>NC_092811.1:55048619-55363437 GCF_040954645.1 Diabrotica undecimpunctata
ATATATATATATATATATATATATATATATATATATATATATATATACACAATAAAGCATTTATGTGATACATAGTTATTTTTCCTTTTCCTACAAGTTTCAAAAGTAAAGATAAGACTAGGCAGGCTATACAGATATATCTAAGCATCGTACACAAAAAAAAATTTTTGACGCAACAACACCTAAAATATTTCCAAGTATCAATACAAATTTATTTTTTCGATCACCCTGTACAAATTTAACGAAAAGAAGAGGAGATGAAGCGATAAGCGATAAGTTTTACACTCCTCATACAGGGTGGTCTATTATAGGGAAAGAAGAAGAGAACTAGAGATAAGCGACCAGTTCTTACAACCCTCTGGTCATTGTTGATCACTTCTTGTACTTCTTACCCTCTGGTCATTGGCGATCACTTCTTCAGGACAAGTAATTACAGGTAAGACAGGTGAGGCAGGTGACAATTCTTCGGCTGAGAAGAAGAAGAGATCTAGAGATAAGCGACTAGTTCTTACGACCCTCTGGTCATTGTCGATCACTTCTTCGGGAGAGAAGAAGAAGAGATCAAGCGATAAGCGACTAGTTCTTACAACCCTCTGGTCATTGTCGATCACTTCTTGTACACCCCCAAGGTCAAATCATGGCATCGATACCTTCGCATCGGAGACCCTGATGGACAGGTTACCAAAGTGATTCAGGACCCCGCTTGCTTATCTACTGTCGGATGTCTAAACACGATGTTTTGTGTTTTATCCGCGTTTATGGTTATACGCCACTTTGCACACCATCTTGTTATGTAATCAAGTTGTTCTTGTGTCCTGTTGAATACCGTTGGCTTCCTGCCTATGGAGAGAAGAGCCGTATCGTCCGCATACAGAAGGGTTTTTGTGGAGTCTCTCGGATCTTGTGGAATATCTGATGTATAAATGTTATATAATATAGGAGCCAATACGGAACCCTGGGGGGATTCCTGCTTCAGGAGTGAAGGGTTCGCTAACTTCATTAGCTACTTTAACTCTGACCGTTCTGTTTGATAGATATGAGTGCATTAATATTATAAAAGGATGTGGCAATCCGATTGATTGAAGCTTTCTTATCAGGCCTGCATGTCAGACCTGATCGAAAGCTTTTTGGATGTCGAGGAACGTGCCTACAACTAGATGATTTCTGTAATTAATGCACTGTGAGATATGTGAGACTACTTCAGTTAATGCGTTTTGAGTTGAGTGTCCCGGCCTGAATCCAAATTGAAAGTTTGGGATGATGTTATTTTCTTCTAGGTAGTCTACGAGTCTCTTTTTAAGGAGTCTCTCGTATATCTTACCTAGAGTATTTAAGAGAGATATGGGTCTGTAAGATTCAGGATTTGTTCGGGATTTACCTGGTTTTGGGAACATTATTGTGTTTGATATTTTCCATGAGGTTGGGAAATAACAAAACTTAATGGATGCATTAACTATAGTCGCTATTATTGTGAATATACTCGGAGGTAATTGTTATAGGCATTTATTATAAATGCTATTAGGGCTGTGTTTTTACTGACGAAACACAGCTCTTTTATTGTTTCTTCGTGTGTGTGGGCCATCATCGGACTGTTTATGATGTCCTCAAGACGGATTGGAGTGTTGAGTATTTCACGGACTTGTAGTTCGGTTTGGGTTTTAAAGTTAGCACAGAAGTTAGGGTTGTCCGGAGAACGGAATGTGTCGCGGAGAACGTTTTTAAACGCTTCCGCCTTGTTTTTGGGTGTGGAAATTATGTTATTTCCAATTTTTAGGTGTGAGTTTGGGCGCGATTTTTGTTTCGTTAGGACTTCCAGAAAACAAATTCCAGAATTTCGAGCCCTCTCTGTAGTCCAGAGTCGAGGTAATGTGTCTCCATTGCTGGTTTTTTAACGCATTTACCTCTAGTCTGATACTCGCAGGGAGTCTGTTATATTCTGTCTTTGTTAGTGGGTCTCTGTACCTTTTATATTCCCTCAGGAGTGGGCGTTTTTGCTTAATTTTAGCCACGATGCGTGCGGGCAGTGCCGGGGAATATTTGTTGTACGTGGTTTGTGGGATTGCTATTTCAATAGCCTTCGTTATGAGGCTATCTACTTGAGTTATAGCTGTGTCTATTTGATTTGTATTTATGATGTTGCCTAACTCGGGTAGATTGTTGCTTATGAAATCTTTGAAAAGGTCCCAATTGGCTCTCCGATAATCTCGTCTTTTTATAAGAATTTCAATTTGTGGTTCCGTCAGATTTGTGTTTACCAACTGTTCAATCACAAATTAACCCCTTAATTTGTAATCTCACATTATCCTTAACTTCTTAATCTATTATAGTTTCACCGTGTATAAGTGACATTGTAAAACGATAAAACGGTAAAACGAGTAATATTTTAATAATTAGTTCATTTACCTACAACTAAATAAATTGCCTAATAATATATTTTCTAATTGAACTTCCTAAGTGTCGCAATTAAGGCGTAAATTAAATTGTAGTGTAAGCAAAGTTAGTATGGTATGATAGGAAGCAATAACCTTTGTGCTTAGGTATGAAATATTTGTGAGATTATAAATTGGGGATTTGAGCTCATGTGAGGGCAGTCTACAACAGTCAATCATAAGTAGTTACCTAACGAACATCATATTGTGTAATTACCAGTAGCTGTCAATAAATCAACACTTTTACTCCACAACTTCAATTTTATTAAACCTATTATCGTCGACCGACAAGAAGCGGACAAAGGGGCATTTACAAACAGATACTACTACTATCGGTTTGCAGCGTTCTCCGACGCCTTCCGACTCCTAACCGCCATTCTTCTCTATTCAGCCATAGGCCTGGAGGGATTTCTCTTTCCTCTAGTTCTTTTTTAATTCCCTCTCTCCAGCTTTTTCTCGGCCTTCCTCTTTTCCTTCTCCCTTGTGGTGTCAACGTCAAAATCTGTTTTGGAATCCTGTCATCTGGCATTCTCTGTACATGGCCGTACCATATTAACTGTTTTGTTTTTATGTCATCAACTATTGTATGCTTGACTCCCATCATTTCACGTATTCTCTCATTTGGTATCCGATCTCTTCTTGATTTTCCTGCTGCTCTTCTCCAGAAGTCCATTTCTGTTGCTAGTAACAGTTTCTCTGTTCTTTGTTTCATTTGCCAAACTTCGCTGCCATATGTGATTACACTTTTAAGTATGGTGTTGTATATGAGTTGTTTGTTCGCTTTAGATATTGTTTGGTCCCACAGAATTCCGTTCATCATGGATATGGCTTTTCTACCCTGTATGTTTCTGTCTTTTATAGCTGCATCGAGTGTTCCATCTTGAGTTATCTTCATACTTGTATTCATCACAGTTTCTAATTTCTACCCCATCGTCTAATATAATGGACTGTTTTGTCCCTCCAATACACATGGCTTCAGTTTTCTTAATGTTGACTTCGAGACCCCATTTGTTATATTCTTCTATTAGCTTCCGAGTCATGTAACTCAAGTCGTCATGATCCTGAGCAATCAGTATTTGGTCATCAGCGAAACATAAGGTGTACAGTGTAGTCTCGTCATTGAGAGGAATTCCCATGCCATTACATTTTCTTTTTCACAGCTTGAGTGCTTGTTCCAGATAAATTTTGAAAAGGGTAGGCGAAATACAGCAACCCTGCTTTAGTCCTTTCGTGACTTTAAATCCTTCAGATATCCTTGATCCAGTTTTAATTTTTGCAGTCGTTCCATTATACAGACTTTGGACTGCTTTGATAAGACCATGCTTAATGTTGGTTTGCTGTAGGGTTGACCATAGTTTACTTAGGGGTACACTGTCATATGCTTTTTGTAAGTCTACGTACATCAGGTGAACTTCTTTATTGACGGCTGTTTTTTTTTTCAATAACTTGCGTAATAGAGTACAGGTGGTCTACTGTGGATCGCCCAGCTCTAAAACCAGCTTGTTCCTCTGCTTCGTAATCTCTATAGTCATTTTCTATTTTGTTCTTAATAAGTTTCCCATACATCCTACTTATTGTGCTGTTTACCGCAATTCCTCTGTAATTTTCACACTGATCCTTGCTGCCCTTTTTGTGGATAGTTGACATGATAGATAATTTCCACTCTTTTGGTAATTCGGTCCATCTTGCTTTATGGCATGGAAACGTGGACTTTGAAAAAAACATCTATCAACAAACTTGAAGCATTTGAAATGTGGTCATTGAGAAGAATGATGCGCATACCTTGGGTGGATAGAGTTCGAAACGATGACGTCCTTAAGAGAGCCGGCGTGGAAAGAGAACTCTTTGAATTAATTAAAAAACGCAAGATTGGTTACCTTGGGCACATATTGAGAGGAGCAAAATATGAAATACCACAGTTAATCCTACAAGGGAAGATCGAAGGTAGGAGAGGAGCCGGCCGCAAACAATTATCCTCGTTAGGGAATATTAAAGAATGGACAGGAATACACAATACAGGCGAGCTGTGTCACGCCGCCAGGAACAGAATTCTAGTAATGAGATAGTCGCCTACGCACTTTGGTGTATGGCATGTTAAGAAGAAGAAGAAGGTAATTCGGCTCCATTCAAGCAGTCTTGAAAGAGTTTTCTTAACTGTTCCTGGAGTTTGTCTGTACCGGCTTTCACTGATTCTGCAGGGATGTCACCAGGACCAGGGGATTTTCCATTTTTCAGGGATTTGGTTATTTCTTCCATCTCTGATTTACTTATTTGTAATTTTAATTTACAAACAGATTCGAACCTCAAATCCAAGTTCGAAGCTTTCCATTGGTCCTTCGACAAAACATTATCAAAAGGGCGTTAATTGGTTTGGAGCTTCGAAGGAGACGACCCTTAGCGACCTAAATAGCTGTTTCCCAGTTCGGTACAAGATCGACGATCGAATTCGAAGGGTGGAGAAAAGAAAAAAGAAATTAAAAAGACCAGAAAGCACCGAAATTAGGGGTAGGAGCCTTACGAGAGCCTTGATTACAAGAGAACCCAAATAGCAGTCCTTAAGTCTACTGTTCCATCAGTTTGGAGATCCAGTTTCCAGCAGAAAAATCTAGTAGCATCCAGAGATCCAGCTCACTAGTTCCAGTGGCAGTTCTAAGAAGGAAGAAGGGACATACAAGTGAACGTCGGGATAAAACTGTAAGTTTTTGAATATTTATCATCATTTAGAGCAGTGCATTTTTTTTATGAATTAAAAAGATTATTAAAGAAACTTAGATTCAAATTTAATAATACTTAATTGAAATATTTTATTCTGCATACTTTTTACTTAAAAAAGTAATAGTTTGTCTACAGCTAATTCAAATCTAATAGCTTAATTATTTTAATTTTAATTATACTCCATAATTTGATTCTTACAATTTAAAATTCTTAAAACATTTGATTTTCATAATATAGGGAAATATCGTGACAAATCGTTATTTTTATACACATTCAGAGTTCGTTCATTCCAAATATCGTCGGTGCAATGCCACACCCACGAATGTGCAAAATTTTCATTTTTCACCTAAGTACACCACTAATAATGTCCCATTCATTCCTACACTCCGCCGCAACCACGAATGTAATTGAAGACTAGGAGATGATGGGAATGAAATGCGCACTTTCACGAAAGTCAGTCTGTATTGATCATTTGCAATCCGTGCATCGCGTATGTACCACTTCGTGTTTGTGGCAGAGTAGTGATTAAGTTAAACTACGACGTGCGTATCGCGAAAGTGACACTTACGTGTTTGTGGCGGTGTGGATTTTGGATTTAGTTTACATTCGTTGTATTGTTTCTACTAGACATTTCTCAGTTTTGTGTGTAAAAATGAACGCCCACACGGCTAAAATATTTGAAAACTTGAGACAGTCACGTCTGGATTCAGCAAAAGAAAATGAACAGAAGGTAGGTAGATGTTAACATGCCCTTATGGAAATAACATTTTGGTGATTGGCTGGTAGAAATAAGAATTTCGAAGGCAAGATTGCAGAATAACGTATCATTAAAAAAAATTGCAGTTAACGCAAAAGTTAAATTTTTCCGAGGGCAATCGCATAAACAAAATAGTTTTTACAAGTTCCGCTTGCAAAAGAAATGTAATACGGAAAAAAATAATTTCTTATTTTTTTTGCAAAATTTTCCAAAAAAATATAGGAGGTACTGCACTTTAGCCGTCCATTTGGCAACTAGTTTTACTATAAAGTTTGCTCTTTTTTTAGTATTTGAAAGGCCAGATTGATTTGACTAATGTAGGTTTTTTTTCTACTAGATACCAAAGAAAATTAATGAAGAATGCAATACTAAACAAAAAAATGGACCCGGAACATCAGACGTTTCTGCTGCTATACCAAATAATGAAAGAATACTGAGTCCATCGGTTTCAGAGAACCAACTAGAAGGTACTGCCATTTTATCATACATTTTTACATTACTGATAAGTACAACAAAGAATTTGTTTTAGCGCAATCTTTAGTAGAGATTGTTGGTAGCTCCAGTAGGGGACCGACCTTCGATTGCGAACTGGCTTCAAACAAGAGAAGCCTTTCTGACTCTTCATCAGATCAGATAACTATAATCCCGAAGAGGACTCAACTTCTAGCAGTTCTTCCTGCTCTTCTTGTTCGAGCTCTAGCGATTCAACATCAGAATCAGAGGATCAAAATGAAATAACGGACAATAAATTGAGTAAGTTATTTAGAAAGGTGTGACGCTAACTTACAATTATTCTAAACTTATTTTTCTTTCTTTTAAGGTGGGGGCCCTAAGAGGAAGAAGAAAAACATAAACGCTTGGAAGAAAAACATAAGGAAACAAAAAAGATTAAAAGGAGAGTCTTATGTTTGTTCTAGAAGTAAAGAGAGACCAGCATGTCCCATGTTGCCATCCCCGTGTTCTAGTAAAGCAAACCACAAATGTGATACTTTAATCAACGAGGAACACCGATGCAAAATTTTTAATGAATTCCGCCAAATGATTTCGGTGGATGATCAACGAGTTTTCTTAAATAGTCATATTGATAAACAAAAGAAAAAGAGAATCACTAGAAACATTAAAAATTCAAGAAGAACGTATACCATGAATTACTCGTTTACTGTCAATGGGGAAAAAAGGCAAGTATGCCGGGCCTTTTTTATGGCTACACTGAATGTAACAGATGCATTTATGCGCGGAGCTGTGGCAAAGCTTTCTTCTAGCGGCATAGTTGAAAAAGAAAATCGCGGAAAACATGTCCCACATAATAAATTGAAAGATGATGATGAACTGCTGATTCGTGAGCACATTCTATCATTTCCAGCGGTGGAGTCGCATTACTGTAGGGCCTCTAGTACCAAAAGGTATTTGGATTCTGCACTAAACGTCTCTATTATGCACAAATTGTACAAATTAAAGTGCTCACAATTAAATGTCCATCCAGTTTCTTTCGAAAAATATCGACGAGTGTTAAGAACTTATAACTTGGGGTTCCATAAACCCAAAAAAGACCACTGTAAAAAGTGCTTTAATAAGAGATTTAATAATTTGGTTATATATCCCTTGCAAATTTTTAGGTCATTATTAGGATTAACTTTAATAAATATGTCTTCAAGCTGCTGGAACTGGATCATTAATTTTTCTGGTGGCTTTTTAACCCCCCTTCGGAAAGATGATTAACCCATGTAAAACAGTTTTCATCTAAAGATGCCAAAGATGAGGATGAGTTGACCTCAAGTTCGCCTTTCAGCTTGTAACAAATTAATCCTGCCAAATTTTCAAGCCCATCATATTCAAGATATCCAGTTCCTTACACAGTAGATCTGGTGATGTTGACTCATCTTTTAGCCTACCTAAATCAGTTACTGTTGAAAAATATTGTTTACTTAAAAGATCTTCTTTATCCACATTTAAATTTGGTGTACCATCTTCCTCTATATTACAAGCTTCAGAAAATGAGCTTTCATTATGTCCCAGGATGTGTGACCTTAACCTTTAAATCTTTATTTAAACTCTAGGGGAGTTGGATGATCTTGAAGGCCTCCTTTAGATCTTATAACCCCAAATAAATTTTCAAGTACATCTTGATTAAGACGCTAGGTTAAGATATAACTGATATTATATGTTGCTTTCAGATCTTCAAAAAGCTGTTTTAAGAAATTATTTGTTATCAGAATGCCTTTCAGAAAGGGTAGTGAAAATTCCTTTCGCTTAACTCGGAGATTTGTAATAGTTTTGGACATAGAATCCAAAATATTGCTCTGGTCCTCAAGTGATAACCCATATGTTTTTTTCCTATCACAAGAATCTTCTGTAGGTACTCGAACTTTAAGGCAATTGTTGTTATAAAGTAAAGGAAACATGTATTAACAAAATACCCCTTACATTTTTAAAGAAATCAGCACATTTCGATCCAGGCTTTCTTATCAAATTTTCCAAGCACTTCACATCTTGATATTGTTTTAGAAACTGTATTGGAAAACATCTGTGTTGCTAGTTTCACCTACTGCCTTTGAACACCTCTTACATTCAATGAATCCAAAGATATTTTGTGGGCAATATTGAGATCTGTTGTACTTGTCAAATCGTTAACTTTTTCAATTATTTCTTTGTTAATTTCAGGATTATTTACTATGAAACCTTAGTCAACAAAATGATTTCTTAGTAGTTTTATGAGATGAGGCACATCAGCAAAAACGTATATATTTTTTTGAATGACTGGAATAGCAAAGCTAGTTTGTGAAATACTAATATTGAAATCTTTATGTAAACCTCTGTTTCCTCCACCTAGATCGCTTATTATGGCCACTACTGTGAATCCAGCATTTTCTTCAACGCTAATAATTTCAATGAGTATTTCTTTTGTCATTTTACAGTCATAATCATAAAATATTGGTTGCTTCCAATTCCCAAATAATCCTCTTAATACTGCTACTTGTACATAACTGTATGGCTTAAGAGTTTCATCAGTAGCTTTATCATACACGTATTTCTTTCGTACTTTCATCCCGTCAAATGATAAGACGCAAAGTTTTTGTATGTCAGGTAATTCTGATATTATATAAATTTATTTAATATTTAGTACTTGCAATCTTGCAAACTGCTACCGTAAAATTAACAATCTTATCTTGTTTTAAAATTCTAGGTTCTAGTTTCACCTTCCTGCACCATCTTCTTAATGTTGATATGGCTGGTAAAGGATAACTTTTGTTTAAAAGAAGTCTATATCCTCGAGCTTCAGCAGAATGGATAACAATTCCCCTTGTGATATCTTCAACTGTTCATGTTGCTTTTTTTTGTGGATTTTTTAGTTGTTTGACCTGGTTAGGTGTGAAGAATTTATGGAACACTTGATTTTCATTTTTAAGATATTCAATTTCTTGTCTTAGCTGGAGTATGGTTTTATCCCTGACATCATGTCTGTTTTTATGTCCCAACTTTTTTTTGTACTTTTTGAGCTTCCTGTACATATTATGAAACTTAATTTTTTTACTATTTCAAACTTAGTAAGACACGCTAGTACATAATATAATGATATAAAATTTCTTACCTAACATCTTTTCTTTCAACTGATACGCTGATAAGTCTTGAGATAAGTTGTTTTCAAGGTCTCTTTCCTGGATATCTCTTGAGTCTGTCGAATGAATTTATGCAATCTCTACAATACTTTCTTCACCAATGCATTCACTACACTAAATATGTGTCAAATAAAACCTACTTATAAACTAAATCTAAATATGACATTTGTAAGAACCATCCAAAGTTAAACGAAACCTTGGTTTTCTATCTAGTACTCACCTAGCTAAGTCAGCTGCTGAAGCTGAATCAAGAAGATTCTGAACACGTTTTTTATTCCCTTTTTCTCAAACGTTCCTGTCTTTTTGAGTTGCTTTCCACCTGTTTCACAAAAGGTAAATATAATGTATGCACTGCATCTTCTTTTAAAAGACGGTGATGTTTAAAAGACACTCCCATAAGTTCAGATTTTAAATATCTCTTGAAACTATCTGCAGTAAAATGTTTTGAGTAAATCCTTCCATTTTTAGGAATAAAATAGTCCTTTCGTTTACATGCCTCTACCCAAATTTCTACAATCTTTTGCTCGTTTGGGAACCGAAAAAACATAATATCTTTCTGAACCACTTTATACTTTGGTTGTCACTATTACACAGAGCTATTGAACACCCTGTTGCGTAACAACAATATATAATATTTTTATTTTATTTTTGCATCATATCATTATATCACACTGTGTATTAGTTTAGATTTATAAAATTCCTTTGTACCATCTAAGAATCTGTACGGCGTCGATAACTTGCATTCAAATAACTTTCTAGACATAAGCTTCTAAAATCGTCAAAGAATCATAACAATGAAAGGATTAGTAATTCCAAATTATCGGTTTAAGTCGTTTGAAATTTCCCAACATTAACGAAAGTTACCCTTCTCAGGTAATTTTAACAATAAAATGAAAGTCGAAGGTATTTTAAATGTATACATATCCGTGAGATACGTCGAGGGGACCAGGGGGAGATTTCTTAATGTTAAGAAACGGTTACGATCCGAGTGATTGAAATCAGTTTGCATCAGTTCGAATCCAGCATTGGATGAGCTCTAGGCTCCTACTCGCGCCAGCCGCACTTCAGAAGGTTTAACACAGTCGGGATATTAATAAGTTACTCAGTTCGTGGCAATATTGTGTCACTGACAAGTTATCTAGTTTTATAGTTTCATAAAGTTTAGTTTCATATATATATATATATATATATATATATATATATATATATATATATATATATATATATATATATTTAGGGATTCTACAGTATTCACTGCCTTCCCTCGCTCAACCGTTTCCATCTCTCTCTGTTGTTCCATTCTCCATCGTTTAGGCCTCTCCTACTCATGGCGTCGTCTACTTCGTTCCTCCAGGATTTTCGGGGTCGCCCTCTTTTCCTCCTTCTTATGGGGCTCCATTCAGTTATTCTCTTTATCCATCTGCTGTCGCTAGTTCTTCTTACATGTCCATACCACTTTAATCTTTTTTGTTCTATATATCGTCTATATAGAGGTAAAACTCACTAACTACAAATAAGTACAACAGAAATATTTAACATTTTGTCCGTTTTTCACTTTATAATTTTATTTATGATTATTATAGATAGAAGTGATATTATTTATGGAGGTTAGGTGTTACTTTACTATCCTGTTTTAAAAGAAATGATCAGAACTCAATAATTTTAAAATTATTAAGCTAAATGTACTTAATGAATTTTACCTCAAACTATCATATTCCTGATTGGTACTTAGGGATAAAGTAACTAGACAGGAAGTGATGAAAAATGTTATTATTTCGTTTACTATTACAAATTATAATAAATTCCTGTAAAATTGAATACAACAAAACAAAATATAACAAAAAAACTTATTTTAAGGATGAATTGATGTTGAATCTTCTGATTCCTCATCAAAATTGGGTTCTGGCAGGTTGTCATTTGTAGAGGTACTTGTTGGTAGATTTTTATAATAATGATGAACTTCATCTGGTATGAGATTGTCGTTGCAAAGTTTGACTAGATCTCGTTTCTTCGGAGTTGAAATTGGGAGTAAATCGTTATAGAGAGATTTTAACCTTATTTCTGAAATACCCCGATTACTCCTTCTTCCTGGACCACAAGAAATAATTAATTTTTTATACGGCGATGAATGGTCATATCTAAAAAAAATCACATCGGCATGTTCTTTTACAAATTTGAAGCATTTAATTTTTAGCCAGGATACTGTGCAGCCGTCTTCATCTTTCGTTCTATTTTTTATTATTGTTCGTGCCAAATTATTTAGATTATAGAAATCTGTATATTTAAGTTCTCGTACTGCATACGGCTCCTTCTGTAATCTTTTCTGCCGTGCTAACCTAAATATTTCCAGCCAATCGTTCATGATAAAAGCTGTTCGGTTTGTCTTAGAATGCTCTATCGCCGAATGCATAGAGTCGCACTCCATATGCCTATGTCCTGACTACAAAAATTTCTGTTCTATGCATTCCAAGTGCGTAGTATGCACTGCATATAGAAGTGCTGCAGCCACTTGCTGGTTTCTATTTTGACCTCCACAAGTGTCTGAAAACAATGATATTTTCAGAACTGTGAAGGGTAAGTTTGTAATATACTTTAACAGAATAGATCCAATTTCGTTGCTACCACGCTTTCCATTAACTTCATTCCAGCAGTAGCAAGATGCGTGCTCACCATCTCCCTCATAAATGGTTAAATTGTATACAGATAATTTTCGAGAGTAGTAAAATGGGGATACTGGGGAGTGAGGTAGTTGCAATACACTTTGAAGGTCGAATGTTGCTGTTTTAAATGTCTTGTCGTTTTGAGATAACTTTTTGTCTGTATTTTTTGCTTCATGGCATTCATTCTTCCTTATTATGTGCATTGAATATTCTATTTCTAAATCTTGTTTTTTTGTTGCATCTGCCATGTTATATTTACTGCATGCTGCACATTGATCTTTTTTAGGAACGAAAAAAGAGTAATTATAGTCATTACCAAAAATTTGCCTGTATTTCCAATGACTGACTGGCTTTTGATTTTCAGCTAGACTTTCGAGATAGAGATTGTACATTTTTTTAATTGATAATTTAGAGTCCAAATAAAGTCTTTGACTGGTGGCCCTTGTATAATGCGACTCTACAGCAGGGAATGACTCGATATGTTTTTTTACCAACTGGATAGACTCTTCATTAGTAGCTTTTGCATGGATTTTGCGACCCCTTTTATCTTCACTGAAAAAACAACCTGTTGAATTGGTTCCTGGTAAGGCCGTGTTTATGGGACCATTAGAAATGCATAGAGTTCTCTCAAAAAACTTGGCACATACTCTGTGCCGTCCTGAGGGACTTTCCAGGAAGTACAATCTTGAAACCGTTTTGTTGTTAACATTATTTTTTAAACGTTTTGGTTTAACTGGTGTAACATTTTTTATTATAAAATCTTTTTGCCTCTTAAAATCATTGAAAGACCAATATGATTGACACAATGTCTTCCTATCCTCTTCATTAAAATTTAATGAGCATTTATATCTGCAATTTGTACAATCAACAAATTTGGGACCCTTTGCATTGCATTGTTTAAATTTGTTATAATATGGCTCACATTTGGAACGTTTCTCTTTAGTAATGTTTACTTTCCAGTTCTTTTCATTTCGTTTTCGCCTTCTTGTTAATGTACATTTTTTGGTACTAATTTCTGTAGCTTCAGCGAAGTCACTGCTTGATGAATACGGAACGATTTTTAATGTACTTCGTTGTCTTTTAACTCTTGCCATTACAACATCCTCTTTCAGCACCTGAAATACAAAAATTAATTAGTCTCTGCATGATGATAACCCAATGGAGTAATTTTATGGAGGCCTATGTTCAGCAGTGGACGCAACATCGGGCTGAATCATTGTGATGATTACTTGGATAACAAATATAATAAGTAATATGTGTTTCTTTATCTGATCTGGAACAGTCTTCTCAGCCTCAATGTGACCAAATAACTCATTGACCTTGGTTTGTACGCTTCCGGAATTAATTTCAGTAAACAATAAATCATTTTTTATCCCTTGTTGAAATGACTGCACATTCTGGAAATTAAATACACAATTCAGTAACTACATACACAACTTATTATAAAAAAACATTTAAACACTAGGTAGGAAGTAGATATTTACATTTTTTGTTAGTGTCATTGGTTCTTCATTTTCTTTATGTAATACACTTTCGAGCATCTTAGTAGTTCTGGAACTGGCAAACACTCGTGTAATACGATTTGGAAATCTCTGAAATAAAAATTTAATTGTTTTAAAGTAATTTTAAACTATTTCACTTGATATTACATACCTCAGAACTTGTAGAAGGTTTTGATGAATCAAAAAGTTTGTCTGCATAAGTTTTTCTCATTTTGGCTATTATTTAGGGATTTATTAAAATTAAAATAAACGTAGTCACAAACTTACAAAGAGACAGCATATATTTACACTATATTATACTTTTAATAATTTTAATAACAACTCCACACAACCACAGAGACTAAAACCTAACCTCAAACTCTCATTAAGTACGCAGCTGCCAAACTACAAAATCCCGTGTTAAAAGTATTGCCATAGAGGTAAAAATCATTAAGTGCAACCTGACTTTTACCTCCCAACGAAATGTAGACAAAGTGCACTGAATGTTTTTTACCATTCTATAACTGCCTTATTATTAGACGTAGCACCTAGTGAGTTATACCACGCGAAAGTTTAGATGTTAAATGTTACTTACTGATATAAACATGGTTTTGAGCTAAAATGTCACTTAGTGAGTTGTACCTCTATATAGACGATATGTTAGTATATCTGTTTCTATTGATGTTCTTTGCTTTATGTTAATAAATCAGCTATCGTAAGCAAGTTATCGGCGTTCAAAATACGTTGTTGTAATTGTTTTAATAGACTTGTTAAAACGTTCTTTTCGAAATTTTCATTTGTCCCAGTTTTCTGGGTGGTCCTTCAAAGAAGTAAAGTGAACCTATTTCCATAAGGACGAAACTTGTTCCCCAAAGGAAAAAACCAGCGACCTATGACTGGTGCTCGAAACAAAGGCATCAGGACAAGGTGTAAGGACAAAACACACCTGCATCTTCGCTCACACCTCATCTTTAAATAACGAAAAGAGTATCTTTCGCTTACAAAAATTAAGTGATAATTCTACACTTCACAACAATACAAATACTAGAGCTTAAGGTTATGCTTTACCTCTCCACATTACGTCACACTATAAACTACAACTCCGCCCTCATGCGCAAGATCATAACTTCTCTTTTCTTTGTATCATGGGTAGCAGTGATGTTCCGTGGAGCTTATCCAATATCGGGAGATGCCTTCGGCAAAATTCGGTAGATTTCGGTAGATCATATACGTTAATGACGTAAATTATATATATATATATATATATATATATATATATATATATATATATATATAGGTATATATATATATATATATATATATATATAATATATATCTATATTATAATACAGTGTGTCCAATTAAGTAAACACCATATGGAATTTTTTTTAGTTTTATGAGCTATAACCTAAAATCAATCATCAATTAAATTTTTTGAACCATTTACACGAGGTATATCAAAAAATATAAACATAAAATTAATATTTTTTGATAAACTGCGTATATGACTGAAAAAATTTAATATCTGATGATTGTATTTTAAGTTTTAGATCATTCAGAACTTTTTAGAAAGAATCATTTTTTTCCATAAAATTAAAAATAGAAAAGTTTCCCATTATGGTGGCAACTTAATTTGAGACTATGGGAAACTTTTTTTTTATTTATCAAAAAAATGATCTAAAACCTAGAATGCAATTATCAGATATTAATTTTTTTTTAGTCATTTACACGATTTATCAAAAAATATAAATGTTATGCGAAATTTAATATTTGATGATTGCATTCTAGGTTTTAGATCATTCCGAACTTTTTTTGAAGAATAACTTTTGGTTATAAAACTATAATAATAAAAAAAGTTATTCTTTATACGGTTAAGAGTAAATTTCATGTATATTACATAAATATAATTCTATTACATATTTATTACACATAAAAAGAAACAATGGTACTATGATTATAATATTACATAAACTATAGCTACATTTTATTACATATAAATTATATTGTGATTTTTTTACTATAACAATACTGTGGGAGAACAGTGATACCAAGCCAACCCCGGTGATTAGTATAATTATAAATCCAGAACAAAATTTCACTGTCCTACAGTTCCTTGCGATTTTTACTTCTTCGCTTGAAGACCCATCGATTTAGTGGACCACCCAGAGTTTCAGTAATTACGACCAACTGATATTATTAACGGACCACTAGGTACCCTGAAAAACCCTGTATTATTGAATGTAAATTTTTATATTCTAATAGGACAACCTGTTAATCCAACAACAGACTATGTCTAGAAATAAAATCCAATAAATTATGAAAGTCGGTTTAATATAAAATAATATACCAAATTTTTGTATAGATTAGGTAAAATGACATAACGTATTTCAATCATTAAATACCTACATAAAGACACAAATATTTATATACCCTAAGGACTGGTACCAACCTATTTATACGATAAGACTTGAATAAAACTACTAAAGACTGCGGATTAATGAGAAATTTGTTCAGTCCTATCGTATGTTTTTTTATTTTTTTAAAGGCCTTAGCGCGTTACCGAAACATAGGTTTTTTAAAGAAAAAGAAAGCACAATAGTCTACTTATGGGTGTTCTTCGGACTCCTATTAGGTGTCGAATTATTCGTTGGCCTAGATTTCAGCTATGCTCTATGCTGCATTTTATATTGGGTAAAATTTACCTTGCTTTTCCAAGAGTTGTTGAAAAACCATCTACCATTTCATTTTCATTAAAGAAGTCGGCACTTTAACTTTATACACATAACGTGCATGCTAAGCTCGTTACAGTAGCATCTACGGACACACTATATAAGTTCGTTATAGTAGCACTGATATTAACGACTATTAGATGCACTTTTTAACTACCGTAGTCGCGGTATTATATTTTTCCATTTTATCAACATGACAGCTACTCCGAAAGTCTTATATTGAATGTTTTTTGGGTCCATGCCCATGCATTCCTCCGCTATTAACCTTGGACGAACCCATCCATATTTCCGTACTCGCTGCAAAAACTCCTTACCTATACATATTTGGGCCAGACATTTCCATCTCACTTCAATTCATATCGTACGCAATACACTATTTATTTTTATACTTTAGAAAAAGACCGTCGTTGATATGACAACAGAAATAATTCCTTTGTCATCATTTTAACAGCGGCGTGGTTTTTTTTTTAATTAATATTATATTTTATTTACACACTTTTATGGTTACAGAACCGTAACAAATACTTTATATTTTTATTTTATATTTTTACTCATTTTCTTGTATATTTTTTAATGTATCATTCATACATATGAGTAATTTTTTTCCAATTGGAAAACTGAAGCAATTGTCTCTATTAATATAAGTTTTTGTGTGTAACAGACCTGTAATTGTTTCTGTGCGTAACTGATTTCGTTGCTTTGTTTTCATCAAGTTAATGGCGGAAAAAATTCTTTCTACATTTGCAGAAGAATGTGGAAGACATAATATATTTTCCACAAATTTAGTTAAGAGGATGAATACATGTGTACCATCACTTTAATAAATTTCCTTCACACTTGTCCAAAATTGATAAACATCGTCACTAAACGTCTGACAAAGCTCATTATTACGAAGTAATCTCCACTCAAAATCTAAATCTTGCAATTCTTGCCCAAGTACTATATTTGGAAAAAGTGAACCTATATTTGAAATAGAACTTATAGACACACTTTTAACAATTACATGGTCGATGCAATTAAACAATTTGGTTGGATGATTTTTTATGGGAAACCGTGCAACTATCTGAGAGCAACTTTCAATATAAAAATCTAAGCAAAATTACTTGGATTTTTAAAATCATTGTTTTCGAGGGGCGTTGCAGTTAGGTACCGTCATTTTAAGTAACAATCATAAATCGTACGCAAAATGATTCAAACATTAGCATACAAGACATGTTATTTTGGAGCTTCGGATTGCATCTCACTGTTCAAGTTATTAAAAAATGGCAAAACATAATCAAGAAATAACAAGAAAAGTTTATTTAAGGGATTATTTAAATTTTGAAGAATGTTGTCTGCAGCCGAGACATCACCTTCGGCAACAGCAGTTGTAAAAATAATTGTAGAGCACCAAATTGTTCCAATATTCGGTGTACAACCTGGTGTACTGACAACCATCTTGTTTGTGAAGGGAGAAGAATTTTGTGAATTTTAATATTGCAAAATAATTGATATTCTTTAAAGTCGTAAATTCTTTTCGGACTTGAACTAAAATAATTAAAAATGTCTCTAGTCAGATCTTCAACGTGTTTTGGGAGTTTTTGACAAGCGTAAGAAGCGCACAAATGAAACGAGTGACATATACGTTTCATGATATATAAATTTGGAATATCAATTTTTAGCATAGTCACAACGGAATGTTTTCCCCTCATTACATTTGCTCCGTCAGAAGAAAAACCAATTATGTTTTCTGTATATGGAACTGAATTTGTTAAAAAAATCTTTAATGAAATTATATAAAGTAGTAGCGTCTGCAATGCTTAACTGTATAAGGCCGAAAAAGTTATCTTGTATTATATTATTTTTAAAATATCTTACCACTAAACATAGATGCTTTTTTGTCGACCTGTCGGTGGATTCATCTATGATGAGCGAGAATTTTCTTCTTCTTAAATCGTCACATAAATTCTTAGAAGATTCTGTGCCTAAAACGTTTCTCACAATACCGGTTGTTTTTCTCCTGGCGCTTGCCAACCGATAAATTTTCGCAATTACTTTTGGTAAATGGTCCATTACCCAAAAAGGAAGATTGTGCTCCGCTATAAATGCTGACAATCGTATTTCAGCAAAAAATTAATATTTTTTATTTTTATGCTTTAGTTAATAAAATTTAAATATTTTGTATTTAATTTACCTTTGGCAATGTCTTCGTTTAGCTTTCTCGTCCCAGATAAATTTACATTGAAGTCGGTTATTTTTCTATGACTGCTTATCATTCTCACTTTATCACAATGCAATTTGGAACTTTTATGCTTAAAAAAGAGTCTTTTCCACTAGCGATATTAATTTTTGTCACAGCTTTTGCATCTGGCAAAATTTGTTCCTTTTTTGCTTCTGCAAATCCATCCTTTAAAGTCATCTATTTTCTCCCAGTCTTGTTTATAAATTTGGTAATATTTTTGTTTTTTTGGCTGACTAGGGCCTGCCACAAGTTCACTGTAACTACTACTATTCAACTATCCATTATTTTTAAAATAATTACACAAAAAAAATGTACTGATCTTTGGACTGAAAATGTCTAATCCAGGTTCAAAAGTTAAAGACCTTAAATAATTATGCTGAACTAATTATTAGAAATAACCATAATTCATTAAATTTTGTTTAATAAATGAAGAATTAAATTATTGGGACCAAATGCTCACATCAGCTATTATGATACAAATAAGGCTTAATAATATTTTGAGAAATAGGTATTTAGGTCATAATATTTACAGAAAGTTAAAATATTTTGGTTCAAATAGATAAAACAACCATTATCTGCTAATGGATTAAGTCGGCAGTCAAAGAAAACTGACAGCACGCACACCGTCATTTAGCTCCTAATTTATCACTTGATAATGTCCGTGTTTCAATTCCAAGTATGTCTTGGACTTTATCAAATTTGCGCTTTTTTAACCAATATGAGCTTGCTCGTCTTTTGACTTCCATATAAAGTGGCAGAACTCCTGTTAGGACCGTCAGGGCTGTAGTAGATGTGCTAAAGGCTCCAGTCTATAGTAGGATACCTAGTCCAGGTATCCTACTATCGATGATAAGATTGTGCTAAGATACAGTCGTACTTGTTGAAACGGTAGTCTTTAATCCCTTTGGGCTAAGCTAGCTATGCTATGCATCAATCTCGTCGCTTTGTCACACACGCTGGTAATATGTTTACTAAATAGTCTGGACTCATCAGTGACGATTCCCAGATTTGTTCGTCTGATAGGCCTTCCATTAATCCTTATTAAGGGATCTCTTTCCAGCCTACCTTTTACCAAACTGTATACCGTCTTCAGCTGTGAAATCGAGAGTTTAACTCGATGTCCACTGCGATACGGTTGTTAATATACTATTTGCTCGTTCTTCAAGCTTTCTTCTACTATCAGCGTCTATGACCAGCAGCAAGTCATCTGCATTTGCAGTGCATCCGAGGAAGTGCTCCAATTATTTCATCAAGTAGTTTTTTCATCATGAGATCCCAGAAAATGGGACCACACACCGAACCATGAGGGCATCCTTTCGAAATATGCCGAGTCTTTTTGGCATGTGGCACTTCTCGAAGTATTTCGAAAAATGCGGGCCACCAGAGGTTGTCGAAGGCTCCAGAAATGTCGATGAACACCATCACAACGTATTTACGGTCACTACTGTCGATTGTTTCATAAACCTTGTTGATAGCGTCCTCAGTCGATTTTCCACTCCTGTACCTATATTGATCAAGGGGCATTCCGATGACATTTCTGACTTTACTCAGTCGTTTGCAAAGCAGCTTTTCATATAGTTTTCCCATTGCATTTAGTAGACATATGGGTATATACGATTTCGGTTGTTTTGGATCTTGGTCTTCACCTTTACTTTTTATGACAACATCGGCTTGTTTGAAGGCGTCGGGAAATTTTCTTTGCTTTTTAAATTTATTGTATAAAGCTGTTAAGTAAGGAATTATTTGGTCTTTTAGTGCTTGATGTATCTCCGTGTGTATATGATCCAGCCCTTGATCATTATCTCTTTTCATCCTCATCAGAAGCTCATTCACACCTGACGGGTTGAATTCCTCAACTTGTATGCCAGGCGTCTCATACCTTCGCATCATGTTCTTCCTAATTTCTGATTGCTTTTCGGTCTCGTCTTCTAGATTGTCGGGTGGCAGCAGTACATCTAAAAGAGTATCCGCTGATTTCTCCCAACTCCATGAACGAGCCGTCCGGTTTCAACAGTGTAGATAACATGGTGGAACTCTTTATTTTATTAGATACGATTTTGTATGCGACTCCTCCCATGTCAAGCTGTAAATGTCTCGAAACAAATATTTCCCAACTTTTTGCTTTCGTTTCCGCAATTTCCTGTTTGTACGTTTCCTTCAGTTCCCGATATTCGTTTAGAAGTCTTTGCCTGTCAAGAAAGACTCGGCATCGTTGGTATCACTTTCGAACGATACGCACTCTCCCTCTCAGTCTTGTCAGACTTTCTTTCCAAGTCGTGTTGTCTACCCCTCTTGCTTTCGCAATTTTGGGGATTGCTAGATCCATTGCCTTGTGTATCGCAGTCGTTAGTTGCTTTGCACTGTCATGGACATTACATTCTTCACTTATCGGTTGACTTATTCACTATGCGGAAGACTGAACACAGTCCTCAAGTGCTTCCAATTCTATCTATCTAATTAGCCTTTTTCGGTCCATCTTTGGACATAGGCCTCCCCAATCCTTTTTCATTCTTCTCTGTTTGTCGCTATAGTCATCCACCTAGAGCCCACGTGCTTCTTGATATCATCTGCCCATCTCATTTGGGGCCTTCCTCTGCTTCGTTTATATTCCCACGGTCTCCAGCTTATAAGAATTTTGTTCCATCGGTCTTCTTTTTGCCTTATATTGTGTCCGGCAAATCTCCATTTCAATTTTGCAACTTTTTGTCTAACATCCCTCACTTTTGTTTTCTCTCTTATCCACTCGTTTCTCTTTTTATCCATTAGTCTTATGTGCAACATTTGTCTTTCCATTGCTCTTTGGGTTTTTATGATTTTGTCCATGTTTGTTTTTGTAAATGTCCACGTTTGGGAACCATAAGTTAGAACAGGGAGTACGCATTGATTGTATACTTTGGTCTTAAGATGCTGTGGATATCTTTTGTTTTTAAGAATGTAGCTTAGTTTGCCAAATGCCGCCCATGCCAGTCTAACTCGTCATTTTATTTCTGCTGTCTGGTTTTCTTTGTTAAGTTTTATAGTTTGACCCAGATATATATAATCCTAAACTTGTTCTACTTCATTTTGTCCGATCCTCATTGTGATGTTTTCATCTATTTGTTATGATTTTGGTCTTGGCTGTAATTCATATTGAGGCCTATCTTTCCAGCTTCTAAGTCCAGTTCTTTCATCATTTCAAATAATTCTTCTTTTTATCTGTTATCAATGCGATGTCATCAGCGTATCTTAGATGGTTCAAGCGTTAGTAGATAGTTAAGGGGGTTCCTAGGATCAAGAATACAGCGAAATAGCGTGGTACAGGCAAAAAATCCTTGATTGTGTAGTCTGAAAGGGGTTTGTGGATCAGCGTTGGGAAATTGATGGGGGGCTATGAAATCATAATGTTTGGCTTTAATGGGGGGACTGTGGATCATGATTATTATATAGGGGAGTATTACTAGTTCTTGGAAAATCTAAAAGGTCCTGTGGGTGTTATTATGGGGGTTGGCAGTAGGTTTTGACCAAATTTCTGAATAATATGTGGATTTTGGAGTATAATGTGATGCAGTTGGACGTCATGAATGAAAATTATGTTGGATTTTGAATCACGAGTGATATATCCGACCGTTCTGGGTGTATGTATGTGTGTGTGTATGTATGTATATGTATGTATGTATGTATGTGTATGTATGTAAAAAATGGAAGAGAAATATAATTCTAATTATTTTTATTGTTTCAAAATGTATGTATGTATATCAGTATACTAGTTTTCTTAGAATCATACACTTTAGGTACGAAAAGAATTGTTTTATTGATGAAAAGTAGGCTGTTGTACATACTACCAATAATAATATTTAGTTGTGATTAAATATTTACTATATAATATGTATTGTACAAACATATTTGCTTTAAAATGTCCAGACCAATAATTTTTGAATAAATTATTAGTAAGAATATTAACCTGGTATTAAACCAACAAAGTCGTTATGAATTGACTTGTTTATTAGGGAAACAAGTCAATAAACATAACCAATTTAATTAATTCATCAAGCTGCAATAAAAGAAATACATTAGTATCAATTTGGAATCATAAATAAATAAACTTACTAATCTTTAATGCCCCTATTATTACTACCGGCTCTTCTTCTTTAATAAACAGCCGGTAGCTTAAAACACTTCCAACATATTGGGCAGATATGGGAGCCGCCTCTTCTTGTCCAAACAGGACTCCTAAGGGGCGGCTCCTTAAATGACTGGGTAAATTTCTTCGCAAGAATGCTCTTATTGCTGCTAAAATGAGTAAAATAAAAAATTATTGTACACCTTTGAAGTTGTTGTTTATTGTGTAGTGACATAGTTACCTTCCATTTCTGAAACAAAAAAAATGTGTTAATAGAAGTAGTATAAATATATACAAAGTCCCAACGTGTTTTATCATCATTCAACAAATTGTAACGAGTGGTTTTGAATACTTCAATTTACAGTAAGAGCAATTAGTTTATACATATATTCTATGTATTAGTATATTTATTAATGGATAAACATTTTTAATTTCTGAATATTATGTGGATTTTGGAGTATAATGTGATGCAGTTGGACGTCATGAAGGAAAATTATGTTGGGTTTTGAATCACGAATGATATATCCGACCGTTCTGGGTGTATGTATGTATGTGTGTGTATGTATGTATGTGTATGTATGTATGTGTGTGTGTATGTATGTATAAAATAAAAAAAGAAATATAATTCTAACTATTTTTATTGTTTCAAAATGTATGTATGTATATCAGTATACTAGTTTTCTTAGAATCATACACTTTAGGTACGAAAAGAATTGTTTTATTGATGAAAAGTAGGCTGTTTGTAACAGTCGTTACTTTTATTACAATTTATATTAAAATAATAAACAATTTATATTAAAATAATTTCAGAGATGTAGTATGGGTTGCCTAACTTTAAGTGTTCATTTGCTTATTAAGTGTGTATTTTTAATAATTTAAGTTGTCACTCTGATCTAATTTGGTACCATTGCGAACCAGAGAGATGACAGGAGATGAGGGGGAAGTGGAAACTGGCTCTTGGTTAATTAACTGTGAATTAAAATTCACTTTTGATCGATAGTTTGAAGTGGTACAAAGGTGGTAGTTAGCGAAAGAAAATCCAATTAATGCATAGAATTTCCTTCACTTCAAGAAGTTAAAGTTTTTGTTTCCACATCCCACATCCTTAAGGTATTCAGAATGACCTTGGGTCACGAATTCAAGCATAGTATGGCCGCTTACAATCATTCTGGCATGAATCTGATTAAAATTCTGAATTTTTCGTAAATCTCTGACATCTATTACAATTTCCACAGATATTTTAATGAACATTAGAGTATTTTATCTATATCCTATTATTCAGATTCATTATTTCATATTTTAATATAGTATTTTGTTCAAGGCCATTATATTTTTACTCTATGTGAAGCAAGGTCACGCTACATCCGATTGGATGGGTTTTTTTTATCTACCATAATTATCTTTTTGCTCCGGTTTCTTATGCTGAAAGAAACTTTCCTCAGTTCTTCTTTGATTTCTTTTTATCAATGTTGAGATTAGAAGTAACGGGGAATTGTTTTCAGCCACCTCCCATGGAATTATAAACTTCCCTCAGAACATCCGAGGGAGAGTACCACTTCAACTCTATTAGAATCAGGGTCATTGGGACAAGCCAGGGAGTATTGTCTACTCCACCCTCATTTTTTCTCCAGCCTGCACCTAGAGGTAGGGCAGGACCGTAATCATTGGAACTGAGCCAATTAGCACCAGCTCCGTGCTAATTTCGGACCTCAAGGAGGACTTCGCTGGGACACCGAAGCCATTCGGGAGTATCCTTTCAGACAACTGTTTCACCTAGGAGGACAGTTGGTTTTTGATTCAGAACTATATATATATATATATATATATATATATATATATATATATATCTTGTTTCACCAGTTATAGTTTTTTTATAACATATATATATATATATATATATATATATATATATATATATATATATATATATATATATATATGTATATATTAATTAATATAACTCCCCTTGGTGTAAGGTATCGGTAAGTTTGAGCTCAAATTCTACCCAGAGATTATCTTCCATTGTTTTTTTTTTGTATTAACCATTTATTTCATTATTAACTTTAATTATTTCATTATTTGTTTTCTTAACTAATTTTTTTTATATTTCATCTTGCGTTGTTAACTCTGGTTATTATCCCTTCAGGATAATAGACCGTTTCAATTGTTTAACTTGGCTTGTTCCCGTTTATATATTACTTGGTTTATATTTGAATTTAGAGGTGTTTAACAATATTGTTGGTCATATTGTAGGTTAGTATAATATATTTATTGGCTATACGTTCTTCCAACGTTAGCATTATTTTGTTTAAGGTTGTTTTTAACCTAGATGTAGGTTGTACACTCTATATCAGAGTTATTCTGTGTAGTTTTCAACTTTTTGTTATAGTTGTTTTCAACATTTTTTTTTAAATATTATATTGTGAAATTTTCATATACTTTTTGGTAACTTAGAGATTGTCAAAATCTAAGAAGTTATATTTAATAAACTTGAATTTGTTTTGCATATAATTTTTTTATTAATATTTCCTTACCTTTTTACATTTACAGTATTTTTGTTCATTAAATCAACTTTAATTAATTTTAGCAGTATACGATACCTGGAAGAGTGACCGTTACTCTTTTTAGAGTAGTATCCCTCTTCTGGCGCCCTCAATTTGTTTTCTTTGTTAATTTTCATTATATCTATTCATTTTTCTTATCTTCTTTTCTATCCATCATACATATTTTCCTGATTTACTGTCTTTAAAAGGCATGCAAATTGGCCGTATCCATCCTTGAGTTTCTAGTGGTCATTCTCCTGCCTACATTGCTAGCCTAGCCACATTCCGTTCAATATTTTTTTTTTCATACTTCTTTACTTAACTGTTATCTATTTTATCCCCTATATATAGACCACTCTTCTTATACCTCTCTCCTCCTACACACCCCAGTTTTTTGCTACATCGGCGTCCCAACGCGGTGCCTTTTCCAAGTTTTTGGTTTTAAGACAGTAGCTTTTAGCTGATTTCTTTTTTTTTCTTACTTGAGTTTTTGTATTTTTGCTTTTTCTTTTTTTTACTCATATTATTGCTGATTTATTCTATCTTTAAATTTTTTATTAATACTAAACAGGTATACTTATACTGCTGTATTGATTTATTAGTTTATTTATTAGATTTATTAGTTATTAATATTTTGAGACCTCAGTGATAGGTTATAGTAGTACAACTTACATTCTAGGTTGAATTTTGTATTTTTATTGAGAACTTATATTTACTTACTTACCTACACATACTTATATTGTATATTATATAAACTTTTATTCCTACAGCCAACAGTATTATACTTATAGGTACCATTAATTGTTGCATATATATTAACAATTATGATCTGGTACACAAGTTGAAGTCAGATTTTCTTCCTTACTCATTCCAGGATGATCTATTGGACCAAATCAAAAACCATAAGCAGAAACCTGGAGAATCTGTCACCATGTTCATTAACACTATTTTGGGCATGTGTAGCCGTTTGGAGACTTCTTTATCAGATTCTGCTAAGATAAAAATTATTCTTAAATGTCTGTTACCTTTTTATCATCAACAGCTAGCTCTTATGGACATCCAAACTATTGATGACCTTACTGTAAAGTGTAAACGTTTAGAGGAAACGTTATCCTGGTCCTCTCAGTCTTCATCCACATCTCGACCTTCTTCTAAGTTTTCTTCTCAGCCAAACTCTTTTAGTCATCGTTCTTGGCAAAATAAGGGCCCTGAACGCAATGTGTCAGTTGTAAGTTCTATCGTCTGCTGGAATTGTCGTCAGTCTGGTCATTCGTTTGTTGAATGTTCGATCCCTCGCACTCGTATTTTCTGCCATGGTTGTGGTAGGGAAAACACTCTAAAGAGAAATTGTTTTAAGTGTTCGGGAAACGAATTGTCGGAGGTCCGTCCCCTGAGCGTTTCTCCGTCCACCATACAATCAGGGAATCAAACCCAAACTTCAAACGAGACCGCTGGTCCAAGCACATCCAGCAACCCAAACCCATCTCCGAGTCGGAAAACTTTCAAAAAAATAAAGCACACCACAGGACAAAATCAGTCCCGAAATTAACTACTATTAATGAAACGTTGAATCCGCCTGTTTTATTAAGTGATCACAGATGGTCAACTACCAATTCTTCTTTACCCAGTAGCGTTAAACACAATTCTAATGATTACAGTAGTGAAATAGTTCCATTATCAGTATCAACTTCTAGGTTTGTTGATGATGATGATATGTCTATGGTTGTACCATATAATATTTATAACCAATCAAATACTTTAGATTTAGATTTAAATTCTTTACTAGTTAGGAAGGTTAATGATAATAGGCCTTATTTACCCATTAAGATTTTAGGACAAGCACGCTTAGCGTTGTTAGATAGTGGCTCTAATATTTCATTGATAGGTGCACATTCGTTACATCTTTTGAAAAATGCAACTTCTTCCATTATGCCCATTTCATCTTTGCAGGTATCTACTGCAGATGGTACAGTTCAGTCTGTTACAGGCAAACTTCAAACTGAAATCACTGTTGCAAATATATGTAGAGAAATCACATTTTATGTTATTCCTTCTGTACAGAATTCTATAATTTTAGGCATGGACTTTTTCAATGCTTTCAATAGCACGTTAAGTTGTTCTGATTTTTCGTTTTCAATTTCTGAATTTAATTTAGCTACTCTGAGTGCTATTCATGATTTTTCTAGTCTATCTAGTTCTGAACAAAGGCAATTAGAGAACATGATCTCTAAATTTACTACTCTTTCTTCCAAAGACAAACTCGGTCGTACGTCTTTAATATCTCACACTATTGAGGTGGGAAATCCCACTCCTTTTAGACTTTATCAGTATCCCATACCTCAAACATGGCAGGCTGATTTAGAAACAGAAGTCGATTCGATGCTCTCGTTAAACATCATAGAACCTTCTACCTCGTCTTACTGTAGCCCTCTATGGTTAACGAAAAAGAAGGATGGATCCTTTAGGATCTGCTTTGATGGTCGGAAATTGAACAGTATTACCACTAACCGGGATGCTTATCCTATCCCCAGAATAGATGTGATTTTGAGCAAACTTCAGAATGCCAAATACATCTCTTCTATTGATTTGTCTAAGGCCTTCTTACAGATCCCATTGAGTGAAGAGAGCAAGAAGTATACTGCTTTTGCCGTCAGTGGCAAAGGACTATTTCAATTTGTCACTATGCCTTTTGTCTTGTTTCTGCTCCCCAGACAATGTGTCGTCTGATGGATGTAGTCATTGGTCCTCAGTTAGAGCCCTATGTTTTCTATTATCTGGATGATATTTTAGTTGTTACTCTTGATTTTTCCCGTCATATGGAAATTTTAGATAAGTTGTTTTTACGCCTTAAGGAAGCTAATCTAACGATTAATTTAGATAAATGTCAGTTTTGCCGTCCTAGTCTTAAGTTTTTGGGTTATGTTGTTGATAGTCAGGGTCTAAGGACTGATCCTGATAAAATTGTTGCCATTAAGAATTTTCCTATACCTAAGACCACAACCCAAGTCCGTATGATATTGGGAATGTGTGGTTATTATCGTCGGTTTGTACCATCTTACCCTACCTTGTTGTCACCTCTTACTGATCTTCTGAAGAACAGGAAAAAGGGACAAACTATTACTTGGACTCCTGAGGCAGATGAAGCTGCTGAGGCAGTCATGATGTCACCTAATTTTAATGAGCATTTTTATTTAATGACTGATTGCTCTAATACTGCTTCTGGTGGCGTGTTATTTCAGTTGAAAGATGGCTCTGAGCACCCCATCGCTTATACGAGCAAGAAGTTGAATAAGGCACAGAAGAACTATTCCACTACGGAGAAAGAACTCTTAGCTATTATCCATGGGTTACAAGCATTTCGTTATTATTTGGAAGGTCGTAATTTCACTATCATTACAGACCACAGTTCTTTAGTATGGCTTCATAGCATGAAAAACCCTTCACAGAGACTTTTCCGATGGATCTGTAAACTGGCTGCCTATTCCTATAAGATTATCCATAGAAAGGCAAACGGGGTAGTAGTTGCAGATGCTCTTTCCCGTGTCCATGACATTAACGTCTTAGATCTGTCCTCTTTAACTCCTGACGCGTGGTATCAGAATATGATTGATAGGGTTACTCAAGACCCACAAAAGTATCCTGATTTTAAGGTAGAGAACAATGTGCTGTACAAACACATTTTAGGTCCGGTAGAGACATTATCTAATATGTCCGACTGGAAAATAGTCGTACCTACGCCAAATCGGGAAAACATTTTGCATATGTTTCACGATGAGGTTACTGCTGGTCATTTTGGCTTTTATAAAACGTATCACCGTATTGCAGAGTTATATTATTGGCCCGGCTTGCGCAAATCTGTAAAAAAGCATATTGCTAAGTGCCTGGTTTGTGCTACTTGTAAACCAAGTAATTTACCACAAGCTGGACTCATGGGTTCCTTCAGGAACATTGATTTTCCTTGGCAAATGATCTCGTTGGATCTCATTGGACCATATCCTCGTAGCTACAAAGGAAATACCTATTGTTTAGTAGTTGTGGATTATTTCACTAAATTTCCTTTAGTTTTTCCTCTTCGTCAGGCCACAACTCCAGCAATCGTGAAATATTTGGAGGAACAAGTCTTTTTGTTGTTTGGTGTTCCCCAAATTGTTTCCTGTGACAATGGTCCACAGTTCGTGTCTAAGGCTTTTAAAAACCTTCTAACCAAATACAAGGTTCAGAAGATCTTTTATAATGCTGCGTACCATCCGCAAGCAAACCATACTGAGAGAGTGAATCGAAGTATTGTCACAGCCTTGAGATCATACACTTTCCCAGATCACAGAGCTTGGGGTCAATATATTCACTCCATAGCTCAAGCCATAAGGACTTCTGTCCATGAAGTGACACAGTGCTCCCCATCATACTTGAATTTTGGCAGAAACATTGCTTTATCTGGTGACTATTTTGGGTTAATTTCTGAAAATTCCGCAAATCTCCCTCAAATATCCGAGAGACTTCATCGTCTAGATGACCTTCAGACTCTACCTCCAATTTTTGCTGATATCAGGAAGAAGTTAAAAACTTCTTACCTCCGGAACAAAAGTCAATACAATTTGAGGAAGAGAGATTTGCGATTCTTTGTTGGCGATAGAGTTTTAAAGAAAAACTTTGTAAAATCAAGTAAAGGTGATGCTATTTCGGCAAAATTTTGCCAGAAATACATTCCGTGTACGGTTGTAAGGGTAATATCTCCTTTGGTATATGAATTAAGGGACAATTCGTCCAACAAACGAATTGGTCAATTTCATGTAAAGGATTTACTGCCTGATAACACCATCGACGAGGTTAGTTCTTCATCCTCAGAAGAAGACTAACTTAACACTTTCGTTTAAGCTAATCTCTTTCTCTGTTTGTCTTTAGCTTATTTTGATTATATTTTGCATTTTAGTCTAAGATTTTCTTAATCACCAGATAACGTAGGTACACCGCTATTTTTTGTATCTTTTGGCATTGGTTAATGACTTCTATAACTTATTAGATAATTAGTATGTATGACTTATCCATTTTTTTTTGTATTATAAATGATGCACTTTATAATGAATTAATATTCTTAAGTACTAATTTTCCCAGGAGAATTACTCCTTTTAACCTCTTATGATACGAGGGTTGTTTAGTATATATTTACATATTTAGATTTATACTTATAGTTAATCCTATTACTGATAAGGAACTATGGAACTATGTTGTTACACTACTGGATCATATATTGTGTGTTATATTTTTGATATTTGATTCCTTAGTATTTGTTTTGATATATTTGTTCAATATTTGCCAATTTGGAAAGATGTTGTGATTTTTTTTTATCTTTGGTCTGCTTTATTCTCACTTGTCACGAAAATCTTAAATACTCTACAATAATTTATGTCCTGATTCCATATACAGGATGGTTCTGGAATTAGTTTGGAATTTTGAAGTAGGTAAGGATGACCGGTGTCCTTCTTATTTCTTCTTATTTATTCTTCTCAATTTTCTGTCAATAAATCTGTCAATACTCAGCTTTAGTGAATACGTGGGTTCGAGATTGTTGCTCAGCAACTGATCACTGCTGCTCAATTAGGTTCGTACTATATGTGTTTATTGCAGAGTAGGCAGATGTTTATGCCTCATAATATTTCTGGTCAGGAAATGCTCGCGACATGTCCTAACCATTCTTGTGTGATTGTCCCAATATTCCAGTTATCTTTTCACAACTTGATAGGGAAGTTTAATTAGTTCATATTAGTTATCTTACTTCAGGTTATGTTTTTTTCTTTAACTATCCCTACTCATGTCAGGTTAGTCATTTTCATTATTTAAGAGTTTAGACAAATGAGTTGTTCTCTTAGTGTAATCCCACTTCTTTCCTTAGGCATAAATTGCTGTTTAGATTTAGGACTATTTCCGGATAATTCCATGCTGCGAGAACTTGTTATAAATCTACAGTTTTGTTCAAAATTGGTTGCTTGTTCTCGACATATTTTTTTTCTATCGTTAGTAATGGTATTATAGGAAAAGTCCACCACTTATATTTTCTTAGGATTTCTATTGGGATTTTATCGGTGTCTGGTTATTCTCATACATCTGTTGTAGCCACATGCTATAGTTAGCGAATACCAGCACACTCAAAATTTATTTAGCCTCTGAATTCCTTTAGTCCATTTTAGATTTTAGACTTTAGGTATTTATCTTTATCTTTGGTTTAGTTCAGTTACATATTACATTACTTAGTCTGAATAAGTGTGACAATGCTGCTTCACACTTTAGGAAATTTTGCTTTATTGTAATTACTTAGTTGGTATTGGCTCATATTACCGGATGAGGGTAAGAGCTAATTTAGTTATTAGCATTAGTGAGAATTGGTCCGTTCCTGATCGTTCTTCTTTGGATATGCTCTATTTATAAATCTGGTGTCCATCGATAGTCCGATTTTGGATTCAGTGTCTGATTCCTCACTTATTTGGTTTATTTGGTTATGTAGGTTCGTATCACCAGATGTGGGTGTACGTAGACCTCATTTAGTTTTGAGATTTAGTATTGGTGTGAATGGGTCCATAAATCTTCCTGGTCGTTCTTCTTTGGATATGCTTTTATGAATCTGGTGTCCATTGATAGTCTGACTTTGGATTAAGCGTCCTATTTCACATTTATTTTGGTTATTACGTATTTGATATACTTTGGTATGTTTACGATTTAATTACTATTTGTGTTATTTGGTTTGGTGAGAATTGCTCCATAAATCTTCCTGATTGTTCTTCTCTGGATATATTACTATGAATCTGGTGTCTATTGTTAGTTCAATTTTGGATTAAGTGTTCAATTCTTAACCTATTTAGTTTATGATTTCTTTGATCTTAGTTTAGTATATCTCCGGGTGAGATATTGGTTGAATTGGCTCATACATTTGCCTGGTTGTTCGTCCTTGGATATACTTAGTCTTATAGATCTGATGTCCATGGATAGTTCAATTTTGGATTTAGTGCCCAATTCAACATTTATTTGTCAGCAAGAATTTAGTTGGTATATTTAGTTAATATTTGGCTTTTAAGCATATTGTCGATTGAGATTTTGATTCGACTTTCGAGTCATCTGAGTTTGTGGTGTCTGGCGCCATGACCATTCTTTTTTTTCCCGTGATCTTTAGTTCGTGGTTATTTTTTTTGTTTTAACTTGCAGATCAACGTGGAATGTTAGGCCAGTACACTTAGTTATTGATACTTTTAATTTTAGGAACAAAAAAAAAAATTTTTTGATTAAAATTTTTTTTCCCGACTAGTAGGGGAATGTAACAGTCGTTAATTTTATTACAATTTATATTAAAATAATAAACAATTTATATTAAAATAATTTCAGAGATGTAGTATGGGTTGCCTAACTTTAAGTGTTCATTTGCTTATTAAGTGTGTATTTTTAATAATTCAAGTTGTCACTCTGATCTAATTTGGTACCATTGCGAACCAGAGAGATGACAGGAGATGAGGGGGAAGTGGAAACTGGCTCTTGGTTAATTAACTGTGAATTAAAATTCACTTTTGATCGAGAGTTTGAAGTGGTACAAAGGTGGTAGTTAGCGAAAGAAAATCCAATTAATGCATAGAATTTCCTTCACTTCAAGAAGTTAAATGTTCTAAGTATAACCATAACAATTTAATTGACGGTGTTTTCGGAAACTCGGGAGGTTGAAGTGAAATTTCTAGCACGGAATTGATTAGCTAACTGGTAAATATTTTTTTTTATATTATAAAAACTAAGTTTTTGTTCCCACATCCCACATCCTTAAGGTATTCAGAATGACCTTGGGTCACGAATTCAAGCATAGTATGACCGCTTACAATCATTCTGGCATGAATCTGATTAAAATTCTGAATTTTTCGTAAATCTCTGACATCTATTACAATTTCCACAGATATTTTAATGAACATTAGAGTATTTTATCTATATCCTATTATTCAGATTCATTATTTCATATTTTAATATAGTATTTTGTTCAAGGCCATTATATTTTTACTCTATGTGAAGCAAGGTCACGCTACATCCGATTGGATGGGTTTTTTTTATCTACCATAATTATCTTTTTGCTCCGGTTTCTTATGCTGAAAGAAACTTTCCTCACTTCTTCTTTGATTTCTTTTAATCAATGTTGAGATTAGAAGTAACGGGGAATTGTTTTCAGCCACCTCCCATGGAATTATAAACTTCCCTCAGAACATCCGATGGAGAGTACCACTTCAACTCTATTAGAATCAGGGTCATTGGGACAAGCCAGGGAGTATTGTCTACTCCACCCTCATTTTTTCTCCAGCCTGCACCTAGAGGTAGGGCAGGACCGTAATCATTGGAACTGAGCCAATTAGCACCCAGCTCCGTGCTAATTTCGGACCTCAAGGAGGACTTCGCTGGGACACCGAAGCCATTCGGGAGTATCCTTTCAGACAACTGTTTCACCTAGGAGGACAGTTGGTTTTGATTCAGAACCATATATATATCTTGTTTCACCAGTTATAGTTTTTTTATAACATATATATATATATATATATATATATATATATATATATATATATATATATATATATATATATTAATTAATATAACTCCCCTTGGTGTAAGGTATCGGTAAGTTTGAGCTCAAATTCTACCCAGAGATTATCTTCCATTGTTTTTTTTTGTATTAACCATATATTTCATTAGTAACTTTAATTATTTCATTATTTGTTTACTTAACTAATTTTTTTTATATTTCATCTTGCGTTGTTAACTCTGGTTATTATCCCTTCAGGATAATAGACCGTTTCAATTGTTTAACTTGGCTTGTTCCCATTTATATATTACTTGGTTTATATTTGAATTTAGAGGTGTTTAACAATATTGTTGGTCATATTGTAGGTTAGTATAATATATTTACTTGGCTATACGTTCTTCCAACGTTAGCATTATTTTGTTTAAGGTTGTTTTTAACCTAGATGTAGGTTGTACACTCTATATCAGAGTTATTCTGTGTAGTTTTCAACTTTTTGTTATAGTTGTTTTCAACATTTTTTTTTTAAATATTATATTGTGAAATTTTCATATACTTTTTGGTAACTTAGAGATTGTCAAAATCTAAGAAGTTATATTTAATAAACTTGAATTTGTTTTGCATATAATTTTTTTATTAATATTTCCTTACCTTTTTACATTTACAGTATTTTTGTTTATTAAATCAACTTTAATTAATTTTAGCAGTATACGATACCTGGAAGAGTGACCGTTACTCTTTTTAGAGTAGTATCCCTCTTCTGGCGCCCTCAATTTGTTTTCTTTGTTAATTTTCATTATATCTATTCATTTTTCTTATCTTCTTTTCTATCCATCATACATATTTTCCTGATTTACTGTCTGTAAAAGGCATGCAAATTGGCCGTATCCATCCTTGAGTTTCTAGTGGTCATTCTCCTGCCTACATTGCTAGCCTAGCCACATTCCGTTCAATATTTTTTTTTCATACTTCTCTACTTAATTGTTATCTATTTTATCCCCTATATATAGACCACTCTTATACCTCTCTCCTCCTACACACTCCAGTTTTTTGCTACATGTTGTATATACTACTAATAATAATATTTAGTTGTGATTAAATATTTACTATACAATATATATTGTAAAAACATATTTGCTTTAAAATGTCCAGACCAATAACTTTTGAATAAATTATTAGTAAGAATATGTAACGTTTAAAACGTTACATTTTTGTTCTTATTAATTTCAAAGTACTTTCCACTATTTTCTGCGCATACTATTTGATTTTTATTGATAATAAGTTCTTTTTCCTTTGTTTGTATTCCTATATTTTCTTTCAATATTTTCCTATTACAAATAAATCCGCTGATTAATTTCTTAAGTCCCCTCGTAGTCCTACCTTCGCTTACTTTATCGTACAAGAAACAGAAACCCCACTCCTAAATAATTTACTTCTATCAATCCGACCCGATTTAATTCCTTTTTTTAAAATAAACCAGCAAACGAGAAGGTATTATTAAAAATGTAAGTCCTCGTGGTCAGAAACTTCCAACGGTCTGGGTAAGTTAATACTTTGCTCTTTTTACAACAACATATTTTCATACTTTAATCAAGAACACTTTTAGTTTTTCGTATAATTTGTGTACGCAAGTACTTAAAAACTGCTTACAATTTTTATTTTCTTTTTACCTTTGCTGTAATAATAATAATTCAATATAAATCGTATTTATCGCACAACTTTGTCTTTTTCATTTTTCATTTAATAATTTATCTATTAATTACAATTATTAATTTGTGAGTTTTGGCAACATCAGAGAATTCTGGATCGGTATACAGGTCTCGGAGAGAAGAGCTTTCCGCTTGCCAGAATTCTTCTGTTGTTGGACAAAACTCGTGCCATGACGAGTTTTATAGCGGCTTTTGTTTTTCTAGCCACCTTGGTTTTTATTCAAGAGAATCCATCTTGGTTTTTATTCAAGAGAATCCATCTTGGTTTTTATTCAAGAGAATCCACCTTGGTTTTTATTCAAGAGAATCCATCTTGGTTTTTATTCAAGAGAATCCATCTTGAAGAATACGAAAATGAAATTGTTTTTTTTTTTTGGAATAAGAAATCCATCTCGATTTTGAAAGTCCGCATGGCTTTGGGTTGGAGAGGGATCCACATGGTTTCGGCTTAGCGGCATGGTTTTTGCAGACATTGTATGGTCCGAGTTGAGAAGGAAACAACAGGAGGATTTCTCATAGAGTAGAGCTAAGTTTCTTAATTTCTTGAGATTTTGTAAATAGATGCTTAATTCCCTGTTGTTAGAACCTCAATTTAATTGTTATTACATTTTGAATTATTAAAATATAAATAAATAAAGATATGTGTTAAAGAAATTATTTTATTAATATTTCCCGATTTCTCAAATTAAGTTAGTTTATGCCGAACATCACCCCTGAGGGGTTTCAATGTGCAATGGATGGGCTAGCCGTTACACAATTGGCGACCAACGTACGTAAACTATTTAATTTGTTGATTTTGGGTTTTATTAATGGATTTTTCTCACACTTTCTTTATTATATTTGTTTCCGTAAAATCTATTTCAATTTTTTGCATTTTTTTCTATCAATAAGTAATTTAAATAAAAAAAGGAGAACTCATTTGAGTTATCAGCTTATCAGTTTTTGTGTATATGTGTATTTTGTGTAAAACAAGGTATTTGTTTGACCATTTATTTAAGCGTTTACTTTAGATATTTGAAAAGCGAAGTTTTTTTTTCTAATTATATATATATATATATATATATATATATATATATATATATATATATATATATATATATATATATAAATAAATCTTATTTTGATATCTACATAAAATAAGAAACTTTTAATACTATACTCACAACGATCTAGATCTAGATGATAAGTTTATAGTAATGGCTAGTTTTCATAATACAAGGCGCGTTCTAAAAGTTTGCATATAAGTTAGACACTATAATTTTATTTAAATAATTTTTTTTGAAACAAGCGTTAAGTAATATGCTTTATGCGTCAACTAAGGCAATCTTTTAGGTGGTTTCCTCTCTTCTTAAATGTTGTTGCAAATTTAATTCACATACATTTCTAGTTCCAATTTAAGGATTTATTTTATATTTTGCTTTAATTGTTAGACCTTCTTATATATTATACATTACATTGCAATATTTTCGATCTATTCCAATTTTTGGGTGAGTTAACCTGCTTGCACTACATGCCTAGTAGTTAAACTATATTTTTTTTTTGAACACCTTTTGCTATTATCTTGTATTCCTATATGCATCTGCGTCTAGTCCTTTTTTTTTACGAGTATTTTTGCCCTTTGTATTGTATATTGTATATTGTATTTGTATATTGTAATAATTATTTATCAATATGTCTCTTCCATTTAATCCAAATCATTTAAAGTCGGATGAACTGGCTTATGAAATTCAGACAAGAGATGTTGATGTGCCAAATACAGTTGAAGAAAAAAGGAGAGTTCTTCGTGGAGTTTTAACACAGGAAGTTTTTAATCGTAGCTTTTCATCTGCCTCCAATTACTTGTCATTCGAAGAAGATTTCAGAGGTGCAACAACAACTTTAAAGGAATTGACTACACTTATAAACAATTTCACTGGCACAAAGAACTCATCACCATATAAACAGTTAACGGATAGATTGACACATTTGTCTGGTAGGATTTCCAAATTGAATGCTACTAAGGATGAGGAAATTAAAATTAAGCGAGAAATTAGGAACAACCTCGTCAACTTAGGAGTTTTGGCTGAGAAAATTCAAGTGGACTTACAAGAGGACGCTAATGATGAAATGCTTCCCCAAAACGCTTCTACGCCTATTGCATCAAGATCCTTTGGTACTGTTGTTAAATCCGTCCCGATTTACAAATGGCGAATTAAAAAGTTTTCCGGTCGAGAACAAATTATTCCGTTTTTAGAGCAAATTGAAGCATTAAAAGCCTCAAGAGGATGTACGGACCAGGAGTTATTTCTATCTGCTGGAGACCTTTTTGAAGGCTCTGCGTTTGTTTGGTGGCACAATCATTTTCTTAAGAGATCTTTTCACGATTGGTCAGAACTTGTTACAGCTCTTAAAAATACCTATTTGCCTGAAGATTATGAACGTAATTTATGGGATCAAATACGTTCTACCAAACAAAGTTTTAGGGAACCCGTTACTACTTTTATTTCAAATTTTGAAGTGCTTTTCCACAGGCTTCCAAATAAAGTACAAGAATGTGAAATGGTTTCGGAAATCAAAAGAGGCCTTCTTCCAGACTACATTAAAGCCTTAGCCTTGCACGAAATAAGCACAATTGCAGATTTAACAAAATTTTGTAGAAAAATAGAGTCAGCTTTATCTATGTCTACTATAAGGACTCAAAATCCTACGTTTCATAAAAGATTTCAGGAGACAAATTCTTTACAAGTGACTTGCTGGAATTGTGGTATTAAAGGACATTCATTCCCGGAGTGTAGATCTGAACGTACCGTATTTTGCCATGGTTGCGGTAGTAAAAATGTCTATAAGAAGAATTGTAGTTGCTCTTCAAAAAACGAGCAATCTGGTGTCAACATCAACCCACCAGCCCCGTCTACGTCGAACACAGAAAAGCCGACAACAAAAGACAAGCACATTCCAGGAAAATCTCTACAAAAAAGGTCACGACAATAGACCGACGACAAATTAATTTGCATAATAGTGATTCCCATTCGTCTTCTAATACAGTATTGCATAACAATGATAATAAAATTGTCTCTTTTTCTAAATTTAATTCAAACAGTAATATAGACAAAAACGTATCTAATTTATTACCTACTTATTCTTCAAAAGTTGACGATTCTGATGATGAGTCTATCATTTCTCTGAGTAATAATTTGACTTCAGATAGTAATTTAACTTTAGTTCCTATTTTGCCTTCTGAGAAACTAACTACTAATCCATTGTTGGACAAGCACGGTCCTGATAATCGTCCATATATATCTATTTCAATAGATGGTGAGGTTATTTCTGCACTTTTGGATTCAGGTAGCAACGTTTCTATCCTGGGTTCATCATCATTGTATTTATTAAAAAAGTGTAAGCTAACTTTAAATTATGATGTTTCTATTTGCTTAACTACAGCTGATGGTAGTCTTCAAAATACTATCGGTTCTGTTGATTTACCCGTATCTTTGCAGAATATCACACATATATTGAAATTTTTAGTAGTACCTTCTATTTCTCAAAAAATAATTTTAGGTATGGACTTTGTAAGAATTTTTAAACTTAACTTAGATTTTTCCAATTTTACCTTTAATTCTGTCAATTCAATGGAGTTTTCAACATGTGTTGTTAACACTATTAGTGACAAACACAGCCTAACACCTTCTCAATCAGTTCAACTCGATTCCGTGATGAAATTATTTAAAGAAATAGGTCCAGTAGATTCTATTGGTAGAACTCATCTTTACACTCATCACATTGATACAGCAGGCAATAAACCAGTTAAACAGAGGCAGTATCCTTTGTCTCCTGCCATGCAAAAAATTTTAAATGAAGGAGTTGATGAGACGCTACGTTTAAAGGTGATCCAACCCTTAACTACTCCCACTCCTTAGCTTAGCCCACTGTGGCTTGTTAAAAAAAAAGACGGTACATACCGCACATGTTTTGATGGTCGTAAATTAAACTCTGTTACGATACCAGATAGTTACCCTATGCCACTTGTTGATACTGTAATTTCTAAGGTTCGAGATGCGAAGTATATTTCATCTATTGATCTCCGTCATGCATTTTATCAGATACCTCTAGATGAATAATCTAGATTAAAGACTGCGTTTTCAATTCCTAACAGAGGAGTTTTTTGTTTTAATGTCTTACCGTTCGGGTTAAATAATAGTGCACAAGCTATGAGTCGCTTGATGGACTATGTCATTGGACCAAAACTTGATCCATATGCATTTTATTATATTGATGACATTATAGTTGTTACCCCAGATTTCGACACCCATATAAGCGTACTCAAAGACCTGTTCAGACAATTAAAATCCGCTAATCTTACTGTTAATTTTGATAAATGTGAATTCTGTAGTCCCTCATTGAAGTTTCTTGGTTTTATAGTTGATAAAGAAGGTTTACGAACCGACCCAGATAAGGTACAGTCAATTCTTGACTATCCTGTGCCGCAAAATACGACACAGATACGTCGTTTAATTGGGTTGATAGGATATTATCGTCGTTTCCTCCGTAATTTCAGTACTGTTAGTAGCCCCATCTCCGATTTGTTGAAAGGAAAGAAACAAGGACAATCTATTATTTGGACCAAAGAGGCAGACGAAGCGTTCATCAAAATAAAAGAACTTTTGACTAGTGCTCCTGTACTAGCCAGTCCAGACTTTTCTAAAAAATTCTACTTGGCTTGCGATGCTTCCGATCATGGAGTAGGTAGTGTTCTTTTTCAAAAAGACGATGGTTTCGAACATCCCGTCGCTTACTTCAGCAAAACGCTAAATAAATGTCAGCGTAAGTACAGTACCGTACAGTACAGTACCCAAGAATGCATAAACACAAGCGCAATCCCTACGGAATGGAAGATATCACACCTTAGCACTATACATAAAAAGGGTGATAAAAATAATTGTGAAAATTACCGAGGAATAGCTGTAACCGGATCTATGAGTCGAATATATGGAAAGGTGTTAAAGAACCGAATCGAGAGAGAATACTTGTATTATGAAGCAGAAGAACAAGCAGGATTTCGTACGGCTCGATCCACTATTGACCACATTTTCTCCTTAACCCAGATAATAGAAAAAAAGATGGCAAGGAATCAAGAGATTCATATGTTGTTCGTCGACCTACGGAAAGCCTACGACAGCGTTCCACTGAAGAAGCTGTGGCAATCAATGGAAAGCACGAATATTAATATAGAATTAATAAAAGCCGTCAAAGTGCTATACAACCAACCAATAATAAAGATAAAAGCGGGGACACAAATAACAACAGGATTTATAACATCAAAAGGATTAAAGCAAGGATGTTGCTTGTCTCCCACTTTATTTAAAATATACCTCGAAAGTGCTTTAAAAAGATGGAAACAAAAATGCAGGACAATGGGGATACCGCTCACCAATACTATGGTATATACGCTTAACTTTGCAGACGATCAAGTAATAATGGCTCAAGATTATGACGATTTAAACTATATGGCACGAAAATTAATTGAAGAGTATGATATATGGGGTCTAGAAGTAAATAAAAAGAAAACCGAATACCTGTGCATTGGAGCAGAACAAAAAGATCTCATATTAGACGATAACACTACGATAAAGCACTGCTGTGACTACAAATACCTAGGTATCACTATTTCACAAGATGGAACATTAGACAAAGCCATAAGAGAGAGAAATACGTCAGGGAGAAAAGCCATCACAATGTTAAACACCATTTTATGGGACCAATCCATCAGCAAAGAAAATAAAAAGAGGATATATGAGACTATAGTAAAAAGTATCACTTTATACAGCTGTGAGGTATGGCCACTGAAAGAAAGAACACTGTCAACGCTGAAAGCGACGGAAATGGATTTTTGGAGAAGAGCCGCAGGAAGATCTAGAAGAGAAAGGATTACCAACGGACGCATTAGAGAAATAATGGGAATCAAACGAACAATCACAGATGACCTAACAACAAAACAACTTATCTGGTTCGGACACTTACAAAGAATGGACGAACAACGAATGCCAAAAGAAATACTAAAGTGGCAACCAGAAGGAAAGAGAAAACGAGGTAGACCGAGAAAAAGTTGGAGCGAAGGAATAAATAAAGAACTGAGAGAGAGGGCCATAGAAGAAGATCTATGGAACAACCGGTCTAAGTGGCGATTGGAAGTCGGAAAACGGCGGAGAACGTTATAAACCGACAAGTAGTAGTAGTAGTAAGTACAGTACCACTGAGAAAGAGATGCTTTCAATCTTACTATCCATTGAAAAATTTCGAGGATACATTGAAGGTACTGAGTTCTGTGTTATAACAGATCATGCTTCCTTACAATGGTTAACTACGATGAAAAATCCATCACCTAGGTTAGCTAGATGGATAATGAAATTTCTTCTTCTTCAAGTGCCGTCTCCATCAATGGAGGTTAGCGGTTATGGTGGCAAACGTTTGTCTATCTTCAGCTGTTCTTAAGAGTTCCTCAAATCCAAGTCCTGTCCAGTTTCTGATATTACGTAACTAGGACAATTTTTTTCTTCCAATTCCTCGCTTTCCTTCTATTTTGCCTTTTATTATCAACTGAGGGATGTAGTATTTCTCGTTGCGCAACAAATGCCCTAAATAACTGGTTTTTCTTCTTTTGACTGTTCTCAATAGTTCTTTTTCTAAATTGAGTCTCGCTAGTACTTCTTCATTTGTTTTTCGTGCTGTCCAAGGAATTTTTAAAATTCTACGGTACACCCACATTTCAAATGCCTCGATTCTATTCAGGCTCTTTATTTTTAAAGTCCATGTTTCGACTCCGTAGAGAAGAACAGACCAGATAAAACATTTTACAAGTTTTAATCTCAATTTAATATTTATATGTGTATCGCAGAATAGAACGCGCATCTTAAAGAAACTATCCCTAGCTTGAGCAATTCTCGCTTTAATTTCTTGTTCTGGGTCCAGCCTGCAATTAATCCAACAGCCAAGGTATTTGTATTGGTTTACCTGTTCTAAAATATTCCCATTTATTTTTATAGGTAAGGGGATATTCTGTTTTCTTTGGATCACCATTACTTTTGTTTTTTTTTCGTTGATCTTCATTCCAAACTCTCGACAAGCATCCTTAAGGTGGTCTATAACCCTCTGTAAGTTTGTGTCTGTATCAGCCAGTAGGACAGTGTCATCTGCATATCTTATGCTAGATATTGGTTCTCCATTAATTTTTATTCCTGTGGAAAGGTTTTCCAAGGCTTGCTTGAATAGTAGTTCCGAGTAAAGATTGAACAGCATAGGGGACAGTATGCATCCTTGCCTTACTCCTTTATTTATACTAATATTTCTAGATGTATGATCGTCGATCCTAATCTTGGCACTCTGCCTCCAATATAAGTTCTTAATTAGTCGGAGATCTTTGCTATCCAAGTTGATACTCTGCAAGGAATTTAACATTTTATTATGGTTTACGCGATCAAATGCCTTTTCAAAGTCTACAAAACATAGAAAGACATCCTTTTGTTGGTCGTAACACTTCTGCAGCAGTACTTGTAATGAAAACAAGGCCTCTCTGGTCCCCATTCCGGCTCTGAATCCAAATTGATCGTATCCAACTTCTTTTTCACACCTTTTGTATACCCTATTGTGAAGTATTTTTAATAGAATTTTAAGCATTTGGCTCATAAGACTTATTAATCTAAAATTTGCGCATCGCCTGGAGTTAGCTTGTTTTGGAATGGGAATAAAAATAGATTCTAACCATTCCTCTGGTATTTCCCCAGTATCGTAGATTGTATTAAACAAAATTACTAACAAATCAATGTTATTACTTTCGATCAATTTAAGTATTTCAGGATAAACTTCATCAGGTCCAGGGCTTTTATTGGTCTTTAATTGTTTAATGGCATATTCCACTTCGACTTTTAGAATTGGTGGGCTTTCAGTGACATTATTTATTGTAATGTCTATTCTTTCATCTCGGAACAGCTGTTGTATAATTTTTTCCCATTCTTCTATTTTATCTTTGGTGTTATGAATTAACTATCCGTTGTTATTTACCAGTGGGCAATGTTGTTTTTTGTGGATGAATGAAAATTCTTTCACCTTCTTGTACATATTAAAGTAATCATGTCTGTGTTCTAATTCTTCTATTTCTTTACATTTTTCTTCGAGCCATTTCTCTTTTGATTCTTTTATTTTCCTTCTTATTTCTGTATTTAATCGTTTGTAATCGCTTGTGTTCTTATTTTTGTATTTCCTCCTTTCGTCTATCATCTTTAGAATAGCTGGTGTCATCCAGTCTTTTTTTGCCATTAATCGTGTATTTGGAATTTCTTCCCTTGCAGAATTGACGAGGATGGATTTTATTTGTTGCCAAGTTGTATTTATATTTTGGATATTTATTTGGGTTCGGTCTATTTCTGAGAGTTTTTCATTTAGTTTTACAGTGGTTTTATCTTTAATCTGTACATCTTTTAGTAGTTCCATATTAGGTTTGTTCTTCGGCTTTGCATTTTTTATTACTTTAATTCTTGTGCGAATATTTGCTACTACAGGGTTGTGGTCGGAATTTGCATCAGCACTAGGATATGTTTTTGTACTTGTAATGAAGTTACGAAATCGTTGGTTGATTAAAACATAATCTATTTGATTTCTTATTATTCTTTCTTTTGTGTGTAGCGGGGAAGTCCAGGTGTATAACCTGCGTTGAGGTAACTTAAACCAAGTGTTTGTTGCTATCATATTGTGTTGCTGGCAAAACTCTAATAGTCTCTCTCCTCTTTCATTTCGTTCTCCTAGTCCGTATTCTCCTACGATATTTTGGAATTTCCCTCTTCCTATTTTAGCATTAAAATCTCCTAGGACGATGTTAATATCTTCTTTCTTTGTCAATTTCATGAGCTTTTGTAGATCTTCATACCATTCTTCTAGTATGTCATCTGACTTATCTGCGGTTGGTGCATAGACCTGAATAATATTCACATTAAAAGGAGAACTCCTTATTTGCAACAGCATTGCTCTGTCAGAGAGTGGTGTAAAGTTTGAAACTGCGTTACTCAATTCATCGTTTATTATTACACCTACTCCATTGAAATGTTTTGGATCATTGTTGCCTGAATAATAGAGTGTTTTGTTCATAATTTTTGTTGTTCCTGAGTTAGGCCATCTAACTTCACTCAGACCTAAAATATCTATATTCAATCTGTTCATTTCTTGGCACACGTTTGCTAGCTTTCCAGCCTCATAAAGGCTTCTGATGTTCCAGGTCGCTACTTTGACGTCATTGTTTGTTTTAGTTTTGTATTTGTTTTTGTTCCTCCCGGGGATTCTTAGCACCCCCTGAACATTTAAGTTCTGCCGGGCACTGGGGGCCATCGATTTAGTTCCATTTACCATCATAACTTTCTTGGGAAAATTAATGAGGTGGTTTCCCATTGCCTTCCTCATGTTTTCTGTCGGGGTTTTCTCCCTTATCCGGAGTGTTCCAGTTTTAAGGCGCCGGAAGCTCGCCTTTCGCCCTTTCCCGTTAGCGTTACCCAGGAAGTACCACGTGGAGGTGGGAATCGGACTTGCTAACAGACGTAATGTTTAACTATTCATCCAGGTTTTATTACCACATACCTTCCGGTAAGACATGTGATCCCAGAGGTCTATCGTTAGCCATTCACTTCCCATAATGAAATTATCTTGTTATAAATTTTCGATTATACACCGCAGTGGTTCATTAAATGTAGTGGCAGATTCACTATCTAGAATTCCCAATAACATACCGGAAGTTTGTGTCTTAAACTTGTCTAATTTAAAGCCAGATGTTTTTTTATAAGTCATTAATTAAAAAGTGTTCAGAAAATCCAGAATTGTATCCTTCTTTTCGAGTACAGGACAATGTTCTTTATAAGCACGTTTTCCCGAAAACTAAATTTGGTGAATCTTCCACCGAATGGAAGGTTTTTCTTCCTGCACCGAATAGACAAGAAGTCCTTAAGATGTACCATGATGAACCTACAGCTGGTCACTTCGGGGTGTCTAAAACACTAGGAAGAATATCTGAAATTTACTATTGGCCAAGAATGAGATCTTCGGTGGTGAAATATATCTCCAAGTGCAAAATTTGTGCATCCTGCAAGTCATCAAATCTACCTCCAGCTGGTAAAATGGGCAATTATAGAGATATTAATTATCCATTTCAGTTTCTTTCCGCTGATTTATTAGGTCCCTACCCTCGGTCTAAAAACGGGAACCGTTATCTTTTAGTCGTCACAGATTGGTTTACAAAATTTGTGTTTGTTCATACCATGTCAAGTGCAACATCTAAGGGAATTGTTAGGTTTATAGAAAACCAAATTTTTTTGTTATTTGGAGTGCCTCAGATATTTGCATGCGACAATGGCTCACAATTTATTTCTAAGGAATTTAAAGATCTTATGTCCAGGTATGGAGTGAAAAAAATTTGGTATAACGCAAGGTATTTTCCACAGATTAATCCAACAGAAAGGTAAATAAAACCATAACTACAGCAATTCGTTCTTATATACACGACAATCACAAAGATTGGGATAAGGAAATTTATAAAATTGCACAGGCAATTCGACTTGCCAAACACGAAGTCACGAAATTTTCTCCGTCATTCTTAACCTTTGCTAGGAACATTTCTACAAACGGTTCTTTCTTCGGAAAAATAGAAGACAGAGCAGATAATGACATTAACATTAACTGTCATTTGTTTTCTCCCAAACCTCCTGAGGAGCTATCACCTTTGTTTTCTGAAGTGCAAAAGAGGTTGCGTCACTCGCATGCAATTAACTCTAAGCGTTACAACTTGCGTAAACGCACACTACATTTCAATGTTGGGGATAAGGTCTGGAAGAGAAATTTTGTACTTTCCAAGGCTGTCGACAACTTTTCAGCTAAACTAGCACCTAAATTTATACCCTGTGTTGTCCATAAGGTAATTTCACCCTTAGTTTATTCCTTGAAAGATCTGGATGGCAACATCCTAGGAGATTTCCATATTAGAGACATCAAGTTAGATGTTACTGACCTTTCTGAAGATGAGTCCTCAAAATAATCATTGTTTTGTTGCTTTACTTTGTCTATGATCTTTTGTACACTACATTATAGTGGATTATCTTTTGTTAGAAGAAAAAAAAATTAAAATCAATTTATTACACCTTTTTATCTATCTGTTATCCTTGCCTTGTTGCCTAGTGTTTGTAAGGGATTACACGTGGTGTCATTTTGGTAATGTAAGAGATGTTCATTTTTGTGGTTGATTATTCTTTATTTTATTCTCTAGGATGATATTGATTTATAATACATTCTGGATATTCTATTTTTTTTGTTGATTTTGTTGATTGTTTATTAACCAGTAGTTATTCTATAACTATCTCGGTTGAGTTGCTTTTCCTATAGTATAGGTTAAGTTAACTTATTTTAGTGTCAAGACACTTTCCCTTTTCTGAAACTAAAGTAATTTTATGCATTACTCTTCATGAGACTCTAGTGTAAATTTATGGCGTTTTGGAGTAATTTTTGCTAGCTTTTAATAAAACTATGCACCCTTTGGTCGTATTTTTTCCGCATGGTTCATGCATTATGCAGTTTTCTAATTTGTGCGTAATCATCGTTTCCATTTTAACAGAAAAACTATGGCAGTTTATCTTCTATTTATATTTGTGTTTGTTCTATCTATTTCAACCACATACACTAGTTTTTGTATATTTTTATCAAAAATATACTGGCGTCCAAAACAATTTTCTTGGTATAATTGAGCATCGTATTCTTTATTTCCACTCGTTTTAGATCTCAATAACAGAGTGTTTTCGTAGTATATTTAGGAAGACATAATATCGAGAAATTAAATTTTGTTTCTTTTTCTTCTTCAAATCTATATAGGATCTTAGATTATGGTATTATTTCATGTTTAAACGATTATATTTATTCATTTATTTTGTTTTCAATGATTATTAGTAGCGTAACATATTGAGACTCATACTTTTGTAAATATTTACCTTAACTTAATTAATCTATACTGGAATAATTTTATTTAGTAATTTTTATTTAACTAATGCAATGTTATGTATTAGACCAGTATAGTTAGCAAATTTTATTAATACTGATTAAATTTTTCCTGGGATACGTTTAGTTACCTACCCCAACTTATTATTAATTTGACGGTGTATAATAATTTACACTTAAAATAGAACTTGTTATTTTTGTTTTAAGAATTATTAGTTCGTTTTTTTTTCACTAAACTTTATTAAGAGTTATAGTTTTAGAATAGTTTTTTTAGTGCGGTGACACTATAAATCACTATTTGATTTTTGTTGACAATAATATTAATTTAATTTAAAAAAAAAAAAAAAAAAATAAATAAAATTTCATGAGTATCTTTGAGATATTAGCTATTATTTGTTTCTTGTTATTTTTGTTACCTTTAACGGATTAACCGTGATATGCAAATATTGTTTTAATTTCAGCCATAAAATCTCGCTCTTCAATTTAAAAGTAAAAGACAGTTTTTTTTCTCTATATTGCAGAATTTAATTGTTACAGCAAATCTTGGTTAATATAACTAAACACAGCACTTTTTGATTACATTATCACTATTATTTATAATATGTTCAGCAGTTTAAAAAAAAAGAGACAAAAAATATTGTTACTTAGTGTGTTCACATTTCGGATCTGTAAAACTTTTATAGAAATATGTTGTAGTTTCGATTTCTAATTTTTTGCATCTTTAATTCAAATTAAAAGTTGTATTCTGTTATTTCACGTTGTAGATAGGTCGTTTCTAGATTTTTATTTTACAATGTGCATTGTATGATCCTTCGTTTTTTTTTTCTTGATCGTTTCTTATGAAGTAGAGTTTTGTATTCCTTATGATTCGAATATATTTATTTTATAGGAGTCACGTTCGGTATTTCCCACTTCTTTTTATTTTTCTGTGTCACTTTTAAGCCTTCTTCTTTGGGTATTTGTACTATTGTCTCATTTTGCCTTCTGTTCTTGTTTTCTCTTAGTTCTGCTTTCTGATTAGTATTTCTCAAAAATTTTTCAGTCAGTCTTAAAAATTTTTTTTCCTGGTGGGGGGAGTGTGTAACGCTTAAAACGTTACATTTTTGTTCTTATTAATTTCAAAGTACTTTCCACTATTTTCTGCGCATGCTATTTGATTTTTATTGATAATAAGTTCTTTTTCCTTTGTTTGTATTCCTATATTTTATTTCAATATTTTCCTATTACAAATAAATCCGCTGATTAATTTCTTAAGTCCCCTCGTAGTCCTACCTTCGCTTACTTTATCGTACAAGAAACAGAAACCCCACTCCTAAATAATTTACTTCTATCAATCCGACCCGATTTAATTCCTTTTTTAAAATAAACCAGCAAACGAGAAGGTATTATTAAAAATGTAAGTCCTCGTGGTCAGAAACTTCCAACGGTCTGGGTAAGTTAATACTTTGCTCTTTTTACAACAACATATTTTCATACTTTAATCAAGAACACTTTTAGTTTTTCGTATAATTTGTGTACGCAAGTACTTAAAAACTGCTTACAATTTTTATTTTCTTTTTACCTTTGCTGTAATAATAATAATTCAATATAAATCGTATTTATCGCACAACTTTGTCTTTTTCATTTTTCATTTAATAATTTATCTATTAATTACAATTATTAATTTGTGAGTTTTGGCAACATCAGAGAATTCTGGATCGGTATACAGGTCTCGGAGAGAAGAGCTTTCCGCTTGCCAGAATTCTTCTGTTGTTGGACAAAACTCGTGCCATGACGAGTTTTATAGCGGCTTTTGTTTTTCTAGCCACCTTGGTTTTTATTCAAGAGAATCCATCTTGGTTTTTATTCAAGAGAATCCATCTTGGTTTTTATTCAAGAGAATCCACCTTGGTTTTTATTCAAGAGAATCCATCTTGGTTTTTATTCAAGAGAATCCATCTTGGTTTTTATTCAAGAGAATCCATCTTGAAGAATACGAAAATGAAATTGTTTTTTTTTTGGAATAAGAAATCCATCTCGATTTTGAAAGTCCGCATGGCTTTGGATTGGAGAGGGATCCACATGGTTTCGGCTTAGCGGCATGGTTTTTGCAGACATTGTATGGTCCGAGTTGAGAAGGAAACAGCAGGAGGATTTCTCATAGAGTAGAGCTAAGTTTCTTTATTTCTTGAGATTTTGTATATAGATGCTTAATTCCCTGTTGTTAGAACCTCAATTTAATTGTTATTACATTTTGAATTATTAAAATATAAATAAATAAAGATATGTGTTAAAGAAATTGTTTTATTAATATTTCCCGATTTCTCAAATTAAGTTAGTTTATGCCGAACATCACCCCTGAGGGGTTTCAATGTGCAATGGGTGGGCTAGCCGTTACAAATATTAACCTGGTATTAAAAAAACAAAGTCGTTATGAATTGACTTGTTTATTAGGGAAACAAGTCAATAAACATAATACAAAACAAAGGACAAGAGGGGAAAAAGAAACACACAGTGGCGTTCAACCAATTTAATTAATTCATCAAGCTGCAATAAAAGAAATACATTAGTATCAATTTGGAATCATAAATAAATAAACTTACTAATCTTTAATGCCCATATTATTACTACCGGCTCTTCTTCTATAATAAACAGCCGGAATCTTGAAACCCTTCCAAAATATTGGGCAGATATGGGAGCCGCCTCTTCTTGTCCAAACACGACTCCTATGGAGCGGCTCCTTAAATGACTTGGTAATTTTCTCTGCAGAAACGCTCTGAAAAAAATGAGTAAAATAAAAAATTATTGTACACGTCTGAAGTTGTTGTTTATTGTGTAGTGACATAGTTATCTTTCATTTCTGAAACAAAAAAAAATGTGTTAATAGAAGTAGTATAAATACAGGGTGTCTCAGAGTAGATTTTAGTTTTTAAATCAATAAAACTCGGTTTCAGAACCTGTTAGAAAAACATTTATTAGGCAAATAGACACACAGAAAACGCGGATTTCTTAAATAATACGTCGGTTAGATGTTGATCATCTCGCTCGTAGCACTCTTGCAATCTGGAGCGCAAATTGAGAAAGACGCGCTCACACATATCCACTGGAATGTTCTTAATAGCGTTGCGAATATTTTGCTTCAGCTCTTCGATGGTGGCTGGTGGGTTAGCGTAGACGATGTTCTTTAAATACCCCCACAGAAATAAATCTAAAGGGATAAGGTCAGGAGATCTTGGGGGAAAACGAATATCACCATTTTGTGAAATCAGTGTGCCTGGAAACATTTCTGTTTCTGTGGGCGTTTATTGAAATGTTCGCTGTATGTGGCGTAGCATCGTCTTGCTGGAACCATGTATTGCCTGGATTATACCCGGGAAAATTATTCAATTCTGGACGTAGCCAATTCCGCAACATGGCAGTGTATCGTGTAGTATTAACAGTTAGCGTGCGTCCCCTAGCATCTTCAAACAAATAAGGTCAGATGATCTCCGATGCAGACATGCCACACCAAACCGTCACCTTTCTTGAATGCTGTAATTGTTTCTGGTGTAATTCATTTGGATTTTCAGGACACCAGTAGCGAGCATTGTGCTTGTTGACATATCCATTAAGGTGAAAGTGAGCCTCGTCACTGAAAATAATCCCTTCTTAAGCCACCGTCATCCCAAAAACGAGTCATCATCTCCTCAGAAAAATTTTTCCTCAGTAAGTGATCAGTTTTTTTCAAATATTGGTTTAACTGAATTTTATAAGGGTGAAAACTTAAATCGTGCTTTAAAATACGCTGGATACTAGCACGAGACAAATTTAGCGCTTGTGCATGTTTGCGAAGTGAACGACGAGGATTACCATTCACAGCACGTCGAACTCTTTCAATATTGACAGGAGTTCGAATAGTTTTTGGTTTGCCTGGATGTTTCACATTTGTGACAACTCCTTCTTCTCTAAATTTCTTTACCCATGCGTGCACTAACATCACGGATGGTGCATCACCCACGCGTCTAATATTGTACCGCGCACAAAAACGGCGCCGAGCAACTATATAGGAATCGTTGGCTTTAAAATACGCCTTAACCATGTAGGCGCGCTGCATCTTCATCCACTTTTCCATGGTAACTGAAATCCGCACGTGTCGGCTACACGGCTGATGCATCGTTTCCATGGAATTTCGAACAGGGTCGGCGTAAGGTAAGTTTAAATACTAAAATCTACTCTGAGACACCCTGTATATACAAAGTCCCAACGTGCTTTATTATCATTCAACAAATTGTAACGAGTGGTTTTGAATACTTCAATTTACAGTAAGTGCAATTAGTTTATACATATATTTTATGTATTAGTATATTTCTGTGGTGCTAAGGCAAAACCCGATATGTCAAAAAAATTGATTTTGTCAGGAGCCACTTTTTAAAATTCGCATCTTTGTTGTAAATCAGTTTTACGTGCAATAATGTTGAAAGTTGTCTAAATTGTTTACTAATAAATACTCTTTATGCCTCCACAAAATTATGGCCAAATTTTGTGAGATAACTAAAATATTTAGTTAAATTCAACGTATCGTGTTTTGCCTGCATTAGTTATACTGACGAAGAGGACATGTCGCTCACAAATGACTCCATGTCGGCTTTTGCCTCCTATGTATTCTCTCTCTTACTAAACTTATTGCCTTATTCATGAACGAAGGTATTTTTGTCAGACTTTACATTGTACGGTGTATCGTTCTAGGTGCTTACAATAAAACATAAAAAAAAAACAAAATCTTTTACAAATATATTCAAAAAATTTAAACAACAAAATTTATTATTATTCGTTTTCGTCAGAGGGATCGTCCAATAATTCTGGTAACCTGGCGTTAGTTTCCAGATTTAAATAAAAACTGTGACAGTCGGAGTGAATCACTGGAAGGAGACTAAGTAGACTTTTTCTTTAGAGGGTTGATAGGTAGTGGCCCATCATAACATTTCGACAATAAAGGCGTCGGTCGTTTACCACGGTTTAATCGTCTCAAATCCAGTTCTCTGAAGTTTTCATCATCGAGTGCCGTTTTAAATTGAAGTACCCCGAAGGTTTTTTCGTACCTGATCCATTTCATGTCAAGCCAACTTACTTTTCTTCCCTCCGTATCTGTAGTTCTTGATCCTGCACTACTTTTGAAAATGACATCATGTCATCTTGAGTCATTTCATGGACACGAAATGGTTTTTTACCTCTTACAGTGCGGACGAATTGGAACCAATCTCGTGGAACCATAATGGCTGACAAAATATGAAAACATGGTGGCCATGTTTATGTTTTTATTTTGACCGCCACATGTATCTGAGTAGGTAACAACATGGCTCACATTCTCAGGAAGATTTTTCAATTTTTGCAAAACGCAGGAAGCAATCTCTTCAGACCCCCTTTTTCCGATTGCTTCATGCCACATGTAGCAGTCAGTAGTACCCCCGTCTGTGGTGCAATCACGGATCGTTAAATGTTGAGAGAAGACGCTTATAAAAAGAGACGTTGCTTCGAGTCCCTTTGTTTGTCTTCAGATGCTTCAATGAAATGATTGTACAAAGCTTTAAAATCTGTCCAAACTGCTTTCACCGCCATTAAGCTGGAGGCTACCCAACGAGTATCTAAAACACGGCCGATTTTCAACATTTGCTCCTCTAGTCCTTTAGCAACTTCTGCCAACTCTCTGCTGTTTTTCGGTGAACAACTAAACATGTTTCTAATTTTATCCATGAATATCTTAAAATGATTGATTCCAGCTACTTCTTCTATGGAATCGTGCACGGCAAGCTCTAAACGATGGTTCAAACAATGCCAAATGAACAAGTTGGGGAACGTTTCAGTAAGCTGTATAGCAAGGCCAGATTTCTTGCCTAGTAGCACTGAAGCACCATCACAAGTTAGAGCAATCATATGGTCTTTCATGAATTCAAAGCTTAGACCTAATGCTTGTAACTGATTTAAAAGTTCTTGTAATATACCAGCTGATGTTGTGCTATTTAGCTCAAAAAGTGTTAAGAACACTGTCATAGGGTTTTGCATTCCCTTTAGAACAGTTCTGATATAAACCACCAAAGCATTTTTGTTTGAAACTGAAGTGGCTTCATCCAAAAGCAGGGAAAATTTAGAGTCTGACTTGATTAGGCCATTTATCAAGTCTGATTTCATTTCATCAGAAATATGATGAATTATATTGGAGCAAGCAACATTTGAATGTAGGATTCGCCCCATATCTAAGCCATTCATTATTTGAAAATCAATTTCAGTTTCAAACTCAAAAAATGGCCTATTTAGTTTAGCTTGCTTATAAGCCGTGCGGAAAATGCGCTCAGTTACAATCTGCTGCTCTTTATGCATAGAAGCAACAGCTTTTTTCATTGTATCTTTCTTAGCTTCAATGAGTATTTTTTCAGCCAAAGAATGAGCTCGAGACCCACGGTGTAAAAATATCTTTTTCCTAAGAGAGGATTGCTGGTCTTTTTTATTGTTTCCATAAGCGGTAACAGTTCCTAAAACCCACTCTTCGCTAATCTTTAGGCCCTTCGTTTTCTCTGCACCTAGAGTACTCACACTACGGCAAACGTTGCAACCTAGTTCTCTGTTCACAATTAACCACGGATTTTTAGCTTTAAATTCAACAATTTGTTCTTCAGACCAACAAACTGGCTGTTCACCCCTATTAACAAAATCATTATTTTCATTACTAACCTTAGCTTCGTCTGCATCAGATCCCAAACCCACCGACCTGGATACTATTTTGACCGACGAGGAAGTCGAAGGGGAGTGGTAATCGCAATTATCCTCATTGATCCCGATTGCGTCTTCTTTTTTATCTTGATCAACAATTGAAGTTGTAGTCAATGCTTCCGAACTGCAGTTCTCATTATTCGCATAACCTTTTTGTTTCTTAGGGTTAGGTTTAAAGAAATCAACAATTTTTCTGGTAGTCATAGTCAATTAGGAAACTATTTAGCTGCACCAGCACTAATAAGCATAAACACGAACACAATCAACGACCTGCGCCTCAAAAACGAACTTAAGCGTGATGGGATGCGATGCAACTTGTAACTTAAACGCGAAACACACCAAGGTCAAGTCAACTAGTCAACACCATGGACGTATAAATAAAGATGGACTAGGCATGATCTGCACTCTGTTCACCTAAATTTGAAGTCGAAAAGTTTGTAGGCGCGGGGAAAGAGACGAGGTGATAGACTGTGACATATCCTTTTAAGTCAGCGGCGTACCTTTCAATATTTGAAAGTTATTTGAAACAGTTTTTCCACTTGAATAAATAATGACTATTGGTTTGATTGCTTTTATTTTTAGTATCGTAAACATATGAAATATTTTGAATAAGTGAGAAACAACAAACGGTGAATAATTTTAATTTTCAGTGTATAGAAATATATTTATAAAAATTAATTTACACAAAAGAATAAAGATGGAGTAAATAAAATCGTAAATTACTTTATATAATATTTTATTTAAACTAAAATAACACACAAACAATAAAAAGTTTAAAAAATTCTTCCCCACACATTAACCTGTTCAGGGTATTGAGTATGTTCTTCTCTTATCCAGTTAGTGACAAGTTGAAAAAATATAGTAAATTATGGTATATAAGTCACAAAAAGGAAATTATCAACTTGAACGTAAACAATACAACGCCATATTCTTTTTCGTCAAATCGCTAGGATTAGTTGATATTACCAATGATGCCAAGTTTTACAAAAGTTAAGATTATCAGAATATATTTTCTTTTAATAAATTAAAAAATTAATTTTTTTCTTTTAATTCCTTGGTTGCGAAATGAGTATATCTAAAAATAGTTTATACTAAGTAGATAATATATTTTTACTTATAGATTAAAAATAAATTATACTAAAAATCGAAAATTATTTCGAAGATTGACTCGGAAAAAAAATAATATGACAACGTCAAATTAGGGATTTGTGCCCATGACTGTGAATATCTCATGACTTCAAGTAAATATGTAAATAGACCGGTCCATCTTTATTTATACGTCCATGGTCAACACACTTGTGATCACTGGGGCGGTGGCGCGGTGAAGGAATGGAGGGGGAAAGGAAGGGGGTGGGGTGGGTATTGCTTTGTTATTGAGAGGCGCAGGCGCGAACTAGGATGACTCGCCCGTCACCTTCCTCCTGCCTGATTCCGTGCAAGACTCATCACAGCACAGCTCACAAGTCTCAACTGCTTGTACGGGCGCTTACTATTTGCTTACGTACGAGTCACTCGCAAACAAAGCATAGCATAATATTGATCCTACCTACAATTTTTTTTAACTAAAACTTGTAGTTTTAAAAGCGTTCCCTTGCGTTCCGGCACTCTTGGGAGGTAAGGGAACGCCGTTCCCTTGCGTTCCCACTGAAATTAACCACTGCGTTCAACCAATTTAATTAATTCATCAAGCTGTAATAAAAGAAATACATTAGTATCAATTTGGAATCATAAATAAATAAACTTACTAATCTTTAATGCCCATATTATTACTACCGGCTCTTCTTCTATAATAAACAGCCGGTAGTTTAAAATCTTACCAACATATTGGGCAGATATGAGAGCTGCCTCTTCTTGTCCAAACAGGACTCCTATGGGGCGGCTCCTTAAATGACTTTGTAAATTTCTTTTCAGAAACGACTTTATTGCTGCTAAAATGAGTAAAATAAAAAATTATTGTACACCTCTGAAGTTGTTGTTTATTGTGTAGTGACATAGTTACCTTCCATTTCTGAAACAAAAAAAAATGTGTTAAGAGAAGTAGTATAAATATATACAAAGTCCCAACGTGTTTTATTATCATTCAACAAATTGTAACGAGTGGTTTTGAATACTTCAATTTACAGTAAGTGCAATTAGTTTATACATATATTTTATGTATTAGTATATTTATTAATGGATAAACATTTTTAATTTCTGAATATTATGTGGATTTTGGAGTACAATGTGATGCAGTTGGACGTGATGAATAAAAATTATGTTGGGTTTTGAATCACGAATGATATATCCGACCGTTCTGGGTGTATGTATGTATGTGTATGTATGTATGTATGTATGTATGTGTGTGTATGTATGTAAAAAATAAAAAAAGAAATATAATTCTAATTATTTTTATTGTTTCAAAATGTATGTATGTATATCAGTATACTAGTTTTCTGAGAATCATACACTTTAGGTACGAAAAGAATTGTTTTATTGATGAAAAGTAGGCTGTTGTATATACTACTAATAATAATATTTAGTTGTGATTAAATATTTACTATACAATATATATTGTAAAAACATATTTGCTTTAAAATGTCCAGACCAATAACTTTTGAATAAATTATTAGTAAGAATATTAACCTGGTATTCAAAAAACAAAGTCGTTATGAATTGACTTGTTTATTAGGGAAACAAGTCAATAAACATAATACAAAACAAAGGACAAGAGGGGAAAAGAAACACACAGTGGCGTTCAACCAATTTAATTAATTCATCTTCTTCTTCTTCAGCCTTCATTCATCCATTGTTGGACATAGGCCTCCTCCAATTGTTTCCACGCTTCCCTATCTCTTGCAATTCTCATCCATTGCTTTCCAGCTACAGCTGTTATATCGTCTATCCATCTCTTTTTGGGTCTTCCCACGCTTCTTTTTGTTTCTCGAGGTCTCCAGAAATTCACTTTATGAGACCATCTGTTGGTGTCTTGTCTTGCTACATGTGCTACCCATTGCCATCTCAATGTCGCTATTTTTTCCATGATGTCGGTTACTTTAGTTCTTCGACGTATTTCGGTGTTAGGAATTTTGTCTCTGAGGCTTATATTTAACATGGCCCTCTCCATGGCTCGTTGAGTTACTCTTAATTGTTCTGCCATTTTTCTTGTCATTGCCATAGTTTCCAATCCATAACTTGCAACTGGTAGTATACAAGTGTCATAGGTTTTTCGTTTTAAGTGTATTGGGATTTTTCTGTCTTTTAAAATGAAGCTCAACTTCCCAAAAGCAGCCCATGATAATTGTGTCCTTCTTTTAATTTCTAGGGTTTGATTTTCCTTTTCGTTTTTAATTGCATGTCCTAGATATATATATTGTTCTACCTTTTCTACATTGATGTTATCTATCGTGATGTTTTCTAGGCTGTTGCTTAATATCTTTGTTTTGTCGAGATTCATTTTTAATCCTATTTGATTCGATTTGTGATTTAAATCTTGTAGCATTGATTTTAGTTCATGGATATCTGTGCTTATTAGTACTATGTCGTCTGAGAAACGCAAATGGTTAAGATATACTCCATCTATTTTTAATCCCTTTTCGACCCAATTTAGTTTTTTGAAGACATTTTCTAATGCCAAAGTAAATAACTTGGGTGAGATGGTGTCATCCTGTCTCACACCTTTGCCAAGGTCTATTTTCATAGTTTCCAGATCATCATCCATTTTTACGTGAAAAGTAGCATCATCGTATATATTCTTAAGGAGGGCAGCATATCTTGAATCTACTCTGGCGTCGTCCAATGCTGTTAAGAAAGATCATTTCTCGATACTGTCGAATGCTTTGTGATAATCGACAGTATCAATTTGGAATCATAAATAAATAAACTTACTAATCTTTAAAGCCCATATTATTACTACCGGCTCTTCTTCTATAATAAAGAGCCGGTAGTTTAAAATCCTACCAACATATTGGACAGATATTGGAGCCGCCTCTTCTTGTCCAAACAGGACTCCTATGGGGCTGCTCCTGTAATGACTGGGTAAAGTTCGTCTTAGGAAAGATTTTATTGCTGCTAAAATGAGTAAAATAAAAAATTATTGTACACCTCTGAAGTTGTTGTTTATTGTGTAGTGACATAGTTACCTTCCATTTCTGAAACAAAAAAAAAATGTGTTAAGAGAAGTAGTATAAATATATACAAAGTCCCAACGTGTTTTATTATCATTCAACAAATTGTAACGAGTGGTTTTGAATACTTCAATTTACAGTAAGTGCAATTAGTTTATACATATATTTTATGTATTAGTATATTTATTAATGGATAAACATTTTTAATTTCTGAATATTATGTGGATTTTGGAGTACAATGTGATGCAGTTGGACGTGATGAATAAAAATTATGTTGGGTTTTGAATCACGAATGATATATCCGACCGTTCTGGGTGTATGTATGTATTTATGTATGTATGTGTGTATGTATGTAAAAAATAAAAAAAGAAATATTTTTATTGTTTCAAAATGTATGTATGTATATCAGTATACTAGTTTTCTTAGAATCATACACTTTAGGTACGAAAAGAATTGTTTTATTGATAAAAAGTAGGCTTTTGTATATACTACTAATAATAATATTTGGTTGTGATTAAATATTTACTATACAATATATATTGTAAAAACATATTTGCTTTAAAATGTCCAGACCAATAACTTTTGAATAAATTATTAGTAAGAATATTAACCTGGTATTAAAAAAACAAAGTCGTTATGAATTGACTTGTTTATTAGGGAAACAAGTCAATAAACATAATACAAAACAAAGGACAAGAGGGGAAAAAGAAACGCACAGTGGCGTTCAACCAATTTAATTAATTCATCAAGCTGTAATAAAAGAAATACATTAGTATCAATTTGGAATCATAAATAAATAAACTTACTAATCTTTAATGCCCATATTATTACTACCGGCTCTTCTTCTATAATAAACAGCCGGTAGTTTAAAATCCTACCAACATATTGGGCAGATATGAGAGCTGCCTCTTCTTGTCCAAACAGGACTCCTATGGGGCGGCTCCTTAAATGACTTGGTAAATTTCTTTTCAGAAACGACTTTATTGCTGCTAAAATGAGTAAAATAAAAAATTATTGTACACCTCTGAAGTTGTTGTTTATTGTGTAGTGACATAGTTACCTTCCATTTCTGAAACAAAAAAAATGTGTTAAGAGAAGTAGTATAAATATATACAAAGTTCCAACGTGTTTTATTATCATTCAACAAATTGTAACGAGTGGTTTTGAATACTTCAATTTACAGTAAGTGCAATTAGTTTATACATATATTTTATGTATTAGTATATTTATTAATGGATAAACATTTTTAATTTCTGAATATTATGTGGATTTTGGAGTACAATGTGATGCAGTTGGACGTGATGAATAAAAATTATGTTGGGTTTTGAATCACGACTGATATATCCGACCGTTCTGGGTGTATGTATGTATGTGTGCGTGTATGTATGTATGTGTATGTATGTATGTATGTATGTATGTATGTATGTGTGTGTATGTATGTAAAAAATAAAAAAAGAAATATAATTCTAATTATTTTTATTGTTTCAAAATGTATGTATGTATATCAGTATACTAGTTTTCTGAGAATCATACACTTTAGGTACGAAAAGAATTGTTTTATTGATGAAAAGTAGGCTGTTGTATATACTACTAATAATAATATTTAGTTGTGATTAAATATTTACTATACAATATATATTGTAAAAACATATTTGCTTTAAAATGTCCAGACCAATAACTTTTGAATAAATTATTAGTAAGAATATTAACCTGGTATTCAAAAAACAAAGTCGTTATGAATTGACTTGTTTATTAGGGAAACAAGTCAATAAACATAATACAAAACAAAGGACAAGAGGGGAAAAGAAACACACAGTGGCGTTCAACCAATTTAATTAATTCATCTTCTTCTTCTTCAGCCTTCATTCATCCATTGTTGGACATAGGCCTCCTCCAATTGTTTCCACGCTTCCCTATCTTTTGATATTCTCATCCATTGCTTTCCAGCTACAGCTGTTATATCGTCTATCCATCTCTTTTTGGGTCTTCCCACGCTTCTTTTTGTTTCTCGAGGTCTCCAGAATGTCACTTTATGAGACCATCTGTTGGTGTCTTGTCTTGCTACATGTGCTACCCATTGCCATCTCAATGTCGCTATTTTTTCCATGATGTCGGTTACTTTAGTTCTTCGAGGTATTTCGGTGTTAGGAATTTTGTCTCTGAGGCTTATATTTAACATGGCCCTCTCCATGGCCCGTTGAGTTACTCTTAATTGTTCTGCCATTTTTCTTGTTATTGCCATAGTTTCCAATCCATAAGTTGCAACTGGTAGTATACAAGTGTCATAGGTTTTTCGTTTTAAGTGTATTGGGATTTTTCTGTCTTTTAAAATGAAGCTCAACTTCCCAAAAGCAGCCCATGATAATTGTGTCCTTCTTTTAATTTCTAGGGTTTGATTTTCCTTTTCGTTTTTAATTGCATGTCCTAGATATATATATATATATATATATATATATATATATATATATATATATATATATATATATATATATATATATATATATATATATTGTTCTACCTTTTCTACATTGATGTTATCTATCGTGATGTTTTCTAGGCTGTTGCTTAATATCTTTGTTTTGTCGAGATTCATTTTTAATCCTATTTGATTCGATTTATGATTTAAATCTTGTAGCATTGATTTTAGTTCATGGATATCTGTGCTTATTAGTACTATGTCGTCTGCGAAACGCAAATGGTTAAGATATACTCCATCTAGTTTTAATCCCTTTTCGACTCAATTTAGTTTTTTGAAGACATTTTCTAATGCCAAAGTAAATAACTTGGGTGAGATGGTGTCACCCTGTCTCACACCTTTGCCAAGGTCCATTTTCATAGTTTCCAGATCATCATCTATTTTTACGTGAAAAGTAGCATCATCGTATATATTCTTAAGGAGGGCAGCATATCTTGAATCTACTCTGGCGTCGTCCAATGCTGTTAAGAAAGATCATTTCTCGATACTGTCGAATGCTTTGTGATAATCGACAGTATCAATTTGGAATCATAAATAAATAAACTTACTAATCTTTAAAGCCCATATTATTACTACCGGCTCTTCTTCTATAATAAAGAGCCGGTAGTTTAAAATCCTACCAACATATTGGGCAGATATTTTAGCCGCCTCTTCTTGTCCAAACAGGACTCCTATGGGGCGGCTCCTTAAATGACTGGGTAAAGTTCGTCTTAGGAAAGATTTTATTGCTGCTAAAATGAGTAAAATAAAAAATTATTGTACACCTCTGAAGTTGTTGTTTATTGTGTAGTGACATAGTTACCTTCCATTTCTGAAACAAAAAAAAAATGTGTTAAGAGAAGTAGTATAAATATATACAAAGTCCCAACGTGTTTTATTATCATTCAACAAATTGTAACGAGTGGTTTTGAATACTTCAATTTACAGTAAGTGCAATTAGTTTATACATATATTTTATGTATTAGTATATTTATTAATGGATAAACATTTTTAATTTCTGAATATTATGTGAATTTTGGAGTACAATGTGATGCAGTTGGACGTGATGAATAAAAATTATGTTGGGTTTTGAATCACGAATGATATATCCGACCGTTCTGGGTGTATGTATGTATTTATGTATGTATGTGTGTATGTATGTAAAAAATAAAAAAAGAAATATTTTTATTGTTTCAAAATGTATGTATGTATATCAGTATACTAGTTTTCTTAGAATCATACACTTTAGGTACGAAAAGAATTGTTTTATTGATGAAAAGTAGGCTGTTGTATATACTACTAATAATAATATTTGGTTGCAATTAAATATTTACTATACAATATATATTGTAAAAACATATTTGCTTTAAAATGTCCAGACCAATAACTTTTGAATAAATTATTAGTAAGAATATTAACCTGGTATTCAAAAAACAAAGTCGTTATGAATTGACTTGTTTATTAGGGAAACAAGTCAATAAACATAATACAAAACAAAGGACAAGAGGGGAAAAGAAACACACAGTGGCGTTCAACCAATTTAATTATTTCATCTTCTTCTTCTTCAGCCTTCATTCATCCATTGTTGGACATAGGCCTCCTCCAATTGTTTCCACGCTTCCCTATCTCTTGCAATTCTCATCCATTGCTTTCCAGCTACAGCTGTTATATCGTCTATCCATCTCTTTTTGGGTCTTCCCACGCTTCTTTTTGTTTCTCGAGGTCTCCAGAAATTCACTTTATGAGACCATCTGTTGGTGTCTTGTCTTGCTACATGTGCTACCCATTGCCATCTCAATGTCGCTATTTTAGTAGATGAACAATACAGCCGTCACTATAGGTATAGGGAAAACAATGTGTTAGAGAGAGAGGTGTGTGACGTCACAGCATATAGGGAATTGTGTGTATTGGAGAGAGAGGTATGTATACGTATATACGTATCTCCGTTGTTAGTGGTCCGATTTTAACAAACTGAGGCTCATTTGAATGGGGGAGGGGCAAGGAATTCAAATATGACGACGTATTGCCAAAAGGGCGCACGGCGTCCGGACGCGTTCCGGCGTCCGAGCGCTGATCGGTGCGCGAACCAGATGTGCGGTCGGTACCTTAATTTTTCAACGTCCGAGCGGGCGGCATCCGATCGGTGCGCGAACCAGATGTGCGGTCGGTACCTTAATTTTTCAGCGTCCGAGCGGGCGAGCTGGCGACGTCCGAGGGCAAGCTGGTGATGCGCAAACCAAATGTGCGATCGGTACCTTAATTTTCCATGGAAAGATCCTGTAGATAAGAAGCGCGCGGATTTTGGAATTTAAATAAAACTATATTTAATTTTATTATTTTATTAATAAGAATAATTCTTCTTCTGCCAGAGTTCAATATTAACTGTCAATTATTTTCGCAGAACGCGTGACATTCTACGTGAAATGTCACGTGAAATGATGTGATAGTTATCGACGCAGAACGTGAAATGTCGCGTGAAACGACGTGACATTCAGCGCAGGACGTGACATTCGACGTAGAACGTGAAATGTCACGTGACATTCAACGCAGGACGTGACATTCGACGTAGAACGCGAAATGTCACGTGACATTCGACGCAGGACGTGACATTCGACGTAGAACGTGACATTCGACGCAGGACGTGACATTCGACGCAGGACGTGGCAGTTATGTGTTAGTCAAGATGTCGCTTGACATAAAATGTGGCATTCTACGTAGAACATAGTTAGTAGTAATATGAATTCCATTGATTACATACATAGAGTAACAGAATTTCAAAGAAAACTTGATCGGTTAAAGAAAGACATTAAATCATATGAGGATTTTAAACATATTACAAGACAATTAGATAGCCTGCATTTTGACAACAAAACGTGGAAACCCGAAGAGTTGAATCTACAGCAGCAGCAGCAAGACACCTGGGCCTGTAGAAAACTACCACCAGCTACATATCCATTAAGACGTATTCAACCAATACCATGTTTGTCAGCAACAATAACAACAACACCACGGGGGTCAGCAGCAACAACAACAACACAACCAGCGAGTATATGAAAAGTGAAATAGATAATGTCTTTACAATGTCCTGTGTAATATTAGCATCTGTATTTATCTTAATTTTAAAAATTATTTTTGAAATTGTAAGAAGAAAATTTGAATCTTCATGTAATATAAGACTCAATCAATAAAGATGTTTTAAATAAAAAAAGCGTTTAATTTCTAATATATTTATTTATACATATACAAAAATTACAATGGTATTATGTTATTGGCAAACCAGTGACGTAGACGATCCACATTTCTTTCGGTACATGAAAATAATCCAGCGGCATGACATGGGTTTGCAGTAGGGCCAACGTTTCCAGTAGCACGAGGCGTACCATCAAACTTGCAAACATCAATAATAATGGGAAAAACTCCAAAAACGTGACGTTTCTTATCCAAATATTCTGCTTTTTGTTCTCCTCGAACGTAGATGTAATCTGCTGCATACAACAACTTGGTTTCTAGTATTTCATTGAGTTTGGACAATTCTACTTGACCATCAGAGTATCGAATTCCAAGCAGTTTTTTCTCCACGTATGAGGCAGTCTTCCTATCTCTATTAGTTAGCGCATTAAATGGTTTCTGAGGCAAAAAGATGTAATGACTTCGTTTAAAACCTATTTCAATGGTAAGTTCTTTGGGAACAAACCATCCGTCCACATCGAATCCCTGAATGTCTACGAATGCTACTCTCATGATGACTTCTCGTTCACTACTGACAATTTATGCATCTAATTTAGACTTTTTACAATTTCGGTGAGAGGGAAGTACTCCATTACACAATCATGAATTATAATGCAATAAGCCTTGGTATATTCGGGAAAACCATTATTCGCTTCAATATCGAGTTTTACGTCAACAGTGGATGCTTTCATGCTTTCTTCTTGTTTCGAACAATCGATGACAAACAATGCGTGATTCTTGAAAGCTGAGAAATCGAGTAGAGGTCGCTTTTGTTGGGAATGTATGTAGCTAGGATAAAATTCGGTATAGTTGAAATAGGCCTCATTGTAGTCAGTTTTGCTAAAATCCAACTGCATTCTCTCGTTTGGCCAATATTCACCATTTAAAGATAATCTGATACTTTGAATATCGACATTGTCAAATAAGGTGGGATCAGCTGAATTCTTGTCACGTTTGTTGGTTTGAAAGAAAACAATGACATAACGGGGTCTTTCCACTGCATTGCTAGTTTTTACAGCCCAAACTTCACGTCTAGCGCCTTTGGTAAGTGCTGGTAATTCATGCAATTCCCACTTTCTAAACGGAATAACTATAGGTTGATCTTGTTGAATGGATTTCATAAGTTCCAATTTAATATCATCATTGGGAAATATGTGCTTGACTCTGAGCTCAATATTGGTAATGTTAATCTTAACAGTTGTAACTTGGCCTTGAGTTTTTTCTTTGACAATTATGCAATCGTTGTCGTTTCGAGCTCGAACTAGTCTTATTGTTTGACGACCACACGTAATCAAAGGATAATCATTGAAAATGTTGAACACATGCTTAAGAGGCATCTGTATGTTGAATGAATGATCAGCAGCGTGTAGAATTGGATCCCTAGGGTAATTCCAGCCTGCCATTGCCATATGACCGGAATCTTCTTGAGTATAACATGTCATAGCACGTACAGCGCTTACGATACCAGGATCCCGCACTGTTTCCATCTCCCTTGCGCTTTCGCTGTACGTACACGAATCGAAAAGAAAAGCACCAACATTATTTGCTAGTTTAACGTCACCAGTTCCATTAATTGCGAGCGATCCTTTAATGCATAACAAGGTTTCGCTCATTGCAAAGAACGAGTCGACTTGATTGATGCTAAATTCCACAATGTCATTGCAATTGAATGATTTGATGAATGGTGCATATGTTCGGTATTCGGCCTTTCGAATCGACTCGTCAAACATCGGCTTACGATAAATATCAAATATTGGTGGCATTATGCTGTTTGAACGTGATCGTTTTCCATACATAGTTGTCATGTTTTCAGTTTAAAACCAAGTGATTGCAAAAATAATTTGTTTGCAAACGTAAGATGTGGTCGCTTAGATAAGGACGTAAGATGTTGCCGCTTAGACGGTTGCTCAACTAATGGTGTACTATGGGCAGTAGATTGTCTTATTAATAATCCCATTTCCCTCTTGATCTAAGTTCCAGCACCAATGTGCTCTGTTCTCCTCTAAAGTTTACAGGTCGTCCGTCTTGATCGACAGCCAACACTGTGATATTGGTAATTTCTCGTTGCGGTACAACAGGTAAATACAACAAATTGTGTGGAGTTTCGTCAATTGCGTACCCAGGATTTGATTGTATGACAAATTCGTAGAAGAATGCGTCTGTCCTGGATTTAGTATTGCAGGAGAAAATCCCAATACTGTACCAAGACTGTCAGGTTGCTTAAACGAAATCTTATATTTGCTGAAAATTTGACACTGCAACGTGTTATGGTTAGGTTTTAGACTAAATATCGTTTCGGGTTTAAGCACATTATCAGCACCCAATTTCTGTTGTATGTATTCTTCAATATCGGCAATTTCATAACATCCATCGGGGATATCAAATTGTTGCAATTTGTTTTTGTCATTGTAGTAATAAAACTTGTTATTTTCAATGTTTGGTATACTGTTGTAGGAATGGAAAAATCGAAGAGCTATCTCATAATCTTTGTTCGGATCCAACACGATCGGTGTGGGAGGTTGAAATGAGAATATGTAATTGGTGCTGTCTACTCTCAACAACTGCGACATGATGACTGACTCACGTCAATGTATTAATAGGTTATTATATTAGAAAAAAAACAACAATATTTACTTTAATAGTTTTACTTGTTCCAAAGCAAGTTTACAAAAATAACATGAAGCTTGAGAATCAGGTGGGCCATCCCAGTGAGTCCTCCAATCCGGTCTGTTATAATGTACGAAGCAAGGAAGTAGTATCTGTAGGTTAAATTCTCCTCGATATTCTTCAGGCAATTTATGCCATATTTGTAACAATTCGTAAGGTCGTACAGTTCGTGTAATATAATCTAGCGGTATGCATTTTAGTTCTTCTTTACTGAATTCTGTAAAACATTTTTTGTAAAACATATGGTCCATAAGCAGTTCTGTACTTTTAGTAGGCTCCATTATATAAAAACTTTAAGCATAAATGTCCACAAATAATTTGATTGTATGTTTGATACTGATGGTTATTATAGGAAATGTTGGCACGTGCACCACCCAGATACTTAACAAGTTCTTTGGTCGGCTTCAAATTACCAAATGAATCGAAATACTCTACGTCGCTGTTTATCTTTCTATATGCTACCCAATGTGTCCCGTTATGTGTGGACACATCCAAGTTTACTATTGCACATTCTCGTTGTCGAGGACCGTCTCTAGGCAGAGCGTCATTCATGAAAACACCTCGAAAATGTGGTATTTTAAGGATCTTCTTCGCATAATGTGCAATCTCCACATCATATAGCGGACGATTGGGTAGCTTTATTGGAAGTTTTTTTTCAAATATAAGCCGAATCCACCTCTGGGTTTCTTACGTAGGTACAGACCCGAACCGATGTGTTCCATTGCCCTGTTATGGCGAATATCCTCTTCCAATTTCTTTTGAGCATTCTTAGCGTCGACTACTGTCTTCGCCACCCCAGCTGCACCCCCCGCTAAAGCCCCCAAAGCGGAAAGGCCTGCAAATAGAGGTATGAGGGGTAGAAAACCTCCGGATTTTAGTGGTAGCACTCGTGGAACATCAACTTCTTTACGACCACCAAGTCCTTTGATTATGGATTTTGCTATTCGTACAGCCGTCAAAGCAGTATCTGTTAACGATGCTCCTCTTTTCATGGACTTTGCAATTTTTGGGACAACATCTCGATTGAAAGAGTAACGTCCCCGTCTTCCACGACGACGAGAGCATCCCATCCCCAACTTTCTTTTCGTTTTCATTCCACCAGTTACAATTAAAGCAGCACTTTTTTCACCAAAGCTAGCGTCTTTCGACTTGAAGCGCTCCCAAGCTCTATCTTCCAATTCTTTATCGGCCTTGTGGCGTTCTTCGAGAGATGAATGCTGCGAATAAGCGATATCGTGTCGTTTGCAAGCTGCGTCTAATGGATTAATTCCTGGATCTCCACGTGCAAGACGTTTTTTTAGTTTTGTTCCGGGTCCACAATACTGATAACCAGGAATATGTAGTTCAACTGGAAGTTTATTAATTAGAGAGTTCACGAGACCTCCTCCTTCAACGACCAACATTGGACTGATACCATGCAAGTGGTGACATCTATAATATATATTACCGTACTTATGTACTACACTTGTCACATGATGAAGGTCGTTCAGCAAGAGCAGACGCTACCAATTGAGAATTTGGACATTGCCCAGAAAACAACCAACGGTAAACATGGTAAATTACTACCGAATTCATTCAGAGCGATTATTTGCGGTCCAAGTGGGTGCGGCAAAACGAATGTTATGCTATCTCTTCTATTTAATCCGAATGGCGTCAAGTTTAAAAATGTCTATGTTTATTCGAAATCCCTCTTTCAACCGAAATACCAACTACTGCAAGATGTAATAGCGCAAGTTAAAGGTGTAGGATATTACCCATTTAAAGACAACGAAGAAATTATTAGTCCCAGCGAAGCTAAACCTCACTCCGTGTTTTTATTTGACGATGTTGCATGCGATGGTCAGCAAAAGATTCGCGAGTATTATTCCATGTGCAGACATAAAGATATCGATGCCGCTTATTTATGTCAAACATATTCAAAAATACCGAAGCAGTTAATTAGAGACAACTGTAACATGATTGTACTATTCAAGCAAGATGAGATAAATTTAAAGCATGTATTTGATGAGCATGTATCACCAGACATGTCATTTGATGAATTTAAAAAAATTTGTTCTGAATGTTGGTGTGATAGGTATGGTACTCTGGTAATTATAAAAGATTTTGCTCTCAATAATGGCCGATATCGCAAAGGATTTGATAAATATATAAAATTGTAAGATAATTGTTTAGTTGTCAACACAATGTTAGATGATACGGTTGCCATTGCGCTTCGCAAGAAGAAAGTCGCCGAATTGGCTAGATCAATTCGCAAAAAATATTTGGCATTAAAATTAGGCCGAACAGAACAAGATGAGTCCCTAAATAAACTGTTTAAACCACTCTCGAAACCTCTCAAAGATATTGCACAATCATCAAAAACGTTACATCATACTATCACTAACAAGTTTGAACAAGTTAAAAAAGAAGAAGTGAAAAAGGAAGAGGAGGAAGAGGAGGAGAAGAATGGTGATGATGGTGATGATGTATTTCTTGATGCACCTGATCTAGCGATACCTGATGAAAACATTATTCGAGAACCAATCGAGATTCCGATGGATGCCACAGACGAATATATCGATCAATATCCTTCAATAAGTCACAAGTACATAAAAGAATATTTAATAAAAGACGATAAAATTGATAAAAACTATGGTCCATTTTACGATTCTATTAGTGGCTGGATAATGGGAAAACGTCGAATAAACTTTGACAAACGCAATGGAGACATAATAATAATTCGAGAACGTGATTTAGAAGAACGTAGGTTAGGTGGTACGCCAGGTCTATATCAACTTTTATTTTATGCCAACCCTGAACAGTATAATGATGAGGATTTACAAAAGTATAAAACACTGTTGAAAAACACAGAGATTCATCTGGATACCTTAGGACGTCTTAAAGGTTCTAGTGGAGAAAAATACCATTCTATTATTAAACCTCTATTCAAACCATCTGATGCAGCAATGAAAAAGCATGCAACTCGATCCAAAAAAGAACTCGAACACAAAACGAAAACAACAACAACAACACGATCATCTTCATCTACGGCCAAAGGAACGGGATTGGATGACTCTCGTTTAACATACAACACTGCACCCATGGAGTATATTTATTGGGATGATCCAAATGAGTTAGTTGAACGTCTTAAACTCTTGGTGGCTTCGAAAGACGCAGGCAACACGTCTCTCGACAACGAAATCGTAGCCATCATCAATGAACTAAGAGAAGCTAATATAATAGAGTAACTGGGAATGTCAGTATCATTTCCATCATGAGTGTCGACAAATTCGGTCATCACTCCCGTAGTAGTAGTAACACCCAAAAGGTGGCGCGAGTCACATTTCCACATACTTCTGACGGAAATATTAATGCCGAAAACGTGAAAATTTGCAATGTCAAGGATCCATCAGACAATGACGATGCTGCTACGAAAAGATATGTCGATAATCAAATAAACGAGATACGTGAAACCACAGTTCCACTTCTCGAACAAAAGTTTGAGAAAATAATCAAAGATGATCTGAATACACTAAAAACGGATACGGATAAAAGCATACAGGATTTAACCATCGGACTAAACGATGTAAGAGAAGAGTTTCATACAACCATAGTTCCAAATTTAACCTACAAAATAAATGAAGTAAGATCAGGCCTTTATAAAACTAGAGTTCCACTTATCGAGCAAAGATTGGAAAAAAAAATTAATGAAAATTTTAATACTCTAAAAAAGGATATGGATACAAATCAAAAATCTGCTATAGATGGTCAAAATACACTAAAAAATTATATGGATGACACGATAATTAAGTTGATAAAAACATCGGCACACGATATGGTTGTATTAAAAAAAGAAGTATATAACAACATAGATAAGGTTACTAAAATATTGTCAAATGATTTGAATACACTAAAAAAGGATATGAGTACAAATATAAAAGATTTTGCAGAAACAATTGCAAAAAATATGATAAACGAGATGAAGATGGAAGAGAGGTTAAAAAATGTAGAGAACGCAGTAAAAAATATACCCTAAAAGATGGAGAGGTTAAAACAAGTGGAGCAAACATTACAGAGTTTAGTAGGTAATATTCATCTAGATATAGTAGATGTGCAGAAAATGTCTAAAGAAAAGCAACAAGTGGTGAACGAATTGCATAAACCGACACGAAAAAACTATCCTCGTCGACGAACAATAATCAAAGGAATCGATGATTTGTGGCAGATGGATTTAGCTGAAATGCGTCCTTATGCACACCAAAATAAAAATTACAAACTAATACTAGTTGTAATTGATTGTTTTTCAAAATTTGTTTGGACACGTCCTCTAAAAACAAAGACTGGTGAGGAAATTACTCGGGCATTTTCGGATATTCTCGCTCATACTCGACGACTTCCGAAGAACCTGCAATCTGATCAGGGAACCGAATTTTACAACAGAAAATTTCAAAATTTAATGAAAAAAACACGGAATTAATCATTACAGCACCTACACGATCAAAAAAGCTGCCATTTGTGAAAGAGTTATTAGAACGTTAAAAGCAAAGTTATACAAGTATTTTAGTTTACATGGATCATACAAATGGTTAGATGCTCTGCCTATAATCACCGAAGAATACAACAATACAAAACACAGCAAAACAGGATACAAACCATCCCAGGTCAACAAGTCCAACGAAAAAGCTATTTTAAACAAAAGTTATAGCCATTTAAAGATTGCAGGTCCGAGAAAATTTAAAGTTGGTGACATTGTACGTGTTTCAAAGGCAAAACATTTCTTCGAAAAGGCCTACACTCCTAATTGGACTACAGAATTATTTAAAATTGTACAAGTTAAGATAACAAATCCTATAACATATTTGCTTGAAGACATGCAAGGTACACCGATAAGTGGAGGCTTCTACGAAGAAGAGATGCAGAAGACATCAAGCCCAGACATATACCTCGTTGAAAAAGTACTTAGACGAAAAGGTAATAAGATGTATGTGAAATGGCTTGGTATGGACAGCAAACATAACAGCTGGATTAACGCTAATGACACAGTTTAAGATCTACTTTTTAATCCGCCGCGTAGCAATACATTTTTGAAAAAAGAGGTAGATACCACAAGGAGTAGGGGGATATAAAAGAACTCATGCTTCAGAATCAAAGTCAGTAAAGTTATCATGGGTTCTCAAGATAGTGGGTATTCTTCTTATTCAAGTGATTGCGATGATATGTCTATCTGCGAAGAAGACAGTCATGGATTAGACTATAGTCATGGATTAAATAAAATTTTGAAAAATTATGAGGATGCCTCCAAATCAGAATTTTTCTACCTGCTTGCAACAAAATACACATTATCGGGCTATGAAGTACAATGTGGTATAAGCCCAGCAAGATCATTTATGCCTGCAGTGATTTTATCTCAACAATATAAAACTAGCAGCAGAATATCACTCAGCGTATACGAATGGAAATCCTTTATTTCAATCATCACACAACAACTAATTGATTTTTTCCAATCAACTGAAGACAACAACACCCAAACTTTTCCATGCGAAGAATACTGCACTGTTACGACAATAGTTTACGATGATTGCAAATTCATTATTGTTAAGAAGTATGGTGTGGAGTACTATATGGATGAAGAAGAAGTGAAGCAAATTGTTGAACTTAACACTAGTGTGATATTGCCTCGTATAAAGTGTTTAAAAAAGATGAACTTTTGTAAATATTATTATAATGTTATAGATTTTTGTAAAAATACTGTAGATAGTTTAAGTCCCTTGCAAATATTGCATGCATTTTGTTCTATAATGCCCGATGATATGACAAATAATGCTCTTAGGGAATTGCTTCATTTTAATAAAATTAAGGTAATTAATGATTTTAAATAAATAATACAAATACCAATTTAGAGTTTTTATTTTACCTTAACATATATATTTCAAACTATTTTACAATATATATATATATACAAGAAAGAGAGAGATAGCACGTGGATATTGTTATGCGTTTAGTACAAAAGAGAGATAGTAGCTTATAAACATAATTCGTCTCAAAAAATCAATTTTTATATATTTGCAATTTGTAGTTTTCTCTTAGACAATTTACTTAGGATTGTATTCGCTATTTTTGTAAATTGGGGGGAATCCATAGGGAGCCCCGCATCTTTGACACCCACATGACATCACTTTTTCAGAGTTCTTCACAATTTGTAGTTTTATTTCTCTTATACAATTTACGTTTAAACTAGATCGTATTTGCTTGGGAATCTTAAAATTCAGGATACATCCATGCTCTTGCTTACTGAACTCCCGTTGAATACCAATCACATTATGGTGAAGATGAATTTGACATAACTCTCCACTTGAAAGCGGAAATGTCTTTGTATGAGCATCAACTACAGCCCAATAAATTTTATTGGCTGCTATTTGTTGCAGATTAGCGGGAGTCCATAGGTCTGGTGTAACACACCTGTGAGACATTTCAACGTTCTTCTGCAATAAAAAAATCTATTCTAAAATACTGTAATGCCCCCATGGTAGCGTTCTAAAACTATTTGAAATTAAATATCTTTTATCATCATAAGGACTTAGCGCAATTTTTGTTTGTTCTATACTATAAACGTTATGGCAATATGACTGAATGGAGCGTTGAGTAGCAGTTTGTTCCTTAAAATCATTTAAACAGTTTACATAATCATCGAATTTTATAACATTTTTTACTATATTATATTTAGTCCCTTTTGCTTTTTTAGTGATTCGGCCGGATTGAACTTTAAAAGTATACATTTTTGATCGTAATCCCACAAATTTTGGCATAATTTCTCCTTTATTTTCATCTTTCATTACTCCTAAAACTTTTTTATTTACGCGAGGAATATTATATATATTATCTACAGCGTAATCAGATGTATCAAATTTTGATAAATCTTGTTTTATTACTTCCTCATATGCATCATGACAGTACAGTTCATAAATAAAGCTATCGGTATCCATATACATTAAATTACATTTATCTGCACCCAATTTTGGGAGCATATAGTCGTAATGAAATTGGTACATACATAATTTTGATATATCTAAAACAGTCATGCCAATGTATAAAGGTTTATTAAAAACTAGATCTGATTTAATTAGTTCTATAGCTACTAAATTTTCATTAAATATTTTTCGGCTATGAAACCGCGCACTAGAAATTAAATTTTTGGCACCATATCGCCCATTCCATGATCGGACTAGTTTTACTATTCTATGTTTCCTAATGTTTTCCATTGTCTTTCCAAATACACTATTATTTGCTAATTTATAGAGGTTTCTTTCGAAATCGTTTGTAGCTGTAGCTCTAAGTCGAGTGTTTAATTCTATGTAGGGTCGCAGCCACGCAGACTGCTTAAATTTCAAAATTTTATGAATCTTTGTTAAAACTAACCCATTAGCCAGCATTTGTTTTAAATTTCTATAATGAACGATATATTCTTTTTTATTATAAAGTGTTGTCATTAGTTTCGTATGATTTGAACCCAAAGCCTTGCGGTGTTCGGCAGCGAATGGAAAATCTGAGTGAAGATCGTGTAATTTGTGGGGGTAGTCCAAATCAACTTGTAACATATACCCTACTGGAGAGTCATCAGGTATAGACATAACATTAAAGTCGTTGGCATCCATCCATTCAAATCCTTCGTAGGGTAAGGGCTCTCCCATAGCCCACCCATATAAATTATTAACATCAAAATACATTAAGTATTTTGAGGGCTTTGTGGAGTCATATTTAGGCATGTACTTATTATTAGCCTCCGACATTCTGCCACTACATACTGAAATTCCTCCACGAATTGCTTTCTCAATAAACAGTATCATGTCAACGTCACGCAATAACTCTAGCTTACACCCCACGTATTTCAACATACAATCCCAAGAATAACCAGGCATTGTGTAGTACCATGCGGGATCTAAACCATAAGTTATTGAACATTTTTTTCGAAAATTTTCAAAAACATCTGCCAAAAGCAAAATATCAGTCTTTAAATACAAATCCGAATATTGACCTAAATTTGCAATGCTAAATGCATCCCAAACTGTTTTAGCATGAGTATATTGCTCATCTGTAAGATTCTTATCGTTTAGTTTATTATAAAATGCCTCTATCGGAGGTAAATCGGTAATGTCTAATTTTTCCCAACAGTCAATAAAATCATAACAAAAAACCCCTTTTTTAGTTATTAATTTAAAATTTTCGCTACTTAAACTGCTAAATTCTCGACTGCAAATTTTAAAGTCATTTTTATCTAATATTGATGCTAATTCATCTAAAGAAGCTCCTAAAAATCTTAATGAATCAATAAATCGAAATTTTATATTAGTAACTTTATCGTTAAGTGTAAATGAAATGTATTTTTCTTTATTGATAGGAAGTAGACTAATATCTCCTTTTTTACTTAACTCAGAAATTATAAAGTGCCCGTCGTATCCGCTCATATTATGAAAAATAAGTGGGACAACAAACAATTTTTTAAAATTTAAATTACATGCTTGGTGAGCGTAATTTCTGAACTCCCCCGTAAAATGATCATGATCTCTGACAACGATATCTGTGAAAGAAAAACATTTTTCGCATATGTGGCACACTGTAGCCCCACAGGTACTTGGTTTTTCCTCCATTGGTATTATTGTCTTAATTTTTGAATTAATACTTTGAGCTAAATTTGGCAATTCACTAGCAAACCACTCCATGCAGTCATTGCCTCTATAACTTTTAAAAAAAGACAACTTTTCATCATAGCTGCATTTTACATAGTATCCAGCACTATACGGAATATGTCTTTGATATTTTTTAGTGAAAAGTGATTTGTGGTCTGTAACTTTCTCTAACATGCACTCAAAATCTGCATATATGACAAATGGCGTTGTTTGTTTATAAGTATAATTTTTAAAACTAACAACATCATATTTAGGAAAAGACATTTTACAATTATTAATATCTGCACACATTTTTTCGTGTTCAGACAATTTCTCTGCAGTTGAAAAATAATTTAGACATCTATTACAAAGAAATAATTTGCGCCTGCTTTTATTTACTTGACTAGAAACTAATCTAGATATGTCAGTAATATAGCAGTAGTGGTACTTAATTTCAGAATCATCAGTATCCACTGGAGGTGCCTCATAATCGTTTAATTTAGGAAAATAGTGATTTTGAATTAAAAGAAGATTTACATGTTTGGCAACTACTTTTTTAGTTAATCTTGCTGGGTATACTGTGAAAAATGAATTTTTATTATTTTCTATCAATTCTAAAGCATATACATTGACTGATACATTGTTTATTTTTTCAAATTTTGAAATTTGATGTAACGGCATCGGTGCCTCCAAGTCTTCTGTTTTTAATACTGTGCTATAAAATGGATATGAGGACGTAAGTTCTTTATTTGCTTTAGCCGGATAGAAGGCACTAACTATTGCCCAATAAAAACAAGCCTGATCTGAATTTTTTATATTAATGCAAGCACGCTTTTTTTGAATAGACTCTGGGAGTTTAATATAAGATGAACCATTTCCAATTTCATATCGATTAATATTTACTTCTAAAGATATTATTCTATTTAATGCAAAACCAGAGTCTTTTTCCTGAAACTCGGATAATTTAAGATTTATTTTATCTTTAACATTTTCAAAAAACCACCGCTCTGTATCGGCAGATATGTCTAGTATAGCATTTTTTGTATTAAAATATTTAAAAGTCACAATTTCATTCTCCCCCGATTTTTTAATAAATTCTCCACAAAAACAAACATTAACTTTAACAAGTTTATCTACCTTTAAAATTTTTCTGATTTTATTTTTAAAAATAATATAACAATCATTTAGGAAATGTGCTAAGTCCTTATGCCATAAATTAACTATAATTCCAGTTTTAATTCGACTATTAAACGCGGAAACTACATTTTCCCATTTAACTCTATGTTTTAGTTTGTTGTCTAGACCCATACCTACATGTCTATTTAAAATAATCTGTTTAAAATGTTTAAAATGTCCTATATGTGTTTGCAGTTTTCTAATTGTACCTATAGGCAAATTGCGTTTTTTTATTACTTTATTGCAAATTTTGATTTGTTTCGTTAAGCGTTTCAACCAAATTTCTTTGTCTTTAGCTGTAAATTTATCAAAAACTATCTTTCTAACTCTTTTGATGAATAACAATAAATTTTCGCATTGTTTAACAATATCCATAATGCTTACCTCTCTCTTTCAGTATTTCCAATTAGACGATTTTGAAGGATGCTAGGGGCTGGTACTTGCTTCCGATGTCCACAACACCTTGAAATATTATTGAATATTTGCCGTCAGCAAACTCGTTGATGACCGGCTTATAGGTCTCTGTCACTCTTCCGGGCAAAAAAACCACTTCTTCTCCCACATCCAGAAGAACGACTTGACCAAATTTTGACTTGACTAGTCTGGCCTCCTTAATCGGCACCGGAATCTTGAGGGGCAGGTCCTTAAGTTTTTTGATTGGTTTCCTCTCTGCAACCAGAGATGCTTCATTAATTTTAGTTAAATCCATCTGAAATGAGGAATATTATAACTAACAGAGCAGAACAAATAAATTGTAAAAAAAGAGAAATATTGAAAAGATTTGTGATAAGGAAAACAAGAATAAAGGAATGTTACAACACCTTAGATGTGAATAATTTTGCCCCCGCCACTATCTATGCCTAAAATATTGGTGACGTAATCTGCATAGACATGCAAGATCTTGTTAATTTTGCGAAGATTGACTTACCGAACTGTTCCGAGTTCTCCCGAACGGGACAACGCCCTCGGAAAACAGATTTAAGAATAATTACGAAAAAGAATAATTATCAAAATGCTGGCTTGAAAAAACAAAAGAATGGCATTCAAAATGACCTTTTTTGCATTCAGTTATTTACTGCAAATTCCTTAGATATAAGAGAATAATTACGAAAAAGAATAATTATCAACATGTCGGTTTGAAAAAAAAAAACACACAAACTAATGGCATTCAAAATGACCTTTTTGCAGTCAGTTATTTACTGCAAATTTCTTAGATTTAAGAATTATGAAAAAAGAATAATTGCCGAAAATGCCGGCTTCTGCAGTTACTGCAAATTCCTCTGAGTTCTTCCGAAGCGGGCACCGCCCTCGGAAAACAGATTTAAGAATAATTACGAAAAAGAATAATTATCAAAATGTCGGCTTGAAAAAACACAAAAGAATGGCATTCAAAATGATCTTCTTGCAGTCAGTTATTTACTGCAAATTTCTTAGATTTAAGAATTATGAAAAAAGAATAATTGCCGAAAATGCCGGCTTCTGCAATTACTGCAAATTCCTCTGAGTTCTCCTGAAGGGGGGCACCGCCCTCGGAAAACAGATTTAAGAATAATTACGAAAAAGAATAATTATCAAAATGCCGGCTTGAAAAAACACAAAAAGAATGGCATTCAAAATAACCTTTTTTGCATTCAGTTATTTACTGCAAATTCCTTAGATTTAAGAATTATGAAAAAGAATAATTGTCGAAAATGCTGGCTTCTGTAGTTACTGCAAATTCCACGGAAAACGGATAAAACAATAATGAAAAAAACATAAAAAGTAAAAAGAATAAGTGCAAAATGCTTGCTTTGTAGACACAAGATTTTATAGCAGAAAAACAGTTTTATTCAAAATCGGACACCAAAAAATATTTTAAAGAATTAAGAGAACACTTACCTTGCAAACTAGTTGACAAAACACGCACAATAACAGTATGGAAATGGAAGCACAATAACAGCATGGAATAGACCAAACCGAGGTGCACTTTCTAATTTATAGGTTCCCGTGCCCCACCCTATGACATAGTTTTAGAATGTTTGTATCCACGCAGTTTTATCATTGTGTTTGACTTGGAAAAAACCTGCATTCACCATGCACGTGATAAAAAATGCATTTCAATGACAAAATGCGGTGTGATAACAAAATTGCAAAGTAGTGTTTTGAGATTACCAGCCCGCAATTTCCTATACATATGGGCTGATAATTTTCTAACAATTCATTATTTAATGTTTTTTCAAATATTTTCTTAATTTATATAAATAACTCAATTAAAAATTTTGGGCATTAGTATAAATCAAGATGTTTGTCTGTTTACATGTCTTATTGTTGCTCTCTGTAACTGTTTGTGCAGAGAATAGCACTCTAAAGTATGCTACTTCTTTTCTTAAGCGTTTCGGATATCTAAATGCATCAAGTAATGCCATTTCTAGTATAGATATGATCTTAGTTGAATTTCAAGAAAAATACAATCTTCCGGTGACCGGAACATTAAATAATGATACTATGAATATGATGAGGAATAAGCCCCGATGTTCTGTTGCTGCCAATAACTATGTAATTCATTCGAAGTGGAATAAGACGAAATTGCGTTGGTATTTCCCTCAAGCTATTAGTAATCCTAATTATATAAATCTTGCTTTAGAAGCTTTCGATAGATGGGAGAACATATCTAATTTAAAATTTGAACAAATAATAATACCTTCTCCGAAGCCTGATATTACTATAACTGTGGTACCAAATAATCATGATTTTCGAGCAAGTTGCCAAGGAAACTCTAAATGTCCATTTAATTTCGACGGTCCCGGAAAAGTATTAGCTCACGCATACTATCCTGGTGCAAACGAATGCATTGAAATCCATCTTGATGCTACTGAACGGTGGTATGTAGGAAATGGCAGGAGTCCTGATGGCGAAACCAATTTTTTGGCAGTCCTAATGCATGAAATTGGCCATTCCCTCGGACTAGAACATAGTAATATTGATTCGTCTATTATGTATCTTTGGTATCAACAAGATGTACGTTTAAGTGATGATGATAAAAAGGCAATGAGCAAGCTATATGGACAAAAAAGAACTTCCTCACCGACACCGACACCAGTTACGCAAACAACAATTTCGCACCAGGCTCTGACGCCTAAAAATATATGCCTAATTCAGTATCCTGATGTCATGTTTCTAGCTACATCTCCTCAGTTTCCAAATTATCGAATGTACGTTGGATCCGGCAAATATTTATGGAAGTTTGATTTAAATGAGATGCGTCTCCCAAAATATCCAGAATTAATTGCCGATTATCTTCCTAAAGAATTGAGGTCTACGCTAGTTTCCCATGTGTTTCAGAATTCCGATGGACACTTAATAACTTTAAGCAATAATCGGTATTACGCCGCATCTTTCCCTAATTTAAAAATTCAAAAAAGTTTTGTGTTTCCTTCTATACCTATGAGAACAAAAATAAATGCTCTGTTTCAAACAAACGGAGGGCAAATGTATTTATTATACAATGATAATTCGTACATTGAGTTTAATGAAGCTGGAGATGTCTTAAACCGAGGACCATTAAATTATCTCTTCCCCGGAATACCAAATAAAATAACATCAGCATTCCGGTACACAGATGGGTTTATTTACTTTTTTCAAAACAATACTTATTATAAGTACAGCGAATACACACGTAAAGTTGTAGCAGCAGGAACGTTTAGTTGGGGGGCTTTTTGGAATACCCTGTCCTGAAGACGGTCTATTAAAACAATTAAAAACTTTGTTAAACAAAATTGTAACTATATACGAATAAAGATTGTTCTGATAATTATTTTTATAATTTTTATAATTAATAAAAATTAATAAAAAATTAAATATAGTTTTATTTAAATTCCAAAATCCGCGCGCTTCTTATCTACAGGATCTTTCCATGGAAAATTAAGGTACCGATCGCACATTTGGTTTGCGCATCACCAGCTTGCCCTCGGACGTCGCCAGCTCGCCCGCTCGGACGCTGAAAAATTAAGGTACCGACCGCACATCTGGTTCGCGCACCGATCGGATGCCGCCCGCTCGGACGTTGAAAAATTAAGGTACCGACCGCACATCTGGTTCGCGCACCGATCAGCGCTCGGACGCCGGAACGCGTCCGGACGCCGTGCGCCCTTTTGGCAATACGTCGTCATATTTGAATTCCTTGCCCCTCCCCCATTCAAATGAGCCTCAGTTTGTTAAAATCGGACCACTAACAACGGAGATACGTATATACGTATATACGTATACATACCTCTCTCTCCAATACACACAATTCCCTATATACTGTGACGTCACACACCTCTCTCTCTAACACATTGTTTTCCCTATACCTATAGTGACGGCTGTATTGTTCATCTACTTATTTTTTCCATGATGTCGGTTACTTTAGTTCTTCGACGTATTTCGGTGTTAGGAATTTTGTCTCTGAGGCTTATATTTAACATGGCCCTCTCCATGGCTCGTTGAGTTACTCTTAATTGTTCTGCCATTTTTCTTGTTATTGCCATAGTTTCCAATCCATAACTTGCAACTGGTAGTATACAAGTGTCATAGGTTTTTCGTTTTAAGTGTATTGGGATTTTTCTGTCTTTTAAAATGAAGCTCAACTTCCCAAAAGCAGCCCACGATAATTGTGTCCTTCTTTTAATTTCTAGGGTTTGATTTTCCTTTTCGTTTTTAATTGCATGTCCTAGATATATATATTGTTCTACCTTTTCTACATTGATGTTATCTATCGTGATGTTTTCTAGGCTGTTGCTTAATATCTTTGTTTTGTCGAGATTCATTTTTAATCCTATTTGATTCGATTTGTGATTTAAATCTTGTAGCATTGATTTTAGTTCATGGATATCTGTGCTTATTAGTACTATGTCGTCTGAGAAACGCAAATGGTTAAGATATACTCCATCTATTTTTAATCCCTTTTCGACCCAATTTAGTTTTTTGAAGACATTTTCTAATGCCAAAGTAAATAACTTGGGTGAGATGGTGTCATCCTGTCTCACACCTTTGCCAAGGTCTATTTTCATAGTTTCCAGATCATCATCCATTTTTACGTGAAAAGTAGCATCATCGTATATATTCTTAAGGAGGGCAGCATATCTTGAATCTACTCTGGCGTCGTCCAATGCTGTTAAGAAAGATCATTTCTCGATACTGTCGAATGCTTTGTGATAATCGACAGTATCAATTTGGAATCATAAATAAATAAACTTACTAATCTTTAAAGCCCATATTATTACTACCGGCTCTTCTTCTATAATAAAGAGCCGGTAGTTTAAAATCCTACCAACATATTGGACAGATATTGGAGCCGCCTCTTCTTGTCCAAACAGGACTCCTATGGGGCTGCTCCTGTAATGACTGTGTAAAGTTCGTCTTAGGAAAGATTTTATTGCTGCTAAAATGAGTAAAATAAAAAATTATTGTACACCTCTGAAGTTGTTGTTTATTGTGTAGTGACATAGTTACCTTCCATTTCTGAAACAAAAAAAAAATGTGTTAAGAGAAGTAGTATAAATATATACAAAGTCCCAACGTGTTTTATTATCATTCAACAAATTGTAACGAGTGGTTTTGAATACTTCAATTTACAGTAAGTGCAATTAGTTTATACATATATTTTATGTATTAGTATATTTATTAATGGATAAACATTTTTAATTTCTGAATATTATGTGGATTTTGGAGTACAATGTGATGCAGTTGGACGTGATGAATAAAAATTATGTTGGGTTTTGAATCACGAATGATATATCCGACCGTTCTGGGTGTATGTATGTATTTATGTATGTATGTGTGTATGTATGTAAAAAATAAAAAAAGAAATATTTTTATTGTTTCAAAATGTATGTATGTATATCAGTATACTAGTTTTCTTAGAATCATACACTTTAGGTACGAAAAGAATTGTTTTATTGATAAAAAGTAGGCTTTTGTATATACTACTAATAATAATATTTGGTTGTGATTAAATATTTACTATACAATATATATTGTAAAAACATATTTGCTTTAAAATGTCCAGACCAATAACTTTTGAATAAATTATTAGTAAGAATATTAACCTGGTATTAAAAAAACAAAGTCGTTATGAATTGACTTGTTTATTAGGGAAACAAGTCAATAAACATAATACAAAACAAAGGACAAGAGGGGAAAAAGAAACGCACAGTGGCGTTCAACCAATTTAATTAATTCATCAAGCTGTAATAAAAGAAATACATTAGTATCAATTTGGAATCATAAATAAATAAACTTACTAATCTTTAATGCCCATATTATTACTACCGGCTCTTCTTCTATAATAAACAGCCGGTAGTTTAAAATCCTACCAACATATTGGGCAGATATGAGAGCTGCCTCTTCTTGTCCAAACAGGACTCCTATGGGGCGGCTCCTTAAATGACTTGGTAAATTTCTTTTCAGAAACGACTTTATTGCTGCTAAAATGAGTAAAATAAAAAATTATTGTACACCTCTGAAGTTGTTGTTTATTGTGTAGTGACATAGTTACCTTCCATTTCTGAAACAAAAAAAATGTGTTAAGAGAAGTAGTATAAATATATACAAAGTTCCAACGTGTTTTATTATCATTCAACAAATTGTAACGAGTGGTTTTGAATACTTCAATTTACAGTAAGTGCAATTAGTTTATACATATATTTTATGTATTAGTATATTTATTAATGGATAAACATTTTTAATTTCTGAATATTATGTGGATTTTGGAGTACAATGTGATGCAGTTGGACGTGATGAATAAAAATTATGTTGGGTTTTGAATCACGAATGATATATCCGACCGTTCTGGGTGTATGTATGTATGTGTGCGTGTATGTATGTATGTGTATGTATGTATGTATGTATGTATGTGTGTGTATGTATGTAAAAAATAAAAAAAGAAATATAATTCTAATTATTTTTATTGTTTCAAAATGTATGTATGTATATCAGTATACTAGTTTTCTGAGAATCATACACTTTAGGTACGAAAAGAATTGTTTTATTGATGAAAAGTAGGCTGTGGTATATACTACTAATAATAATATTTAGTTGTGATTAAATATTTACTATACAATATATATTGTAAAAACATATTTGCTTTAAAATGTCCAGACCAATAACTTTTGAATAAATTATTAGTAAGAATATTAACCTGGTATTCAAAAAACAAAGTCGTTATGAATTGACTTGTTTATTAGGGAAACAAGTCAATAAACATAATACAAAACAAAGGACAAGAGGGGAAAAGAAACACACAGTGGCGTTCAACCAATTTAATTAATTCATCTTCTTCTTCTTCAGCCTTCATTCATCCATTGTTGGACATAGGCCTCCTCCAATTGTTTCCACGCTTCCCTATCTTTTGATATTCTCATCCATTGCTTTCCAGCTACAGCTGTTATATCGTCTATCCATCTCTTTTTGGGTCTTCCCACGCTTCTTTTTGTTTCTCGAGGTCTCCAGAATGTCACTTTATGAGACCATCTGTTGGTGTCTTGTCTTGCTACATGTGCTACCCATTGCCATCTCAATGTCGCTATTTTTTCCATGATGTCGGTTACTTTAGTTCTTCGAGGTATTTCGGTGTTAGGAATTTTGTCTCTGAGGCTTATATTTAACATGGCCCTCTCCATGGCCCGTTGAGTTACTCTTAATTGTTCTGCCATTTTTCTTGTTATTGCCATAGTTTCCAATCCATAAGTTGCAACTGGTAGTATACAAGTGTCATAGGTTTTTCGTTTTAAGTGTATTGGGATTTTTCTGTCTTTTAAAATGAAGCTCAACTTCCCAAAAGCAGCCCATGATAATTGTGTCCTTCTTTTAATTTCTAGGGTTTGATTTTCCTTTTTGTTTTTAATTGCATGTCCTAGATATATATATATATATATATATATATATATATATATATATATATATATATATATATATATATATTGTTCTACCTTTTCTACATTGATGTTATCTATCGTGATGTTTTCTAGGCTGTTGCTTAATATCTTTGTTTTGTCGAGATTCATTTTTAATCCTATTTGATTCGATTTATGATTTAAATCTTGTAGCATTGATTTTAGTTCATGGATATCTGTGCTTATTAGTACTATGTCGTCTGCGAAACGCAAATGGTTAAGATATACTCCATCTAGTTTTAATCCCTTTTCGACTCAATTTAGTTTTTTGAAGACATTTTCTAATGCCAAAGTAAATAACTTGGGTGAGATGGTGTCACCCTGTCTCACACCTTTGCCAAGGTCCATTTTCATAGTTTCCAGATCATCATCTATTTTTACGTGAAAAGTAGCATCATCGTATATATTCTTAAGGAGGGCAGCATATCTTGAATCTACTCTGGCGTCGTCCAATGCTGTTAAGAAAGATCATTTCTCGATACTGTCGAATGCTTTGTGATAATCGACAGTATCAATTTGGAATCATAAATAAATAAACTTACTAATCTTTAAAGCCCATATTATTACTACCGGCTCTTCTTCTATAATAAAGAGCCGGTAGTTTAAAATCCTACCAACATATTGGGCAGATATTGGAGCCGCCTCTTCTTGTCCAAACAGGACTCCTATGGGGCGGCTCCTTAAATGACTGGGTAAAGTTCGTCTTAGGAAAGATTTTATTGCTGCTAAAATGAGTAAAATAAAAAATTATTGTACACCTCTGAAGTTGTTGTTTATTGTGTAGTGACATAGTTACCTTCCATTTCTGAAACAAAAAAAAAATGTGTTAAGAGAAGTAGTATAAATATATACAAAGTCCCAACGTGTTTTATTATCATTCAACAAATTGTAACGAGTGGTTTTGAATACTTCAATTTACAGTAAGTGCAATTAGTTTATACATATATTTTATGTATTAGTATATTTATTAATGGATAAACATTTTTAATTTCTGAATATTATGTGAATTTTGGAGTACAATGTGATGCAGTTGGACGTGATGAATAAAAATTATGTTGGGTTTTGAATCACGAATGATATATCCGACCGTTCTGGGTGTATGTATGTATTTATGTATGTATGTGTGTATGTATGTATTTATGTATGTATGTGTGTATGTATGTAAAAAATAAAAAAAGAAATATTTTTATTGTTTCAAAATGTATGTATGTATATCAGTATACTAGTTTTCTTAGAATCATACACTTTAGGTACGAAAAGAATTGTTTTATTGATGAAAAGTAGGCTGTTGTATATACTACTAATAATAATATTTGGTTGCAATTAAATATTTACTATACAATATATATTGTAAAAACATATTTGCTTTAAAATGTCCAGACCAATAACTTTTGAATAAATTATTAGTAAGAATATTAACCTGGTATTCAAAAAACAAAGTCGTTATGAATTGACTTGTTTATTAGGGAAACAAGTCAATAAACATAATACAAAACAAAGGACAAGAGGGGAAAAGAAACACACAGTGGCGTTCAACCAATTTAATTAATTCATCTTCTTCTTCTTCAGCCTTCATTCATCCATTGTTGGACATAGGCCTCCTCCAATTGTTTCCACGCTTCCCTATCTCTTGCAATTCTCATCCATTGCTTTCCAGCTACAGCTGTTATATCGTCTATCCATCTCTTTTTGGGTCTTCCCACGCTTCTTTTTGTTTCTCGAGGTCTCCAGAAATTCACTTTATGAGACCATCTGTTGGTGTCTTGTCTTGCTACATGTGCTACCCATTGCCATCTCAATGTCGCTATTTTTTCCATGATGTCGGTTACTTTAGTTCTTCGACGTATTTCGGTGTTAGGAATTTTGTCTCTGAGGCTTATATTTAACATGGCCCTCTCCATGGCTCGTTGAGTTACTCTTAATTGTTCTGCCATTTTTCTTGTTATTGCCATAGTTTCCAATCCATAACTTGCAACTGGTAGTATACAAGTGTCATAGGTTTTTCGTTTTAAGTGTATTGGGATTTTTCTGTCTTTTAAAATGAAGCTCAACTTCCCAAAAGCAGCCCATGATAATTGTGTCCTTCTTTTAATTTCTAGGGTTTGATTTTCCTTTTCGTTTTTAATTGCATGTCCTAGATATATATATATATATATATATTGTTCTACCTTTTCTACATTGATGTTATCTATCGTGATGTTTTCTAGGCTGTTGCTTAATATCTTTGTTTTGTCGAGATTCATTTTTAATCCTATTTGATTCGATTTGTGATTTAAATCTTGTAGCATTGATTTTAGTTCATGGATATCTGTGCTTATTAGTACTATGTCGTCTGAGAAACGCAAATGGTTAAGATATACTCCATCTATTTTTAATCCCTTTTCGACCCAATTTAGTTTTTTGAAGACATTTTCTAATGCCAAAGTAAATAACTTGGGTGAGATGGTGTCATCCTGTCTCACACCTTTGCCAAGGTCTATTTTCATAGTTTCCAGATCATCATCCATTTTTACGTGAAAAGTAGCATCATCGTATATATTCTTAAGGAGGGCAGCATATCTTGAATCTACTCTGGCGTCGTCCAATGCTGTTAAGAAAGATCATTTCTCGATACTGTCGAATGCTTTGTGATAATCGACAGTATCAATTTGGAATCATAAATAAATAAACTTACTAATCTTTAAAGCCCATATTATTACTACCGGCTCTTCTTCTATAATAAAGAGCCGGTAGTTTAAAATCCTACCAACATATTGGACAGATATTGGAGCCGCCTCTTCTTGTCCAAACAGGACTCCTATGGGGCTGCTCCTGTAATGACTGTGTAAAGTTCGTCTTAGGAAAGATTTTATTGCTGCTAAAATGAGTAAAATAAAAAATTATTGTACACCTCTGAAGTTGTTGTTTATTGTGTAGTGACATAGTTACCTTCCATTTCTGAAACAAAAAAAAATGTGTTAAGAGAAGTAGTATAAATATATACAAAGTCCCAACGTGTTTTATTATCATTCAACAAATTGTAACGAGTGGTTTTGAATACTTCAATTTACAGTAAGTGCAATTAGTTTATACATATATTTTATGTATTAGTATATTTATTAATGGATAAACATTTTTAATTTCTGAATATTATGTGGATTTTGGAGTACAATGTGATGCAGTTGGACGTGATGAATAAAAATTATGTTGGGTTTTGAATCACGAATGATATATCCGACCGTTCTGGGTGTATGTATGTATTTATGTATGTATGTGTGTATGTATGTAAAAAATAAAAAAAGAAATATTTTTATTGTTTCAAAATGTATGTATGTATATCAGTATACTAGTTTTCTTAGAATCATACACTTTAGGTACGAAAAGAATTGTTTTATTGATAAAAAGTAGGCTTTTGTATATACTACTAATAATAATATTTGGTTGTGATTAAATATTTACTATACAATATATATTGTAAAAACATATTTGCTTTAAAATGTCCAGACCAATAACTTTTGAATAAATTATTAGTAAGAATATTAACCTGGTATTAAAAAAACAAAGTCGTTATGAATTGACTTGTTTATTAGGGAAACAAGTCAATAAACATAATACAAAACAAAGGACAAGAGGGGAAAAAGAAACGCACAGTGGCGTTCAACCAATTTAATTAATTCATCAAGCTGTAATAAAAGAAATACATTAGTATCAATTTGGAATCATAAATAAATAAACTTACTAATCTTTAATGCCCATATTATTACTACCGGCTCTTCTTCTATAATAAACAGCCGGTAGTTTAAAATCCTACCAACATATTGGGCAGATATGAGAGCTGCCTCTTCTTGTCCAAACAGGACTCCTATGGGGCGGCTCCTTAAATGACTTGGTAAATTTCTTTTCAGAAACGACTTTATTGCTGCTAAAATGAGTAAAATAAAAAATTATTGTACACCTCTGAAGTTGTTGTTTATTGTGTAGTGACATAGTTACCTTCCATTTCTGAAACAAAAAAAATGTGTTAAGAGAAGTAGTATAAATATATACAAAGTTCCAACGTGTTTTATTATCATTCAACAAATTGTAACGAGTGGTTTTGAATACTTCAATTTACAGTAAGTGCAATTAGTTTATACATATATTTTATGTATTAGTATATTTATTAATGGATAAACATTTTTAATTTCTGAATATTATGTGGATTTTGGAGTACAATGTGATGCAGTTGGACGTGATGAATAAAAATTATGTTGGGTTTTGAATCACGAATGATATATCCGACCGTTCTGGGTGTATGTATGTATGTGTGCGTGTATGTATGTATGTGTATGTATGTATGTATGTATGTATGTGTGTGTACGTATGTAAAAAATAAAAAAAGAAATATAATTCTAATTATTTTTATTGTTTCAAAATGTATGTATGTATATCAGTATACTAGTTTTCTGAGAATCATACACTTTAGGTACGAAAAGAATTGTTTTATTGATGAAAAGTAGGCTGTGGTATATACTACTAATAATAATATTTAGTTGTGATTAAATATTTACTATACAATATATATTGTAAAAACATATTTGCTTTAAAATGTCCAGACCAATAACTTTTGAATAAATTATTAGTAAGAATATTAACCTGGTATTCAAAAAACAAAGTCGTTATGAATTGACTTGTTTATTAGGGAAACAAGTCAATAAACATAATACAAAACAAAGGACAAGAGGGGAAAAGAAACACACAGTGGCGTTCAACCAATTTAATTAATTCATCTTCTTCTTCTTCAGCCTTCATTCATCCATTGTTGGACATAGGCCTCCTCCAATTGTTTCCACGCTTCCCTATCTTTTGATATTCTCATCCATTGCTTTCCAGCTACAGCTGTTATATCGTCTATCCATCTCTTTTTGGGTCTTCCCACGCTTCTTTTTGTTTCTCGAGGTCTCCAGAATGTCACTTTATGAGACCATCTGTTGGTGTCTTGTCTTGCTACATGTGCTACCCATTGCCATCTCAATGTCGCTATTTTTTCCATGATGTCGGTTACTTTAGTTCTTCGAGGTATTTCGGTGTTAGGAATTTTGTCTCTGAGGCTTATATTTAACATGGCCCTCTCCATGGCCCGTTGAGTTACTCTTAATTGTTCTGCCATTTTTCTTGTTATTGCCATAGTTTCCAATCCATAAGTTGCAACTGGTAGTATACAAGTGTCATAGGTTTTTCGTTTTAAGTGTATTGGGATTTTTCTGTCTTTTAAAATGAAGCTCAACTTCCCAAAAGCAGCCCATGATAATTGTGTCCTTCTTTTAATTTCTAGGGTTTGATTTTCCTTTTCGTTTTTAATTGCATGTCCTAGATATATATATATATATATATATATATATATATATATATATATATATATATATATATATATATATATATATATATATATATATATATATATTGTTCTACCTTTTCTACATTGATGTTATCTATCGTGATGTTTTCTAGGCTGTTGCTTAATATCTTTGTTTTGTCGAGATTCATTTTTAATCCTATTTGATTCGATTTATGATTTAAATCTTGTAGCATTGATTTTAGTTCATGGATATCTGTGCTTATTAGTACTATGTCGTCTGCGAAACGCAAATGGTTAAGATATACTCCATCTAGTTTTAATCCCTTTTCGACTCAATTTAGTTTTTTGAAGACATTTTCTAATGCCAAAGTAAATAACTTGGGTGAGATGGTGTCACCCTGTCTCACACCTTTGCCAAGGTCCATTTTCATAGTTTCCAGATCATCATCTATTTTTACGTGAAAAGTAGCATCATCGTATATATTCTTAAGGAGGGCAGCATATCTTGAATCTACTCTGGCGTCGTCCAATGCTGTTAAGAAAGATCATTTCTCGATACTGTCGAATGCTTTGTGATAATCGACAGTATCAATTTGGAATCATAAATAAATAAACTTACTAATCTTTAAAGCCCATATTATTACTACCGGCTCTTCTTCTATAATAAAGAGCCGGTAGTTTAAAATCCTACCAACATATTGGGCAGATATTGGAGCCGCCTCTTCTTGTCCAAACAGGACTCCTATGGGGCGGCTCCTTAAATGACTGGGTAAAGTTCGTCTTAGGAAAGATTTTATTGCTGCTAAAATGAGTAAAATAAAAAATTATTGTACACCTCTGAAGTTGTTGTTTATTGTGTAGTGACATAGTTACCTTCCATTTCTGAAACAAAAAAAAAATGTGTTAAGAGAAGTAGTATAAATATATACAAAGTCCCAACGTGTTTTATTATCATTCAACAAATTGTAACGAGTGGTTTTGAATACTTCAATTTACAGTAAGTGCAATTAGTTTATACATATATTTTATGTATTAGTATATTTATTAATGGATAAACATTTTTAATTTCTGAATATTATGTGAATTTTGGAGTACAATGTGATGCAGTTGGACGTGATGAATAAAAATTATGTTGGGTTTTGAATCACGAATGATATATCCGACCGTTCTGGGTGTATGTATGTATTTATGTATGTATGTGTGTATGTATGTAAAAAAAAAAAAAGAAATATTTTTATTGTTTCAAAATGTATGTATGTATATCAGTATACTAGTTTTCTTAGAATCATACACTTTAGGTACGAAAAGAATTGTTTTATTGATGAAAAGTAGGCTGTTGTATATACTACTAATAATAATATTTGGTTGCAATTAAATATTTACTATACAATATATATTGTAAAAACATATTTGCTTTAAAATGTCCAGACCAATAACTTTTGAATAAATTATTAGTAAGAATATTAACCTGGTATTCAAAAAACAAAGTCGTTATGAATTGACTTGTTTATTAGGGAAACAAGTCAATAAACATAATACAAAACAAAGGACAAGAGGGGAAAAGAAACACACAGTGGCGTTCAACCAATTTAATTAATTCATCTTCTTCTTCTTCAGCCTTCATTCATCCATTGTTGGACATAGGCCTCCTCCAATTGTTTCCACGCTTCCCTATCTCTTGCAATTCTCATCCATTGCTTTCCAGCTACAGCTGTTATATCGTCTATCCATCTCTTTTTGGGTCTTCCCACGCTTCTTTTTGTTTCTCGAGGTCTCCAGAAATTCACTTTATGAGATGTCACTATCTGTTGGTGTCTTGTCTTGCTACATGTGCTACCCATTGCCATCTCAATGTCGCTATTTTTTCCATGATGTCGGTTACTTTAGTTCTTCGACGTATTTCGGTGTTAGGAATTTTGTCTCTGAGGCTTATATTTAACATGGCCCTCTCCATGGCTCGTTGAGTTACTCTTAATTGTTCTGCCATTTTTCTTGTTATTGCCATAGTTTCCAATCCATAACTTGCAACTGGTAGTATACAAGTGTCATAGGTTTTTCGTTTTAAGTGTATTGGGATTTTTCTGTCTTTTAAAATGAAGCTCAACTTCCCAAAAGCAGCCCATGATAATTGTGTCCTTCTTTTAATTTCTAGGGTTTGATTTTCCTTTTCGTTTTTAATTGCATGTCCTAGATATATATATTGTTCTACCTTTTCTACATTGATGTTATCTATCGTGATGTTTTCTAGGCTGTTGCTTAATATCTTTGTTTTGTCGAGATTCATTTTTAATCCTATTTGATTCGATTTGTGATTTAAATCTTGTAGCATTGATTTTAGTTCATGGATATCTGTGCTTATTAGTACTATGTCGTCTGAGAAACGCAAATGGTTAAGATATACTCCATCTATTTTTAATCCCTTTTCGACCCAATTTAGTTTTTTGAAGACATTTTCTAATGCCAAAGTAAATAACTTGGGTGAGATGGTGTCATCCTGTCTCACACCTTTGCCAAGGTCTATTTTCATAGTTTCCAGATCATCATCCATTTTTACGTGAAAAGTAGCATCATCGTATATATTCTTAAGGAGGGCAGCATATCTTGAATCTACTCTGGCGTCGTCCAATGCTGTTAAGAAAGATCATTTCTCGATACTGTCGAATGCTTTGTGATAATCGACAGTATCAATTTGGAATCATAAATAAATAAACTTACTAATCTTTAAAGCCCATATTATTACTACCGGCTCTTCTTCTATAATAAAGAGCCGGTAGTTTAAAATCCTACCAACATATTGGACAGATATTGGAGCCGCCTCTTCTTGTCCAAACAGGACTCCTATGGGGCTGCTCCTGTAATGACTGTGTAAAGTTCGTCTTAGGAAAGATTTTATTGCTGCTAAAATGAGTAAAATAAAAAATTATTGTACACCTCTGAAGTTGTTGTTTATTGTGTAGTGACATAGTTACCTTCCATTTCTGAAACAAAAAAAAAATGTGTTAAGAGAAGTAGTATAAATATATACAAAGTCCCAACGTGTTTTATTATCATTCAACAAATTGTAACGAGTGGTTTTGAATACTTCAATTTACAGTAAGTGCAATTAGTTTATACATATATTTTATGTATTAGTATATTTATTAATGGATAAACATTTTTAATTTCTGAATATTATGTGGATTTTGGAGTACAATGTGATGCAGTTGGACGTGATGAATAAAAATTATGTTGGGTTTTGAATCACGAATGATATATCCGACCGTTCTGGGTGTATGTATGTATTTATGTATGTATGTGTGTATGTATGTAAAAAATAAAAAAAGAAATATTTTTATTGTTTCAAAATGTATGTATGTATATCAGTATACTAGTTTTCTTAGAATCATACACTTTAGGTACGAAAAGAATTGTTTTATTGATAAAAAGTAGGCTTTTGTATATACTACTAATAATAATATTTGGTTGTGATTAAATATTTACTATACAATATATATTGTAAAAACATATTTGCTTTAAAATGTCCAGACCAATAACTTTTGAATAAATTATTAGTAAGAATATTAACCTGGTATTAAAAAAACAAAGTCGTTATGAATTGACTTGTTTATTAGGGAAACAAGTCAATAAACATAATACAAAACAAAGGACAAGAGGGGAAAAAGAAACGCACAGTGGCGTTCAACCAATTTAATTAATTCATCAAGCTGTAATAAAAGAAATACATTAGTATCAATTTGGAATCATAAATAAATAAACTTACTAATCTTTAAAGCCCATATTATTACTACCGGCTCTTCTTCTATAATAAACAGCCGGTAGTTTAAAATCCTACCAACATATTGGGCAGATATGAGAGCTGCCTCTTCTTGTCCAAACAGGACTCCTATGGGGCGGCTCCTTAAATGACTTGGTAAATTTCTTTTCAGAAACGACTTTATTGCTGCTAAAATGAGTAAAATAAAAAATTATTGTACACCTCTGAAGTTGTTGTTTATTGTGTAGTGACATAGTTACCTTCCATTTCTGAAACAAAAAAAATGTGTTAAGAGAAGTAGTATAAATATATACAAAGTTCCAACGTGTTTTATTATCATTCAACAAATTGTAACGAGTGGTTTTGAATACTTCAATTTACAGTAAGTGCAATTAGTTTATACATATATTTTATGTATTAGTATATTTATTAATGGATAAACATTTTTAATTTCTGAATATTATGTGGATTTTGGAGTACAATGTGATGCAGTTGGACGTGATGAATAAAAATTATGTTGGGTTTTGAATCACGAATGATATATCCGACCGTTCTGGGTGTATGTATGTATGTGTGCGTGTATGTATGTATGTGTATGTATGTATGTATGTATGTATGTGTGTGTATGTATGTAAAAAATAAAAAAAGAAATATAATTCTAATTATTTTTATTGTTTCAAAATGTATGTATGTATATCAGTATACTAGTTTTCTGAGAATCATACACTTTAGGTACGAAAAGAATTGTTTTATTGATGAAAAGTAGGCTGTGGTATATACTACTAATAATAATATTTAGTTGTGATTAAATATTTACTATACAATATATATTGTAAAAACATATTTGCTTTAAAATGTCCAGACCAATAACTTTTGAATAAATTATTAGTAAGAATATTAACCTGGTATTCAAAAAACAAAGTCGTTATGAATTGACTTGTTTATTAGGGAAACAAGTCAATAAACATAATACAAAACAAAGGACAAGAGGGGAAAAGAAACACACAGTGGCGTTCAACCAATTTAATTAATTCATCTTCTTCTTCTTCAGCCTTCATTCATCCATTGTTGGACATAGGCCTCCTCCAATTGTTTCCACGCTTCCCTATCTTTTGATATTCTCATCCATTGCTTTCCAGCTACAGCTGTTATATCGTCTATCCATCTCTTTTTGGGTCTTCCCACGCTTCTTTTTGTTTCTCGAGGTCTCCAGAATGTCACTTTATGAGACCATCTGTTGGTGTCTTGTCTTGCTACATGTGCTACCCATTGCCATCTCAATGTCGCTATTTTTTCCATGATGTCGGTTACTTTAGTTCTTCGAGGTATTTCGGTGTTAGGAATTTTGTCTCTGAGGCTTATATTTAACATGGCCCTCTCCATGGCCCGTTGAGTTACTCTTAATTGTTCTGCCATTTTTCTTGTTATTGCCATAGTTTCCAATCCATAAGTTGCAACTGGTAGTATACAAGTGTCATAGGTTTTTCGTTTTAAGTGTATTGGGATTTTTCTGTCTTTTAAAATGAAGCTCAACTTCCCAAAAGCAGCCCATGATAATTGTGTCCTTCTTTTAATTTCTAGGGTTTGATTTTCCTTTTCGTTTTTAATTGCATGTCCTAGATATATATATATATATATATATATATATATATATATATATATATATATATATATATATTGTTCTACCTTTTCTACATTGATGTTATCTATCGTGATGTTTTCTAGGCTGTTGCTTAATATCTTTGTTTTGTCGAGATTCATTTTTAATCCTATTTGATTCGATTTATGATTTAAATCTTGTAGCATTGATTTTAGTTCATGGATATCTGTGCTTATTAGTACTATGTCGTCTGCGAAACGCAAATGGTTAAGATATACTCCATCTAGTTTTAATCCCTTTTCGACTCAATTTAGTTTTTTGAAGACATTTTCTAATGCCAAAGTAAATAACTTGGGTGAGATGGTGTCACCCTGTCTCACACCTTTGCCAAGGTCCATTTTCATAGTTTCCAGATCATCATCTATTTTTACGTGAAAAGTAGCATCATCGTATATATTCTTAAGGAGGGCAGCATATCTTGAATCTACTCTGGCGTCGTCCAATGCTGTTAAGAAAGATCATTTCTCGATACTGTCGAATGCTTTGTGATAATCGACAGTATCAATTTGGAATCATAAATAAATAAACTTACTAATCTTTAAAGCCCATATTATTACTACCGGCTCTTCTTCTATAATAAAGAGCCGGTAGTTTAAAATCCTACCAACATATTGGGCAGATATTGGAGCCGCCTCTTCTTGTCCAAACAGGACTCCTATGGGGCGGCTCCTTAAATGACTGGGTAAAGTTCGTCTTAGGAAAGATTTTATTGCTGCTAAAATGAGTAAAATAAAAAATTATTGTACACCTCTGAAGTTGTTGTTTATTGTGTAGTGACATAGTTACCTTCCATTTCTGAAACAAAAAAAAAATGTGTTAAGAGAAGTAGTATAAATATATACAAAGTCCCAACGTGTTTTATTATCATTCAACAAATTGTAACGAGTGGTTTTGAATACTTCAATTTACAGTAAGTGCAATTAGTTTATACATATATTTTATGTATTAGTATATTTATTAATGGATAAACATTTTTAATTTCTGAATATTATGTGAATTTTGGAGTACAATGTGATGCAGTTGGACGTGATGAATAAAAATTATGTTGGGTTTTGAATCACGAATGATATATCCGACCGTTCTGGGTGTATGTATGTATTTATGTATGTATGTGTGTATGTATGTAAAAAATAAAAAAAGAAATATTTTTATTGTTTCAAAATGTATGTATGTATATCAGTATACTAGTTTTCTTAGAATCATACACTTTAGGTACGAAAAGAATTGTTTTATTGATGAAAAGTAGGCTGTTGTATATACTACTAATAATAATATTTGGTTGCAATTAAATATTTACTATACAATATATATTGTAAAAACATATTTGCTTTAAAATGTCCAGACCAATAACTTTTGAATAAATTATTAGTAAGAATATTAACCTGGTATTCAAAAAACAAAGTCGTTATGAATTGACTTGTTTATTAGGGAAACAAGTCAATAAACATAATACAAAACAAAGGACAAGAGGGGAAAAGAAACACACAGTGGCGTTCAACCAATTTAATTAATTCATCTTCTTCTTCTTCAGCCTTCATTCATCCATTGTTGGACATAGGCCTCCTCCAATTGTTTCCACGCTTCCCTATCTCTTGCAATTCTCATCCATTGCTTTCCAGCTACAGCTGTTATATCGTCTATCCATCTCTTTTTGGGTCTTCCCACGCTTCTTTTTGTTTCTCGAGGTCTCCAGAAATTCACTTTATGAGACCATCTGTTGGTGTCTTGTCTTGCTACATGTGCTACCCATTGCCATCTCAATGTCGCTATTTTTTCCATGATGTCGGTTACTTTAGTTCTTCGACGTATTTCGGTGTTAGGAATTTTGTCTCTGAGGCTTATATTTAACATGGCCCTCTCCATGGCTCGTTGAGTTACTCTTAATTGTTCTGCCATTTTTCTTGTTATTGCCATAGTTTCCAATCCATAACTTGCAACTGGTAGTATACAAGTGTCATAGGTTTTTCGTTTTAAGTGTATTGGGATTTTTCTGTCTTTTAAAATGAAGCTCCACTTCCCAAAAGCAGCCCATGATAATTGTGTCCTTCTTTTAATTTCTAGGGTTTGATTTTCCTTTTCGTTTTTAATTGCATGTCCTAGATATATATATATATATATATATATATATATATATATATATATATATATATATATATATATATATATATATATATATATATATTGTTCTACCTTTTCTACATTGATGTTATCTATCGTGATGTTTTCTAGGCTGTTGCTTAATATCTTTGTTTTGTCGAGATTCATTTTTAATCCTATTTGATTCGATTTGTGATTTAAATCTTGTAGCATTGATTTTAGTTCATGGATATCTGTGCTTATTAGTACTATGTCGTCTGAGAAACGCAAATGGTTAAGATATACTCCATCTATTTTTAATCCCTTTTCGACCCAATTTAGTTTTTTGAAGACATTTTCTAATGCCAAAGTAAATAACTTGGGTGAGATGGTGTCATCCTGTCTCACACCTTTGCCAAGGTCTATTTTCATAGTTTCCAGATCATCATCCATTTTTACGTGAAAAGTAGCATCATCGTATATATTCTTAAGGAGGGCAGCATATCTTGAATCTACTCTGGCGTCGTCCAATGCTGTTAAGAAAGATCATTTCTCGATACTGTCGAATGCTTTGTGATAATCGACAGTATCAATTTGGAATCATAAATAAATAAACTTACTAATCTTTAAAGCCCATATTATTACTACCGGCTCTTCTTCTATAATAAAGAGCCGGTAGTTTAAAATCCTACCAACATATTGGACAGATATTGGAGCCGCCTCTTCTTGTCCAAACAGGACTCCTATGGGGCTGCTCCTGTAATGACTGTGTAAAGTTCGTCTTAGGAAAGATTTTATTGCTGCTAAAATGAGTAAAATAAAAAATTATTGTACACCTCTGAAGTTGTTGTTTATTGTGTAGTGACATAGTTACCTTCCATTTCTGAAACAAAAAAAAAATGTGTTAAGAGAAGTAGTATAAATATATACAAAGTCCCAACGTGTTTTATTATCATTCAACAAATTGTAACGAGTGGTTTTGAATACTTCAATTTACAGTAAGTGCAATTAGTTTATACATATATTTTATGTATTAGTATATTTATTAATGGATAAACATTTTTAATTTCTGAATATTATGTGGATTTTGGAGTACAATGTGATGCAGTTGGACGTGATGAATAAAAATTATGTTGGGTTTTGAATCACGAATGATATATCCGACCGTTCTGGGTGTATGTATGTATTTATGTATGTATGTGTGTATGTATGTAAAAAATAAAAAAAGAAATATTTTTATTGTTTCAAAATGTATGTATGTATATCAGTATACTAGTTTTCTTAGAATCATACACTTTAGGTACGAAAAGAATTGTTTTATTGATGAAAAGTAGGCTGTGGTATATACTACTAATAATAATATTTAGTTGTGATTAAATATTTACTATACAATATATATTGTAAAAACATATTTGCTTTAAAATGTCCAGACCAATAACTTTTGAATAAATTATTAGTAAGAATATTAACCTGGTATTCAAAAAACAAAGTCGTTATGAATTGACTTGTTTATTAGGGAAACAAGTCAATAAACATAATACAAAACAAAGGACAAGAGGGGAAAAGAAACACACAGTGGCGTTCAACCAATTTAATTAATTCATCTTCTTCTTCTTCAGCCTTCATTCATCCATTGTTGGACATAGGCCTCCTCCAATTGTTTCCACGCTTCCCTATCTTTTGATATTCTCATCCATTGCTTTCCAGCTACAGCTGTTATATCGTCTATCCATCTCTTTTTGGGTCTTCCCACGCTTCTTTTTGTGTCTCGAGGTCTCCAGAATGTCACTTTATGAGACCATCTGTTGGTGTCTTGTCTTGCTACATGTGCTACCCATTGCCATCTCAATGTCGCTATTTTTTCCATGATGTCGGTTACTTTAGTTCTTCGAGGTATTTCGGTGTTAGGAATTTTGTCTCTGAGGCTTATATTTAACATGGCCCTCTCCATGGCCCGTTGAGTTACTCTTAATTGTTCTGCCATTTTTCTTGTTATTGCCATAGTTTCCAATCCATAAGTTGCAACTGGTAGTATACAAGTGTCATAGGTTTTTCGTTTTAAGTGTATTGGGATTTTTCTGTCTTTTAAAATGAAGCTCAACTTCCCAAAAGCAGCCCATGATAATTGTGTCCTTCTTTTAATTTCTAGGGTTTGATTTTCCTTTTCGTTTTTAATTGCATGTCCTAGATATATATATATATATATATATATATATATATATATATATATATATATATATATATATATATATATATTGTTCTACCTTTTCTACATTGATGTTATCTATCGTGATGTTTTCTAGGCTGTTGCTTAATATCTTTGTTTTGTCGAGATTCATTTTTAATCCTATTTGATTCGATTTATGATTTAAATCTTGTAGCATTGATTTTAGTTCATGGATATCTGTGCTTATTAGTACTATGTCGTCTGCGAAACGCAAATGGTTAAGATATACTCCATCTAGTTTTAATCCCTTTTCGACTCAATTTAGTTTTTTGAAGACATTTTCTAATGCCAAAGTAAATAACTTGGGTGAGATGGTGTCACCCTGTCTCACACCTTTGCCAAGGTCCATTTTCATAGTTTCCAGATCATCATCTATTTTTACGTGAAAAGTAGCATCATCGTATATATTCTTAAGGAGGGCAGCATATCTTGAATCTACTCTGGCGTCGTCCAATGCTGTTAAGAAAGATCATTTCTCGATACTGTCGAATGCTTTGTGATAATCGACAGTATCAATTTGGAATCATAAATAAATAAACTTACTAATCTTTAAAGCCCATATTATTACTACCGGCTCTTCTTCTATAATAAAGAGCCGGTAGTTTAAAATCCTACCAACATATTGGGCAGATATTGGAGCCGCCTCTTCTTGTCCAAACAGGACTCCTATGGGGCGGCTCCTTAAATGACTGGGTAAAGTTCGTCTTAGGAAAGATTTTATTGCTGCTAAAATGAGTAAAATAAAAAATTATTGTACACCTCTGAAGTTGTTGTTTATTGTGTAGTGACATAGTTACCTTCCATTTCTGAAACAAAAAAAAAATGTGTTAAGAGAAGTAGTATAAATATATACAAAGTCCCAACGTGTTTTATTATCATTCAACAAATTGTAACGAGTGGTTTTGAATACTTCAATTTACAGTAAGTGCAATTAGTTTATACATATATTTTATGTATTAGTATATTTATTAATGGATAAACATTTTTAATTTCTGAATATTATGTGAATTTTGGAGTACAATGTGATGCAGTTGGACGTGATGAATAAAAATTATGTTGGGTTTTGAATCACGAATGATATATCCGACCGTTCTGGGTGTATGTATGTATTTATGTATGTATGTGTGTATGTATGTAAAAAATAAAAAAAGAAATATTTTTATTGTTTCAAAATGTATGTATGTATATCAGTATACTAGTTTTCTTAGAATCATACACTTTAGGTACGAAAAGAATTGTTTTATTGATGAAAAGTAGGCTGTTGTATATACTACTAATAATAATATTTGGTTGCAATTAAATATTTACTATACAATATATATTGTAAAAACATATTTGCTTTAAAATGTCCAGACCAATAACTTTTGAATAAATTATTAGTAAGAATATTAACCTGGTATTCAAAAAACAAAGTCGTTATGAATTGACTTGTTTATTAGGGAAACAAGTCAATAAACATAATTCAAAACAAAGGACAAGAGGGGAAAAGAAACACACAGTGGCGTTCAACCAATTTAATTAATTCATCTTCTTCTTCTTCAGCCTTCATTCATCCATTGTTGGACATAGGCCTCCTCCAATTGTTTCCACGCTTCCCTATCTCTTGCAATTCTCATCCATTGCTTTCCAGCTACAGCTGTTATATCGTCTATCCATCTCTTTTTGGGTCTTCCCACGCTTCTTTTTGTTTCTCGAGGTCTCCAGAAATTCACTTTATGAGATGTCACTATCTGTTGGTGTCTTGTCTTGCTACATGTGCTACCCATTGCCATCTCAATGTCGCTATTTTTTCCATGATGTCGGTTACTTTAGTTCTTCGACGTATTTCGGTGTTAGGAATTTTGTCTCTGAGGCTTATATTTAACATGGCCCTCTCCATGGCTCGTTGAGTTACTCTTAATTGTTCTGCCATTTTTCTTGTTATTGCCATAGTTTCCAATCCATAACTTGCAACTGGTAGTATACAAGTGTCATAGGTTTTTCGTTTTAAGTGTATTGGGATTTTTCTGTCTTTTAAAATGAAGCTCAACTTCCCAAAAGCAGCCCATGATAATTGTGTCCTTCTTTTAATTTCTAGGGTTTGATTTTCCTTTTCGTTTTTAATTGCATGTCCTAGATATATATATTGTTCTACCTTTTCTACATTGATGTTATCTATCGTGATGTTTTCTAGGCTGTTGCTTAATATCTTTGTTTTGTCGAGATTCATTTTTAATCCTATTTGATTCGATTTGTGATTTAAATCTTGTAGCATTGATTTTAGTTCATGGATATCTGTGCTTATTAGTACTATGTCGTCTGAGAAACGCAAATGGTTAAGATATACTCCATCTATTTTTAATCCCTTTTCGACCCAATTTAGTTTTTTGAAGACATTTTCTAATGCCAAAGTAAATAACTTGGGTGAGATGGTGTCATCCTGTCTCACACCTTTGCCAAGGTCTATTTTCATAGTTTCCAGATCATCATCCATTTTTACGTGAAAAGTAGCATCATCGTATATATTCTTAAGGAGGGCAGCATATCTTGAATCTACTCTGGCGTCGTCCAATGCTGTTAAGAAAGATCATTTCTCGATACTGTCGAATGCTTTGTGATAATCGACAGTATCAATTTGGAATCATAAATAAATAAACTTACTAATCTTTAAAGCCCATATTATTACTACCGGCTCTTCTTCTATAATAAAGAGCCGGTAGTTTAAAATCCTACCAACATATTGGACAGATATTGGAGCCGCCTCTTCTTGTCCAAACAGGACTCCTATGGGGCTGCTCCTGTAATGACTGTGTAAAGTTCGTCTTAGGAAAGATTTTATTGCTGCTAAAATGAGTAAAATAAAAAATTATTGTACACCTCTGAAGTTGTTGTTTATTGTGTAGTGACATAGTTACCTTCCATTTCTGAAACAAAAAAAAAATGTGTTAAGAGAAGTAGTATAAATATATACAAAGTCCCAACGTGTTTTATTATCATTCAACAAATTGTAACGAGTGGTTTTGAATACTTCAATTTACAGTAAGTGCAATTAGTTTATACATATATTTTATGTATTAGTATATTTATTAATGGATAAACATTTTTAATTTCTGAATATTATGTGGATTTTGGAGTACAATGTGATGCAGTTGGACGTGATGAATAAAAATTATGTTGGGTTTTGAATCACGAATGATATATCCGACCGTTCTGGGTGTATGTATGTATTTATGTATGTATGTGTGTATGTATGTAAAAAATAAAAAAAGAAATATTTTTATTGTTTCAAAATGTATGTATGTATATCAGTATACTAGTTTTCTTAGAATCATACACTTTAGGTACGAAAAGAATTGTTTTATTGATAAAAAGTAGGCTTTTGTATATACTACTAATAATAATATTTGGTTGTGATTAAATATTTACTATACAATATATATTGTAAAAACATATTTGCTTTAAAATGTCCAGACCAATAACTTTTGAATAAATTATTAGTAAGAATATTAACCTGGTATTAAAAAAACAAAGTCGTTATGAATTGACTTGTTTATTAGGGAAACAAGTCAATAAACATAATACAAAACAAAGGACAAGAGGGGAAAAAGAAACGCACAGTGGCGTTCAACCAATTTAATTAATTCATCAAGCTGTAATAAAAGAAATACATTAGTATCAATTTGGAATCATAAATAAATAAACTTACTAATCTTTAAAGCCCATATTATTACTACCGGCTCTTCTTCTATAATAAACAGCCGGTAGTTTAAAATCCTACCAACATATTGGGCAGATATGAGAGCTGCCTCTTCTTGTCCAAACAGGACTCCTATGGGGCGGCTCCTTAAATGACTTGGTAAATTTCTTTTCAGAAACGACTTTATTGCTGCTAAAATGAGTAAAATAAAAAATTATTGTACACCTCTGAAGTTGTTGTTTATTGTGTAGTGACATAGTTACCTTCCATTTCTGAAACAAAAAAAATGTGTTAAGAGAAGTAGTATAAATATATACAAAGTTCCAACGTGTTTTATTATCATTCAACAAATTGTAACGAGTGGTTTTGAATACTTCAATTTACAGTAAGTGCAATTAGTTTATACATATATTTTATGTATTAGTATATTTATTAATGGATAAACATTTTTAATTTCTGAATATTATGTGGATTTTGGAGTACAATGTGATGCAGTTGGACGTGATGAATAAAAATTATGTTGGGTTTTGAATCACGAATGATATATCCGACCGTTCTGGGTGTATGTATGTATGTGTGCGTGTATGTATGTATGTGTATGTATGTATGTATGTATGTATGTGTGTGTATGTATGTAAAAAATAAAAAAAGAAATATAATTCTAATTATTTTTATTGTTTCAAAATGTATGTATGTATATCAGTATACTAGTTTTCTGAGAATCATACACTTTAGGTACGAAAAGAATTGTTTTATTGATGAAAAGTAGGCTGTGGTATATACTACTAATAATAATATTTAGTTGTGATTAAATATTTACTATACAATATATATTGTAAAAACATATTTGCTTTAAAATGTCCAGACCAATAACTTTTGAATAAATTATTAGTAAGAATATTAACCTGGTATTCAAAAAACAAAGTCGTTATGAATTGACTTGTTTATTAGGGAAACAAGTCAATAAACATAATACAAAACAAAGGACAAGAGGGGAAAAGAAACACACAGTGGCGTTCAACCAATTTAATTAATTCATCTTCTTCTTCTTCAGCCTTCATTCATCCATTGTTGGACATAGGCCTCCTCCAATTGTTTCCACGCTTCCCTATCTTTTGATATTCTCATCCATTGCTTTCCAGCTACAGCTGTTATATCGTCTATCCATCTCTTTTTGGGTCTTCCCACGCTTCTTTTTGTTTCTCGAGGTCTCCAGAATGTCACTTTATGAGACCATCTGTTGGTGTCTTGTCTTGCTACATGTGCTACCCATTGCCATCTCAATGTCGCTATTTTTTCCATGATGTCGGTTACTTTAGTTCTTCGAGGTATTTCGGTGTTAGGAATTTTGTCTCTGAGGCTTATATTTAACATGGCCCTCTCCATGGCCCGTTGAGTTACTCTTAATTGTTCTGCCATTTTTCTTGTTATTGCCATAGTTTCCAATCCATAAGTTGCAACTGGTAGTATACAAGTGTCATAGGTTTTTCGTTTTAAGTGTATTGGGATTTTTCTGTCTTTTAAAATGAAGCTCAACTTCCCAAAAGCAGCCCATGATAATTGTGTCCTTCTTTTAATTTCTAGGGTTTGATTTTCCTTTTCGTTTTTAATTGCATGTCCTAGATATATATATATATATATATATATATATATATATATATATATATATATATATATATATATATTGTTCTACCTTTTCTACATTGATGTTATCTATCGTGATGTTTTCTAGGCTGTTGCTTAATATCTTTGTTTTGTCGAGATTCATTTTTAATCCTATTTGATTCGATTTATGATTTAAATCTTGTAGCATTGATTTTAGTTCATGGATATCTGTGCTTATTAGTACTATGTCGTCTGCGAAACGCAAATGGTTAAGATATACTCCATCTAGTTTTAATCCCTTTTCGACTCAATTTAGTTTTTTGAAGACATTTTCTAATGCCAAAGTAAATAACTTGGGTGAGATGGTGTCACCCTGTCTCACACCTTTGCCAAGGTCCATTTTCATAGTTTCCAGATCATCATCTATTTTTACGTGAAAAGTAGCATCATCGTATATATTCTTAAGGAGGGCAGCATATCTTGAATCTACTCTGGCGTCGTCCAATGCTGTTAAGAAAGATCATTTCTCGATACTGTCGAATGCTTTGTGATAATCGACAGTATCAATTTGGAATCATAAATAAATAAACTTACTAATCTTTAAAGCCCATATTATTACTACCGGCTCTTCTTCTATAATAAAGAGCCGGTAGTTTAAAATCCTACCAACATATTGGGCAGATATTGGAGCCGCCTCTTCTTGTCCAAACAGGACTCCTATGGGGCGGCTCCTTAAATGACTGGGTAAAGTTCGTCTTAGGAAAGATTTTATTGCTGCTAAAATGAGTAAAATAAAAAATTATTGTACACCTCTGAAGTTGTTGTTTATTGTGTAGTGACATAGTTACCTTCCATTTCTGAAACAAAAAAAAAATGTGTTAAGAGAAGTAGTATAAATATATACAAAGTCCCAACGTGTTTTATTATCATTCAACAAATTGTAACGAGTGGTTTTGAATACTTCAATTTACAGTAAGTGCAATTAGTTTATACATATATTTTATGTATTAGTATATTTATTAATGGATAAACATTTTTAATTTCTGAATATTATGTGAATTTTGGAGTACAATGTGATGCAGTTGGACGTGATGAATAAAAATTATGTTGGGTTTTGAATCACGAATGATATATCCGACCGTTCTGGGTGTATGTATGTATTTATGTATGTATGTGTGTATGTATGTAAAAAATAAAAAAAGAAATATTTTTATTGTTTCAAAATGTATGTATGTATATCAGTATACTAGTTTTCTTAGAATCATACACTTTAGGTACGAAAAGAATTGTTTTATTGATGAAAAGTAGGCTGTTGTATATACTACTAATAATAATATTTGGTTGCAATTAAATATTTACTATACAATATATATTGTAAAAACATATTTGCTTTAAAATGTCCAGACCAATAACTTTTGAATAAATTATTAGTAAGAATATTAACCTGGTATTCAAAAAACAAAGTCGTTATGAATTGACTTGTTTATTAGGGAAACAAGTCAATAAACATAATTCAAAACAAAGGACAAGAGGGGAAAAGAAACACACAGTGGCGTTCAACCAATTTAATTAATTCATCTTCTTCTTCTTCAGCCTTCATTCATCCATTGTTGGACATAGGCCTCCTCCAATTGTTTCCACGCTTCCCTATCTCTTGCAATTCTCATCCATTGCTTTCCAGCTACAGCTGTTATATCGTCTATCCATCTCTTTTTGGGTCTTCCCACGCTTCTTTTTGTTTCTCGAGGTCTCCAGAAATTCACTTTATGAGACCATCTGTTGGTGTCTTGTCTTGCTACATGTGCTACCCATTGCCATCTCAATGTCGCTATTTTTTCCATGATGTCGGTTACTTTAGTTCTTCGACGTATTTCGGTGTTAGGAATTTTGTCTCTGAGGCTTATATTTAACATGGCCCTCTCCATGGCTCGTTGAGTTACTCTTAATTGTTCTGCCATTTTTCTTGTTATTGCCATAGTTTCCAATCCATAACTTGCAACTGGTAGTATACAAGTGTCATAGGTTTTTCGTTTTAAGTGTATTGGGATTTTTCTGTCTTTTAAAATGAAGCTCCACTTCCCAAAAGCAGCCCATGATAATTGTGTCCTTCTTTTAATTTCTAGGGTTTGATTTTCCTTTTCGTTTTTAATTGCATGTCCTAGATATATATATATATATATATATATATATATATATATATATATTGTTCTACCTTTTCTACATTGATGTTATCTATCGTGATGTTTTCTAGGCTGTTGCTTAATATCTTTGTTTTGTCGAGATTCATTTTTAATCCTATTTGATTCGATTTGTGATTTAAATCTTGTAGCATTGATTTTAGTTCATGGATATCTGTGCTTATTAGTACTATGTCGTCTGAGAAACGCAAATGGTTAAGATATACTCCATCTATTTTTAATCCCTTTTCGACCCAATTTAGTTTTTTGAAGACATTTTCTAATGCCAAAGTAAATAACTTGGGTGAGATGGTGTCATCCTGTCTCACACCTTTGCCAAGGTCTATTTTCATAGTTTCCAGATCATCATCCATTTTTACGTGAAAAGTAGCATCATCGTATATATTCTTAAGGAGGGCAGCATATCTTGAATCTACTCTGGCGTCGTCCAATGCTGTTAAGAAAGATCATTTCTCGATACTGTCGAATGCTTTGTGATAATCGACAGTATCAATTTGGAATCATAAATAAATAAACTTACTAATCTTTAAAGCCCATATTATTACTACCGGCTCTTCTTCTATAATAAAGAGCCGGTAGTTTAAAATCCTACCAACATATTGGACAGATATTGGAGCCGCCTCTTCTTGTCCAAACAGGACTCCTATGGGGCTGCTCCTGTAATGACTGTGTAAAGTTCGTCTTAGGAAAGATTTTATTGCTGCTAAAATGAGTAAAATAAAAAATTATTGTACACCTCTGAAGTTGTTGTTTATTGTGTAGTGACATAGTTACCTTCCATTTCTGAAACAAAAAAAAAAATGTGTTAAGAGAAGTAGTATAAATATATACAAAGTCCCAACGTGTTTTATTATCATTCAACAAATTGTAACGAGTGGTTTTGAATACTTCAATTTACAGTAAGTGCAATTAGTTTATACATATATTTTATGTATTAGTATATTTATTAATGGATAAACATTTTTAATTTCTGAATATTATGTGGATTTTGGAGTACAATGTGATGCAGTTGGACGTGATGAATAAAAATTATGTTGGGTTTTGAATCACGAATGATATATCCGACCGTTCTGGGTGTATGTATGTATTTATGTATGTATGTGTGTATGTATGTAAAAAATAAAAAAAGAAATATTTTTATTGTTTCAAAATGTATGTATGTATATCAGTATACTAGTTTTCTTAGAATCATACACTTTAGGTACGAAAAGAATTGTTTTATTGATGAAAAGTAGGCTGTGGTATATACTACTAATAATAATATTTAGTTGTGATTAAATATTTACTATACAATATATATTGTAAAAACATATTTGCTTTAAAATGTCCAGACCAATAACTTTTGAATAAATTATTAGTAAGAATATTAACCTGGTATTCAAAAAACAAAGTCGTTATGAATTGACTTGTTTATTAGGGAAACAAGTCAATAAACATAATACAAAACAAAGGACAAGAGGGGAAAAGAAACACACAGTGGCGTTCAACCAATTTAATTAATTCATCTTCTTCTTCTTCAGCCTTCATTCATCCATTGTTGGACATAGGCCTCCTCCAATTGTTTCCACGCTTCCCTATCTTTTGATATTCTCATCCATTGCTTTCCAGCTACAGCTGTTATATCGTCTATCCATCTCTTTTTGGGTCTTCCCACGCTTCTTTTTGTGTCTCGAGGTCTCCAGAATGTCACTTTATGAGACCATCTGTTGGTGTCTTGTCTTGCTACATGTGCTACCCATTGCCATCTCAATGTCGCTATTTTTTCCATGATGTCGGTTACTTTAGTTCTTCGAGGTATTTCGGTGTTAGGAATTTTGTCTCTGAGGCTTATATTTAACATGGCCCTCTCCATGGCCCGTTGAGTTACTCTTAATTGTTCTGCCATTTTTCTTGTTATTGCCATAGTTTCCAATCCATAAGTTGCAACTGGTAGTATACAAGTGTCATAGGTTTTTCGTTTTAAGTGTATTGGGATTTTTCTGTCTTTTAAAATGAAGCTCAACTTCCCAAAAGCAGCCCATGATAATTGTGTCCTTCTTTTAATTTCTAGGGTTTGATTTTCCTTTTCGTTTTTAATTGCATGTCCTAGATATATATATATATATATATATATATATATATATATATATATATATATATATATATATATATATATATATATATTGTTCTACCTTTTCTACATTGATGTTATCTATCGTGATGTTTTCTAGGCTGTTGCTTAATATCTTTGTTTTGTCGAGATTCATTTTTAATCCTATTTGATTCGATTTATGATTTAAATCTTGTAGCATTGATTTTAGTTCATGGATATCTGTGCTTATTAGTACTATGTCGTCTGCGAAACGCAAATGGTTAAGATATACTCCATCTAGTTTTAATCCCTTTTCGACTCAATTTAGTTTTTTGAAGACATTTTCTAATGCCAAAGTAAATAACTTGGGTGAGATGGTGTCACCCTGTCTCACACCTTTGCCAAGGTCCATTTTCATAGTTTCCAGATCATCATCTATTTTTACGTGAAAAGTAGCATCATCGTATATATTCTTAAGGAGGGCAGCATATCTTGAATCTACTCTGGCGTCGTCCAATGCTGTTAAGAAAGATCATTTCTCGATACTGTCGAATGCTTTGTGATAATCGACAGTATCAATTTGGAATCATAAATAAATAAACTTACTTATCTTTAAAGCCCATATTATTACTACCGGCTCTTCTTCTATAATAAAGAGCCGGTAGTTTAAAATCCTACCAACATATTGGGCAGATATTGGAGCCGCCTCTTCTTGTCCAAACAGGACTCCTATGGGGCGGCTCCTTAAATGACTGGGTAAAGTTCGTCTTAGGAAAGATTTTATTGCTGCTAAAATGAGTAAAATAAAAAATTATTGTACACCTCTGAAGTTGTTGTTTATTGTGTAGTGACATAGTTACCTTCCATTTCTGAAACAAAAAAAAAATGTGTTAAGAGAAGTAGTATAAATATATACAAAGTCCCAACGTGTTTTATTATCATTCAACAAATTGTAACGAGTGGTTTTGAATACTTCAATTTACAGTAAGTGCAATTAGTTTATACATATATTTTATGTATTAGTATATTTATTAATGGATAAACATTTTTAATTTCTGAATATTATGTGAATTTTGGAGTACAATGTGATGCAGTTGGACGTGATGAATAAAAATTATGTTGGGTTTTGAATCACGAATGATATATCCGACCGTTCTGGGTGTATGTATGTATTTATGTATGTATGTGTGTATGTATGTAAAAAATAAAAAAAGAAATATTTTTATTGTTTCAAAATGTATGTATGTATATCAGTATACTAGTTTTCTTAGAATCATACACTTTAGGTACGAAAAGAATTGTTTTATTGATGAAAAGTAGGCTGTTGTATATACTACTAATAATAATATTTGGTTGCAATTAAATATTTACTATACAATATATATTGTAAAAACATATTTGCTTTAAAATGTCCAGACCAATAACTTTTGAATAAATTATTAGTAAGAATATTAACCTGGTATTCAAAAAACAAAGTCGTTATGAATTGACTTGTTTATTAGGGAAACAAGTCAATAAACATAATACAAAACAAAGGACAAGAGGGGAAAAGAAACACACAGTGGCGTTCAACCAATTTAATTAATTCATCTTCTTCTTCTTCAGCCTTCATTCATCCATTGTTGGACATAGGCCTCCTCCAATTGTTTCCACGCTTCCCTATCTCTTGCAATTCTCATCCATTGCTTTCCAGCTACAGCTGTTATATCGTCTATCCATCTCTTTTTGGGTCTTCCCACGCTTCTTTTTGTTTCTCGAGGTCTCCAGAAATTCACTTTATGAGACCATCTGTTGGTGTCTTGTCTTGCTACATGTGCTACCCATTGCCATCTCAATGTCGCTATTTTTTCCATGATGTCGGTTACTTTAGTTCTTCGACGTATTTCGGTGTTAGGAATTTTGTCTCTGAGGCTTATATTTAACATGGCCCTCTCCATGGCTCGTTGAGTTACTCTTAATTGTTCTGCCATTTTTCTTGTTATTGCCATAGTTTCCAATCCATAACTTGCAACTGGTAGTATACAAGTGTCATAGGTTTTTCGTTTTAAGTGTATTGGGATTTTTCTGTCTTTTAAAATGAAGCTCCACTTCCCAAAAGCAGCCCATGATAATTGTGTCCTTCTTTTAATTTCTAGGGTTTGATTTTCCTTTTCGTTTTTAATTGCATGTCCTAGATATATATATATATATATATATATATATATATATATATATATATATATATATATATATTGTTCTACCTTTTCTACATTGATGTTATCTATCGTGATGTTTTCTAGGCTGTTGCTTAATATCTTTGTTTTGTCGAGATTCATTTTTAATCCTATTTGATTCGATTTGTGATTTAAATCTTGTAGCATTGATTTTAGTTCATGGATATCTGTGCTTATTAGTACTATGTCGTCTGAGAAACGCAAATGGTTAAGATATACTCCATCTATTTTTAATCCCTTTTCGACCCAATTTAGTTTTTTGAAGACATTTTCTAATGCCAAAGTAAATAACTTGGGTGAGATGGTGTCATCCTGTCTCACACCTTTGCCAAGGTCTATTTTCATAGTTTCCAGATCATCATCCATTTTTACGTGAAAAGTAGCATCATCGTATATATTCTTAAGGAGGGCAGCATATCTTGAATCTACTCTGGCGTCGTCCAATGCTGTTAAGAAAGATCATTTCTCGATACTGTCGAATGCTTTGTGATAATCGACAGTATCAATTTGGAATCATAAATAAATAAACTTACTAATCTTTAAAGCCCATATTATTACTACCGGCTCTTCTTCTATAATAAAGAGCCGGTAGTTTAAAATCCTACCAACATATTGGACAGATATTGGAGCCGCCTCTTCTTGTCCAAACAGGACTCCTATGGGGCTGCTCCTGTAATGACTGTGTAAAGTTCGTCTTAGGAAAGATTTTATTGCTGCTAAAATGAGTAAAATAAAAAATTATTGTACACCTCTGAAGTTGTTGTTTATTGTGTAGTGACATAGTTACCTTCCATTTCTGAAACAAAAAAAAAATGTGTTAAGAGAAGTAGTATAAATATATACAAAGTCCCAACGTGTTTTATTATCATTCAACAAATTGTAACGAGTGGTTTTGAATACTTCAATTTACAGTAAGTGCAATTAGTTTATACATATATTTTATGTATTAGTATATTTATTAATGGATAAACATTTTTAATTTCTGAATATTATGTGGATTTTGGAGTACAATGTGATGCAGTTGGACGTGATGAATAAAAATTATGTTGGGTTTTGAATCACGAATGATATATCCGACCGTTCTGGGTGTATGTATGTATTTATGTATGTATGTGTGTATGTATGTAAAAAATAAAAAAAGAAATATTTTTATTGTTTCAAAATGTATGTATGTATATCAGTATACTAGTTTTCTTAGAATCATACACTTTAGGTACGAAAAGAATTGTTTTATTGATGAAAAGTAGGCTGTGGTATATACTACTAATAATAATATTTAGTTGTGATTAAATATTTACTATACAATATATATTGTAAAAACATATTTGCTTTAAAATGTCCAGACCAATAACTTTTGAATAAATTATTAGTAAGAATATTAACCTGGTATTCAAAAAACAAAGTCGTTATGAATTGACTTGTTTATTAGGGAAACAAGTCAATAAACATAATACAAAACAAAGGACAAGAGGGGAAAAGAAACACACAGTGGCGTTCAACCAATTTAATTAATTCATCTTCTTCTTCTTCAGCCTTCATTCATCCATTGTTGGACATAGGCCTCCTCCAATTGTTTCCACGCTTCCCTATCTTTTGATATTCTCATCCATTGCTTTCCAGCTACAGCTGTTATATCGTCTATCCATCTCTTTTTGGGTCTTCCCACGCTTCTTTTTGTTTCTCGAGGTCTCCAGAATGTCACTTTATGAGACCATCTGTTGGTGTCTTGTCTTGCTACATGTGCTACCCATTGCCATCTCAATGTCGCTATTTTTTCCATGATGTCGGTTACTTTAGTTCTTCGAGGTATTTCGGTGTTAGGAATTTTGTCTCTGAGGCTTATATTTAACATGGCCCTCTCCATGGCCCGTTGAGTTACTCTTAATTGTTCTGCCATTTTTCTTGTTATTGCCATAGTTTCCAATCCATAAGTTGCAACTGGTAGTATACAAGTGTCATAGGTTTTTCGTTTTAAGTGTATTGGGATTTTTCTGTCTTTTAAAATGAAGCTCAACTTCCCAAAAGCAGCCCATGATAATTGTGTCCTTCTTTTAATTTCTAGGGTTTGATTTTCCTTTTCGTTTTTAATTGCATGTCCTAGATATATATATATATATATATATATATATATATATATATATATATATATATATATATATATATATATATATATATATATATATATATTGTTCTACCTTTTCTACATTGATGTTATCTATCGTGATGTTTTCTAGGCTGTTGCTTAATATCTTTGTTTTGTCGAGATTCATTTTTAATCCTATTTGATTCGATTTATGATTTAAATCTTGTAGCATTGATTTTAGTTCATGGATATCTGTGCTTATTAGTACTATGTCGTCTGCGAAACGCAAATGGTTAAGATATACTCCATCTAGTTTTAATCCCTTTTCGACTCAATTTAGTTTTTTGAAGACATTTTCTAATGCCAAAGTAAATAACTTGGGTGAGATGGTGTCACCCTGTCTCACACCTTTGCCAAGGTCCATTTTCATAGTTTCCAGATCATCATCTATTTTTACGTGAAAAGTAGCATCATCGTATATATTCTTAAGGAGGGCAGCATATCTTGAATCTACTCTGGCGTCGTCCAATGCTGTTAAGAAAGATCATTTCTCGATACTGTCGAATGCTTTGTGATAATCGACAGTATCAATTTGGAATCATAAATAAATAAACTTACTAATCTTTAAAGCCCATATTATTACTACCGGCTCTTCTTCTATAATAAAGAGCCGGTAGTTTAAAATCCTACCAACATATTGGGCAGATATTGGAGCCGCCTCTTCTTGTCCAAACAGGACTCCTATGGGGCGGCTCCTTAAATGACTGGGTAAAGTTCGTCTTAGGAAAGATTTTATTGCTGCTAAAATGAGTAAAATAAAAAATTATTGTACACCTCTGAAGTTGTTGTTTATTGTGTAGTGACATAGTTACCTTCCATTTCTGAAACAAAAAAAAAATGTGTTAAGAGAAGTAGTATAAATATATACAAAGTCCCAACGTGTTTTATTATCATTCAACAAATTGTAACGAGTGGTTTTGAATACTTCAATTTACAGTAAGTGCAATTAGTTTATACATATATTTTATGTATTAGTATATTTATTAATGGATAAACATTTTTAATTTCTGAATATTATGTGAATTTTGGAGTACAATGTGATGCAGTTGGACGTGATGAATAAAAATTATGTTGGGTTTTGAATCACGAATGATATATCCGACCGTTCTGGGTGTATGTATGTATTTATGTATGTATGTGTGTATGTATGTAAAAAATAAAAAAATAAATATTTTTATTGTTTCAAAATGTATGTATGTATATCAGTATACTAGTTTTCTTAGAATCATACACTTTAGGTACGAAAAGAATTGTTTTATTGATGAAAAGTAGGCTGTTGTATATACTACTAATAATAATATTTGGTTGCAATTAAATATTTACTATACAATATATATTGTAAAAACATATTTGCTTTAAAATGTCCAGACCAATAACTTTTGAATAAATTATTAGTAAGAATATTAACCTGGCATTAAAAAAACAAAGTCGTTATGAATTGACTTGTTTATTAGGGAAACAAGTCAATAAACATAATACAAAACAAAGGACAAGAGGGGAAAAAGAAACACACAGTGGCGTTCAACCAATTTAATTAATTCATCAAGCTGTAATAAAAGAAATACATTAGTATCAATTTGGAATCATAAATAAATAAACTTACTAATCTTTAATGCCCATATTATTACTACCGGCTCTTCTTCTATAATAAACAGCCGGTAGTTTAAAATCCTACCAACATATTGGGCAGATATGAGAGCTGCCTCTTCTTGTCCAAACAGGACTCCTATGGGACGGCTCCTTAAATAACTTGGTAAATTTCTTTTCAGAAACGACTTTATTGCTGCTAAAATGAGTAAAATAAAAAATTATTGTACACCTCTGAAGTTGTTGTTTATTGTGTAGTGACATAGTTACCTTCCATTTCTGAAACAAAAAAAATGTGTTAAGAGAAGTAGTATAAATATATACAAAGTCTCAACGTGTTTTATTATCATTCAACAAATTGTAACGAGTGGTTTTGAATACTTCAATTTACAGTAAGTGCAATTAGTTTATACATATATTTTATGTATTAGTATATTTATTAATGGATAAACATTTTTAATTTCTGAATATTATGTGGATTTTGGAGTACAATGTGATGCAGTTGGACGTGATGAATAAAAATTATGTTGGGTTTTGAATCACGAATGATATATCCGACCGTTCTGGGTGTATGTATGTATGTGTGCGTGTATGTATGTATGTGTATGTATGTATGTATGTATGTATGTATGTGTGTGTATGTATGTAAAAAATAAAAAAAGAAATATAATTCTAATTATTTTTATTGTTTCAAAATGTATGTATGTATATCAGTATACTAGTTTTCTGAGAATCATACACTTTAGGTACGAAAAGAATTGTTTTATTGATGAAAAGTAGGCTGTGGTATATACTACTAATAATAATATTTAGTTGTGATTAAATATTTACTATACAATATATATTGTAAAAACATATTTGCTTTAAAATGTCCAGACCAATAACTTTTGAATAAATTATTAGTAAGAATATTAACCTGGTATTCAAAAAACAAAGTCGTTATGAATTGACTTGTTTATTAGGGAAACAAGTCAATAAACATAATACAAAACAAAGGACAAGAGGGGAAAAGAAACACACAGTGGCGTTCAACCAATTTAATTAATTCATCTTCTTCTTCTTCAGCCTTCATTCATCCATTGTTGGACATAGGCCTCCTCCAATTGTTTCCACGCTTCCCTATCTTTTGCAATTCTCATCCATTGCTTTCCAGCTACAGCTGTTATATCGTCTATCCATCTCTTTTTGGGTCTTCCCACGCTTCCTTTTGTTTCTCGAGGTCTCCAGAATGTCACTTTATGAGACCATCTGTTGGTGTCTTGTCTTGCTACATGTGCTACCCATTGCCATCTCAATGTCGCTATTTTTTCCATGATGTCGGTTACTTTAGTTCTTCGAGGTATTTCGGTGTTAGGAATTTTGTCTCTGAGGCTTATATTTAACATGGCCCTCTCCATGGCTCGTTGAGTTACTCTTAATTGTTCTGCCATTTTTCTTGTTATTGCCATAGTTTCCAATCCATAACTTGCAACTGGTAGTATACAAGTGTCATAGGTTTTTCGTTTTAAGTGTATTGGGATTTTTCTGTCTTTTAAAATGAAGCTCAACTTCCCAAAAGCAGCCCATGATAATTGTGTCCTTCTTTTAATTTCTAGGGTTTGATTTTCCTTTTCGTTTTTAATTGCATGTCCTAGATATATATATATATATATATATATATATATATATATATATATATATATATATATATATATATATATATATATTGTTCTACCTTTTCTACATTGATGTTATCTATCGTGATGTTTTCTAGGCTGTTGCTAATATCTTTGTTTTGTCGAGATTCATTTTTAATCCTATTTGATTCGATTTATGATTTAAATCTTATAGCATTGATTTTAGTTCATGGATATCTGTGCTTATTAGTACTATGTCGTCTGCGAAACGCAAATGGTTAAGATATACTCCATATATTTTTAATCCCTTTTCGACTCAATTTAGTTTTTTGAAGACATTTTCTAATGCCAAAGTAAATAACTTGGGTGAGATGGTGTCACCCTGTCTCACACCTTTGCCAAGGTCCATTTTCATAGTTTCCAGATCATCATCTATTTTTACGTGAAAAGTAGCATCATCGTATATATTCTTAAGGAGGGCAGCATATCTTGAATCTACTCTGGCGTCGTCCAATGCTGTTAAGAAAGATCATTTCTCGATACTGTCGAATGCTTTGTGATAATCGACAGTATCAATTTGGAATCATAAATAAATAAACTTACTAATCTTTAAAGCCCATATTATTACTACCGGCTCTTCTTCTATAATAAAGAGCCGGTAGTTTAAAATCCTACCAACATATTGGGCAGATATTGGAGCCGCCTCTTCTTGTCCAAACAGGACTCCTATGGGGCGGCTCCTTAAATGACTGGGTAAAGTTCGTCTTAGGAAAGATTTTATTGCTGCTAAAATGAGTAAAATAAAAAATTATTGTACACCTCTGAAGTTGTTGTTTATTGTGTAGTGACATAGTTACCTTCCATTTCTGAAACAAAAAAAAAATGTGTTAAGAGAAGTAGTATAAATATATACAAAGTCCCAACGTGTTTTAATATCATTCAACAAATTGTAACGAGTGGTTTTGAATACTTCAATTTACAGTAAGTGCAATTAGTTTATACATATATTTTATGTAGTAGTATATTTATTACTGGATAAACATTTTTAATTTCTGAATATTATGTGGATTTTGGAGTACAACGTGATGCAGTTGGACGTGATGAATAAAAATTATGTTGGGTTTTGAATCACGAATGATATATCCGACCGTTCTGGGTGTATGTATGTATGTGTGCGTGTATGTATGTATGTGTATGTATGTATGTATGTATGTATGTATGTATGTATGTATGTATGTGTGTGTATGCATGTAAAAAATAAAAAAAGAAATATAATTCTAATTATTTTTATTGTTTCAAAATGTATGTATGTATATCAGTATACTAGTTTTCTTAGAATCATACACTTTAGGTACGAAAAGAATTGTTTTATTGATGCAAAGTAGGCTGTTGTATATACTACTAATAATAATATTTAGTTGTGATTAAATATTTACTATACAATATATATTGTAAAAACATATTTGCTTTAAAATGTCCAGACCAATAACTTTTGAATAAATTATTAGTAAGAATATTAACCTGGTATTAAAAAAACAAAGTCGTTATGAATTGACTTGTTTATTAGGGAAACAAGTCAATAAACATAATACAAAACAAAGGACAAGAGGGGAAAAAGAAACACACCGTGGCGTTCAACCAATTTAATTAATTCATCAAGCTGTAATAAAAGAAATACATTAGTATCAATTTGGAATCATAAATAAATAAACTTACTAATCTTTATTGCCCATATTATTACTACCGGCTCTTCTTCTATAATAAACAGCTGGTAGTTTAAAATCCTACCAACATATTGGGCAGATATGGGAGCTGCCTCTTCTTGTCCAAACAGGACTCCTATGGGGCGGCTCCTTAAATGACTTGGTAAATTTCTTTTCAGAAACGACTTTATTGCTGCTAAAATGAGTAAAATAAAAAATTATTGTACGCCTCGGAAGTTGTTGTTTATTGTGTAGTGACATAGTTACCTTCCATTTCTGAAACAAAAAAAAATGTGTTAAGAGAAGTAGTATAAATATATACAAAGTCCCAACATGTTTTATTATCATTCAACAAATTGTAACGAGTGGTTTTGAATACTTCAATTTACAGTAAGTGCAATTAGTTTATACATATATTTTATGTATTAGTATATTTATTAATGGATAAACATTTTTAATTTCTGAATATTATGTGGATTTTGGAGTACAATGTGATGCAGTTGGACGTGATGAATAAAAATTATGTTGGGTTTTGAATCACGAATGATATATCCGACCGTTTTGGGTGTATGTATGTATGTGTGTGTACGTATGTATGTATGTGTCTGTATGTATGTATGTATGTGTGTGTATGTATGTATGTAAAAAATAAAAAAAGAAATATAATTCTAATTATTTTTATTGTTTCAAAATGTATGTATGTATATCAGTATACTAGTTTTCTTAGAATCATACACTTTAGGTACGAAAAGAATTGTTTTATTGATGAAAAGTAGGCTGTTGTATATACTACTAATAATAATATTTAGTTGTGATTAAATATTTACTAGGATTCCACTACGAGGTGTCGAACGAGTAACATCGTTTTATATTTTGTCGTGCTTACTAAAACATAGTGCAAAAACAGTGAACATAAGTGTACCTTCAACTACAAATAAATGTATGTATAATTCACTCATTACTAGTTGAGGTTTGTTTTTGTTCCAACTGATTAAAATCACAAAAGAAAAAATTTAAACAGGATTGCTTTAGAACCGGCAATCTATTTTTATTTTAAAATGAATAAAAAGCTGAAATTTTACCATAACACATAGAAGCTAAATTATAATTTCAACTAAAAACGCAATTGCTTTTGACTACATGAGCAGTGGTGTACCAAATACCAAAACAGTAAATATGTCTCAAACACAAAACCAAGTTTTATCCTATGTATCAGTAGCGAAAACAATTCCACGGCCAACTTTCCCAAGCAAACATCAAGCCATTGTGATGCATGCCGAAGAAAATCTGAAATTGTACGATTACGGTAAAGCTATAGGTGATATAATAGGCCCTAAACAAGTCTCCTTTGCATCTAGGATATCAAACAATCGCATTTGTATCTCTTTCTAACACTAATCTTGTTGACCAGCTCATAGATTCATATCCCATAATACAGATAGGAGATGTTTCTTTAAATATCCGAAGACTTATTTCCTCTGCTAAAAGAATAATTATATCTAATGTATCTCCGTTCTTACCACATGACATAGTTGAAAATAGCATTAAAAATCTTGGACTTCGCATCGCATCTCCTATATCCTATTTAAGAGCAGGCATTCCTGGGGACGAATATTCACACGTATTAAGTTTCAGACGCCAAGTTTACGTATACCCTCCCTCCGAAGATTTTGAATTACAAACATCAGTACTTATTTCCTTTGAAGGAAATGAACACAGAATCTTCCTTTCTACAGATAAAGTACATTGTTTTATCTGTAAACAAACAGGACTTATAGCCACCAACTGTCCAAATCCTCCAACAGACAATACAATCCCAACCGAATATATACCAACAAGCCCCAACTCATCCGTAAAAATTTCATCTCCCTCTACACATAATGCCAAAGAGCCACAAATCGAAAATAAAGACTCCAACACTGAAACTCAATCCAACACTGAAACACAATCAGACCAAATTGACATAACACAAATATCTCAAAAACGAGGACACTCTGAAATAGAAACTCCTAGTGAACTAACAAGCCCTGAAATTCCCGAGAAAGAAGCTCAACCATTGTTAGATATGCTTCCTCCTCTATCAGCTTCGCCCAAAAAAGGTCTCAAAGCTAAGAAAAAAAAGCACAAACCTGATACTCCAACAGAATTAGTATTAACCGAAACCACCAAGAGAACAATCCAAGAAGCATGCAAAAAGAACCCACAAACCTTTAAAATACCCATAGACAATTTCTTTTTCTTCCTTGAAAATAGTTTTGGAAATTCTGATCCTTATTCGGAAGCGAAAAAGCTCACGGATGATGTAAAAAGTCTACTTTTAAACCTGCATACTATATATCCAAATCTTTCAGATAGATCCTTAAAAAACCGATTTACCCGTCTAAGTAAAAAGATCAAGAAACAACTACAACTAGAATCCTCTGAAGCCACAAGTTTATCAGACCCAATTTCATCAAGCGATCTAACTGACGATGAGTGCCTTTCCGATCGATCCCAAAGGTCGCAGCACTGAAAAATCCCCCCTTCTAATATTCTTCTCATTCAATTTAATCCAGTGGAATTGTGATGGGTTTTACCCCCATCTAGAAAATCTCCAACTGCTTGTTGCTGATACTTCACCCGATTTCATTTGTTTGCAAGAAACCAATTTCTCTTAAAACCATAATCCATACCTTAAAAATTACGTTGGCTACCACTTTATACGAACATCACACGCACGAGCTAGTGGTGGGAGCTCCATATTTATTTCTACAGATATATTCCACCAAGAATTTCACTCAACAACAACTCTAGAAGCCGTTGCCGTTACTGCTTGGTGTCCAAATAAAATCGTAATTTGCAACGTATATATTCCTCCCTATTATACCCTAACAGCTCTCGAAATTACAAATCTAACTAACCAACTTCCTGAACCATTTATCTTAGTTGGAGATTTTAATGCACATAGCACTATGTGGGGCTCCAGTAATACTTTCGGTAGAGGCAAAATGATTGAAAATATCATAATCAATTCCAACCTTAATTTTCTAAACACTGGAAGCAGCACATACTTTCATATTCAAACAGGTACTCTCTCTTCCATTGATTTAAGCATATGTAATCCAGAATTATCTACTCATCTTACATGGAAAACACTGGAAAGTCTCTACGGCAGTAACCATTTTCCCATTTTAATTTCTAACAATGATAACTCACAAAGACAAAGCCAAATTAAGTGGAAAATTGCTCACGCTGACTGGGATCTATTTAACTTAATTTTCAAGGAACAAACAAATGAAATCTCCTTTACGAATTCTGCTGATGAAGATCTTAACATGTTAATTAATTGTATTATAACTTCTGCTGAAAAATGCATCGGTAAATACTACTTTGATCCATCCAAAAAATATGTTCCGTGGTGGAATGAATCATGTAAACTAGCTGTAAAAGATTGTAAAAAAGCATTAAACCGATATCGTAAAACTAGAAACCAAGCGGACCTAATAAATCTTAGAAAACTAAGAGCTAAATCTAAGCGAATTGTTAAAGAAAGCAAAAAGAACTCATGGAACAAATACATCAGTAGCATAACTTCCGACACACCTTCTAGTCAAAGATGGACTAAAATAAAACAGATGAAAGGTAGATATACAACATACAAAATTCCAGCCATTATAGAAAATAACAATGTCATAACTGATGACCAGCAGATTGTAAACACACTTGCCAAATACTATTTAAATAAATCTAAACTTGATAACAACTGTACTGGACCAACAAACATAAAAAATAAAGGTGTTGTACGTAAGAATCCAAATTCCAATGATCATCCTGTCAATCTCCCACTAACAATCGACGAATTAGTCGAAGCTGTTAACTCCCTAAAGATCAGTGCTGCAGGGCCGGATGGCATTCCATCGATATTCCTAAAAAATCTACATGAAGATACCCTAATAAAGTTACTAGAATTCTACAACAACATATGGCTAGGTAACCAATTTCCAACACTTTGGCGACAAGCTATAACAATTCCACTCAAGAAAAATGATACTTCTGCCAATACAACTATGTCATTTAGACCCATCTCATTAACGTGCACACTTTGCAAACTCCTGGAAAAAATTGTCAACAAACGCTTACTTTGGTATCTTGAAAAACATAATATTATCAATACCGCTCAATCAGGATTTCGTCCAAATCGTTGCACGATGGATAATCTTATCACTCTTCAATCCGATATCATAGAAGCATTCTCTAATAGAAACGACCTTATAACTGTCTCACTCGATATAGAAAGTGCTTTTGACACAGCATCAAGGCCGGCAATTCTAGAAAAACTTAAAGAGTCTAATTTATCTGGAAACATACATCTATTTGTTGAGAATTTTTTAACTAACAGAAGTTTCAAAGTTTCTGCAAATGGTAAAATGTCTCCCTCATATATCCTGGAGACAGGAGTACCTCAAGGATCAGTCCTCAGCACAACCTTATTTTTACTGCTTCTTAACGACCTTAGTTCCTTAGTACAACCCCCTGTTAAACATAATATCTATGCGGATGATCTAGTTATTTACTGCTCGGGTAAAGTAACAAGCTCCACTTGCACTCTTTTGCAAACTACTATTGATAACATTTCTCACTGGTCTAATAACATTGGTTTTAGCTTCTCGCCTACAAAGTCTAAAGTGATTAACTTTAGCAAAAAATATAAACAAACTCTTCCACTCATAAAATTAAAAGAGCATCCACTACAAGTAGTTGAAAATCACAAATTTTTAGGGGTAATTTTCGACAAAAAATTAACATGGAAGAGACATATAGAAAAAACTAAAGCCAGTGCCTCAAAAAATATAAATCTCTTAAAATCACTAGCCAATCGACAATGGGGAGCCGAAGAAGAAGTCCTATTAAGTTTATACAGAGCCCTAATAAGATCTAAGTTAGACTATGGATCGATATTATATATGTCTGCCCCTAAAACTTATTTAAAATCACTAGATACAATTCAAAACACTTCATTAAGAATATGCCTTGGAGCCTTCAGTTCTAGCCCTACAGAAAGCATATATGTCGAATCGTGTGAACCCCCTCTAAATATTAGAAGACAACGTCTACTAAACTCCTATTTTGCTAAGGTCTCTGCAAACCCAAATAATATATCATTCCAACTTATTAAAAATTTTCAATTAACAGGAGCACACAGTAGAGCTACTGCCAATTCATCACTACAGTTTCTATTCCCACTCTTAGAAAATTTTGACCTAAATCTTACCACCCCCATTAATCAGCCCAATACTCCACCTTGGCTAAAAATATTACCTGACTTTAACGTAAATTTGTGCAGATATAAGAAAATGGAAACCTCCACGATACTCATGTAACAAACTTTTAATGACAATTAATAGAGGCAAGTTTGATAACATAATATTCACAGATGCATCTAAAGACGAAGAAAGTGTCGGATGTGCTGTTACTTCCACAAATAACAGACTAGCAATGTATAGACTACCCAAGATTACCAGTATATTCACAGCAGAACTCTACGCTATACTTAAAGCTCTAGAGGTTCCAATGCAGGGTACCAAAAACTTAGCAATCTGTACAGATTCATTATCATCCATAAATTCCATTAGAAAAATCTACACATCAAATCCGTTAGTTAATGAGATCCACGAAAGATGTACAGCACTTGCTAAATCCAACACTTCGGTTTCGATGATATGGAATCCTTCACATGTTGGTATTAAAGGAAATGAGATGCTGACCACGCAGCAAATGAAGCACGTCGCTCTGACCTTACAGATGAAAAATGCCAATTGTTTCAAGATATAATAATTGAAATTAAAAAGTTATCTACCTCAGTGTGGCAAAATCAATGGAACAGGTGCACTACCCAACTAAAGTCCATCCAAACAAACATTTTAGGACCTAGAATTTTTTCTACGGAAAGAAAATCGAAGTCCATCATTAGAATGCTTAGAATTGGGCACACCCGGGTAACCCACGGATATCTGATGGTTCCAGAAGAACCTCCAAACTGCCAATATTGCAACTCCCGTCTAAGTGTACACCATATACTTGTGGAATGTAACCAGTACGCAGCAGCACGGATCAAACATGGTATCCACGGAAGTTTATGTGATATCTTAAATTCCAAAAACAATATGTCTAATGTGATAGAGTTCCTTAACACGTTAAGCCCCAAAGCATAAACGCGCACCTTTCGTCTCGGACCAAAAGATTTTTTTTTTACTTCTGACATCAAAGTTATATTAGTTTTTGTGTGTGCATGATAATTTGACGTTCTGGCAATTAAAACAAGGAAAAAACAGTGTGGTCATTTTTGGTACACACGGTCTGGGGATAAAATTTTTTGTTCTTGGTTTTACTCCAGACCATGAGCACCAGGTTGTCCCACACAGTTTGTAATGCATGAACAAAATATATTGCAACAAATATACATATTATGATATTCTATTACATTAACTTCTTAACAGTACTTGCATGGGTATCAAAAAAACACTTAATGCACATAAAAGTAGTTGAGAGGCAGCCTGGACAATATGTATGTACTTTTTTAGCATATTTCATTGCGGATTGCCTTCCATCACGTTCTGAAAAATATTTATAGCAAAGTGTGCATCTTCCTCTATTCTCTTTTTCTATAATGCAGTGTCGGGCGGATTGTTCTTGTTGTGGTTCGGGAGCACCCCTAGTGTGTAGCAATGACAAAACTATTTTTTCTCGGAAAGAAGTAATAGATATTGTTTTACCCGTAACATATTTGTAAAGCACATGCGCATTGACAACTGCCGTATTAGTCAAAAGTTCGATAGCGACTTTCCGGTACCACTTGATACTTCTACGAATGGGAGAACTGTATGCTGCTTTTTGGTCCGAAACATCAATAAAGGCTTTTGCTGCATTGTATTCGACAACAGTCGATGGCTTAGTAACAGGTCCCCGTTTAGTCTCTACTTCAATCATTGAAGGAGGATTCTTAGTAGTTAGAAAGAGAACGTCTCTCTTATCTTTCCACTTGCTGACGATAACTTTGGTGTTGCTCTGTAAAGATTTAATTTCTCCTCGTTTGAGCTTGACATTTACGACAGCTTTTGGATTGTGTTTTCTGTTGGCGCGTAATGTACCAACTAAATGTGTGCTTTGTCTGTTTAACTCGTGTGCTAGTTCAACGCTTGTATAGAAATTATCCGTGAATAATGTTCTTCCGGTACCTAAAAGAGGTTGCATGAGTTCCATAACTACCCTAGAAGCTAAGGATTTCTCTGATGGTATTTCTTTTCCCCCGTAAAGTTTCACCGCATATGTATAACCTTCAGAAACACAAAGTTTAAACAGCTTGATCCCATATTTATGTCTTTTTCCAGGTATATATTGAAGAAAACTTAACCTTCCACGAAAAGGCACCATTGTCTCATCAATACACAGGGAGTTGTTAGGCGTACAAATTTTCTGAAATTTACTATTCAACATTGTTATAAGAGGTGAGATTTTGTATAGTCTGTTATTTAGTGGAATATTTTCATTATCGGAAATGTGAAAACACTGTAAAAGGACCTCGAATCGGTTCCTGCTAAAACCGCAACTTTGAGAAACCGCATTTTTATAAAGTGGATTGTTGCTCCAATAGTCTCTCAGCTCTGGTTTCTTGTCTAATCCCATCCACATTATAACGGCTAAAAAACGAAGTAATTCATCTCTATCTGTGTCTTGCCATTTGCACAAAAGCGAATAATTTTTGATGGTCTCATTTACAATCCCCTCAACTACTTTCTGTTGAGCATACCTATTTGTTTCTGTTATTAACAAATCTTGAATTTCATGATCAACAAATACTAAGTAAAAATCAATCGGTTCATGACCACGTAGTTGATCTTCGTCAATGTTAAATCCTGGACTATCAGTAAATTCAAATTGATGTAGTTCTTCCGGGTCATCTATTTCTTTCCACATTATTTTATCTGCTCTTAAATTAACATCGTCTATGTTGACGATTCCTTCAGTTTCTCTGGGTTCTAAATAATGAACAAATCAATACAAAATATAAAATTGCAAATAAGACATCTTACCAATTACTAAACCATCGACTGCATTAGAAGGACCTACTTCGTTATACATCTTTTGTTTCTTTCTTGGTCTACTAACATCGTCACCCCTTTCTAAAAAGTACGAAAACAATCAAAACATCAATCTATACTGTGAGCGAAATCAGTTACCTATTACCACTTTATCAATAGAATTACTGGGCCCAGTTTCTTCATCACTACTCGAATAACGTTGATCACTATCATTCCCTTGATAAGCAGGATCGTCGTCAGAGTCATAATCTGATATATTACAATCACTGAAATCAGATTCTTCTAGTATTCGACGAAGTTCATCTTCTGATAATCCTTTTTTGTTCATTATATGAAGATATTAATACTTTTCTACTGCAGGAAATGAATACAAATGTCGCACACAATAATACCACAGCGAAATACAAATGTCAACAAAAATCCTAACCTACAAAAACTAGAGGCAGGTTTTACCAGACCAAGATAAATTTCCGTTTTCTATAGACCAGACCTTTCTAATTTATCATATAACAATACAGAAACTGCGTCCCTCACATGACCACAGTCTCTTAAACACGATAATATACTAAGGACAAATTGGTACACATGGTCTGTGGTAAAACCATGCTGTGCACCAGTGTGGTGCACATGGGGTTTAACGTGTTAAAAACTGTAAATTATATCACCTGTTGTAATTGTATCACCTATCTATATTTTAATTTTGTATTCATCTGCTAGTTTTTTATTTTCTTTTTTTTAGATATCAATGTAACTTAATTTATTGTTTTCTGTAATACAGTTCCTCGTGTCAATGGCCACAGCAGCCGAGACATGTAATTTGAAATAAAAAAAACAAAAAAAATATTTACTATACAATATATATTGTAAAAACATATTTGCTTTAAAATGTCCAGACCAATAACTTTTGAATAAATTATTAGTAAGAATATTAACCTGGTAATAAAAAAACAAAGTCGTTATGAATTGACTTGTTTATTAGGAAAACAAGTCAATAAACATAATACAAAACAAAGGACAAGAGGGGAAAAAGAAACACACAGTGGCGTTCAACCAATTTAATTCATTCATCAAGCTGCAATAAAAGAAATACATTAATATCAATTTGAAATCAGAAATAAATAAACTTACTAATCTTTAATGCCCATATTATTACTACCGGAGCTATATGGGAGCTGCCTCTTCTTGTCCAAACAGGACTCCTATGGGGCGGCTCCTTAAATGACTTGGTAAATTTCTTTTCAGAAACGACTTTATTGCTGCTAAAATGAGTAAAATAAAAAATTATTGTACACCTCTGAAGTTGTTGTTTATTGTGTAGTGTCATAGTTACCTTCCATTTCTGAAACAAAAAAAATGTGTTAAGAGAAGTAGTATAAATATATACAAAGTCCCAACGTGTTTTATTATCATTCAACAAATTGTAACGAGTGGTTTTGAATACTTCAATTTACAGTAAGTGCAATTAGTTTATACATATATTTTATGTATTAGTATATTTATTAATGGATAAACATTTTTAATTTCTGAATATTATGTGGATTTTGGAGTATAATGTGATGCAGTTGGACGTCATGAATGAAAATTATGTTGAGTTTTGAATCACGAATGATATATCCGACCGTTCTGTGTGTATGTATGTATGTGTATGTATGTATGTGTATGTATACTCAGTGACAGAAGTGTTACACCCAGAAGGAATAATTTCTTGAACTTAATTTTTTGGCAACATGGTAGATTTACATCAAGAATGAAACGATAACGTTGTCAAGAATTTTTATTAAAAAGTAATAAAAAAAATTAATAATGTGTTTGGCGACCCCGTAGCTGAATACACTCCTGTATACGTCTAGGCATGGACAAAATGAGATGTTCAATGTCTGATTGTGGCTCCTCGTTCCAAGCAACTTAAACTTCATGTATTAACTGTGCCAGAGTCTGTGCAGGATGGTGCAAAGTGGACAGTCTCCTTCACATCATATCCCATACATGTTCGATAGGATTTAAATCCGGAACACGGGGCGGCCGTGGCAACACATTAATGCCAGCTTCTTGGAAAAAGTCTATAGTTTGATGAGCAATATGGGGACGCACGTTGTGTTGCTGAAAAAGGACGTCTCGACGGCCGTCAAGGTAGTAAACTGGTTTGTAAGATGTCTTCAATATCTATAAAGATCCTTCATGATATTACAATTTAAATTCGAAGCGTTATCACACATGAGATGTTGGGAAACTCCAAACATTAGAAACACTTATTCTTCTAAAAACTTGCATATGTTAGAAGCAGTAGCTTTTCGTAGAGGATGTAACAACGTGTATTTCGAAAACCAGTCAGCACAAACTAAAAGCCACGTAAAACCATTTTTACTTCTAGTCAAAGGACCAATCAAATACACAGCGATAATTTGCCAAGGATACTCAGCTTTTTTCTCCTTACCCATTTTTCCCATTTGTGCGGTATTAAGTGCTTTTTGCGCTCCACACGTTTTACAAGCACGCACATACTTAACGACATATTTTCTCATCTTAGGCCAGTAGTATCGTTCTTGAATCCGTACAAGAGTTTTATAAACACCTGGATGTGCGCAAGTGGCTGGATCATGACATGAATTAATGACTCCTTCACGTTGAGGTTTAGGCACAAGGATTTTCCATTCAATTAGATTTGAATTAAAAGGGAGACATGTGGGAATAAACTTGTAAATGAGATCATTCTCAACTTTCCATTGTGGGAAATTATCGGGACTGGCCAAAATTTTCGTACGCAAGTCATCGTACAAAGGGTCGATACGATCTGTGTCTACCTCAAGATAGGCAATTTTATCGTTCTTGTGAATCCTGCTAAGTGCGTCTGGCACCTTATGAAAAGCTCCTTTACGATGAACAATTCGGACAGATGTCCAAACTATGGATTCCTTCAAAAGATCATTAATGGGGGAAACGAGAGTAGAAAAATCCTCGACGAAACGTCTAAACCACGAGCAAAGACCAATAAAACGTTTAATCTCTCACATTTTTCCACATTCAGGTTTGCATCTTTCAATTTGTCCTTAACCTGTGTTAACAAAGCAATGTGTTCTTCTGCAGTGGAGGAACAAACAATGATATCGTCTAGATAAGTAAAAATGAACGGTTCAAATTCAGGACCAAAAATTTGGTCCACCAATCTCTGTTGGGTTTGAGCACTATTACGAAGACCGAAAGGCATTATTGTAAACTGAAATGAACCACGACCTGCAACAGCAAAGGCAGTTTTCTCACGCGAAGCTGGCTCAAGAGGGATCTGCCAAAAAGCTTTCTTTAAATCAATTGAGCTGATATATTTAGCATTACGAAGCAAAGACAAAATTCTGTCAATATTTGGAAGGGGATATGTGTCATGCCGAGTTACCTCATTAAGATTTCTTCCATCAAAACAAAATCTAAATCCACCTGACTTCTTTTTCAGAAGCAAGACTGGAGAACACCACGGACTGTTGGATGGTTCTATTACCTTCAATTTGATCATCCCATCGAGTTCACGATTTAGAATCTCAGACATATAAGGCGACATAGGAAAAGGACGTTTACGAAACGGCTTAGCATCGCCAGTATCAATAGACATTTGGATCTTATCAGTTCTTCCAATTCCATGTTTATTGTCTACTTCTTGAAAGCTATTAATTACAGTATCCGCTAAAGGTCTTAATTTGGAATCAAGGGAATCAATCGAGCACAAAAATGAAAGGGATAGAATATCACTTTGAGATTTTGAAACTATTTCACAAAAAGAATTTTTAACACTCCATGTATTCTGATCAAAATTCATTGCCAAAGAAAACTTCGAAATAAAATTACTTCCTAGTATGAAATTAAGAGGTAGTGATGGTACTACGAGACAATTGACAACATGGCAAACACCATTCGCCACAATCGGTAAATCGACAATGCCAGTAACTTTTTTATTCGAACCATCAGCCAAAGATACGCTTTGACTATTTGGAGAATAAATTTGAATGTTATTCTTCTTAAGAAATTTAATTCCTCGGATCCTACTACAGTTGTGGAACATCCTGTATCTAACAAAAGTGTAAAAGGTTGTGAGAAAATCTGGACTTTTAAATAAGGCCTATTATCAAATGGTTTCGAAGCAATCGCTGGAGATACCCCTGGTTGCTTAAAGAAATCCCTTACAATGTTGAGCCATTTGGACCAATCAGAAACACTAAAATTTTTTGAAGACTTGTTAGTAATCACTAAACATGTATGTCCGGGATTTTGGTCAGCAACACGCCCACCGAACCTAGGGGTGTTCTTTACTTGTATTTTTGAACAATTAGGACATGTTGATACAGTAACATCATCCTTACCGCAACGAAAGCAAAAAATACATATTAAACCTTTGACGACATTCACCATAAGTATGTCCTCGTTTTCGACAATTATAACAAACCACCTGAAACCTAAATAAAATTTAGGCGGTATATGGAGAAGGAGATGATAAATTAGAAAAGAACTAGCAAAGAAGTTAATATAAAAAGAATGGCTTAGCTCAAAAGAACACAGAGACACAAAACCTCAAGCTAGAATTCGGGCTAGCCTCACTACACTAGCATTTGGCTTTGAGATAAGGGAAATAATAAGGCAACTGAAAATCTGGAACTATAAAAAGGGTAAGATAAGAGAATATACGAAAATACCTAGGAAAATACTGAAATGGGCGCCAGCTAATTTCTGAAGGAAATTAACGAAAAAATAAATGAAGTTATGAACAACAAGAAATAAAGTACTATTGATATAATAACCTGTAATAATTTTTAAAAACCGAAAAAGACACTATTGACCTTGTTCTGCTATATTATATTATAACTGTAAGCAGGAACTGAAATAAAAGCAAAACTACTTGTAACAAATATATCAATATATTTATTATATTGACAACTAACAAACAACTCACATATATATATATATATATATATATATATATATATATATATATATATATATATATATATATAATTACAGTAGTGGGGCCATGGTATACAAGGACCAAAAAGCCACGACAAAATGAAATATCCCCACTACTTGGCCAAACGAAAAAAATGTATTAGTAAATATATAATCTAAGTCCATGGGAGAAGCGAAATCTTAACACTAAGGTTAGTTACTAAAGTTAAATCCTAGATAGGTAAGGTAGGGAATATAAATACTAAAAAAAAAACCGTGACGGTTATACAAAAGAAACTACCTTACCTAACAAATATACGACTAATATGTGTCGAAGCAGCTAAACACCAGATCTATGTGTAAGTGTTATGCTTACACATAGATGCTGGGAGATATCTAAAGTGATCAAATGTGATGAGTATGGCCAACAGACTCGGAAAGATACATAAATTTCTTCCCTTCCCTTTTAAAAACCGCTATACAAAATCATGAACCCCTTCCCTAACAATGAATCTAATTTAATTAGTTAATAACCATTTACCTAACTTCTTATAGATGATACAAAAACTGTAATAAGTACTAACCTTGGTATATGCATATACAAAGTTGTAAGTTACAAGAAAAAACCTTAACCCTATGAAACTTGATGTTGATATCTTCACAACACCACAGCTGTCCTGGTTAGGTCTCCTTAAGACTCTGGCGGTCCTTGGAGCTCCGAAAAAAGCGAATGAAGGAGAACGCTGTGGTTCTGGAGACAATCGTTTCCTGGTTACCAATGGGTTGAAGTAGGTGTTTGGTTAAACTAATCCTAATATTAATCGTTATCCTAATCGGGTGAAATCTACAAAAAAATAACATTTAGAGAAACATCAAGGCACCCAAAGATGACTGTCAACACATACTCTTACATCGAATTACCACAATAAACAAACATTTTATTTCATCAGCTTACTGTCATCCTGTCTATTTATTGTGTCTGCGCATTTAAAGAATATCTAGTAAATTAGGCATGGAAAGTTTTTATACCGAGTAGGTATACAAAAAAACAAAAAAAACCCTAATTAGGTGTCCGATAAATTTACGATCTAAGCTCAAGGCCACATGATACATATGAGAAAACTCGGATTTTACACTGTTAATATTTTAAAAGAAAATGAAAATATCAATAAAATGATAGGCCTATAAAATTAAATGATTTAATTGCTCACCTGGGTTTTAAATAATCATTTCGGCAGATTTGGAAGCCGAGTTTTTCAATCAAGATTCTTTATCATATTATGTTGTTCCAATTCCTCCCTTGATGTTCGGGGAAAATATTAAATCCAATCCCAGATTTTCTACCGATTTTAAGACGAAAAATGCCGGTAAAGGCTTGGTGAAATAAACCTCGCTGTGTGAGTTGCTGGCCAAAACTGACTTTAGACGAGCGCCTCTTGACCACTTTAGTTGTTACACTTGCGCATCGTATCGTATATTGCCCATAAACGTTTCATAAACGGGATTCTGAGGGGTTTTAGGATTTTAATAATTAATTATATTAATTAATTATATGTTAGCAGTTGTGACTGCTACACACCGTTCTACACTTCTGGGAATCTCTAACTGGAGGTTCTACCTTGGAGCCTTTAGAATTATTCACTTGAAGACGGGATTCAGAATTTTTAAAATCTGTTTTCCTATGTGAAACATTGGCTTGTTTCGAAGTGCTGGGAGAAACATGACTAACGTAAGATACAGGTGAAAATGGCTCTTTTTTTGCGTTAAGAGAAATCGCATTATTTTCCAATTTACGGATGACTACAGACAACTCCTCGACAGTATTAGTATCAATTAACGCAATCAGTGGAATATATTCTGGAAGGATATTTTGTCTCATATATTTCACAAGAGTCTTCTCTAAAGGTTGAGTTGTCAGACGTTTAGCTAGAGCCATAATCTGAGCCTGAAATAAAGCAAAGGGTTCACGGGTTTGTTTACGAGATTTAATTTGGTTCCATAAATCTTCATCTTAATCGTGAAGGAGAAAAGTAGCTTTTAGAAGACAAATGATATCATTCCATGAGGAAACAGTACCACGGATACTTCTGAACCACACTGCAGCATTACCGGAAAACAGTTCCACAGCTGATCGAAAAAGGATATCATGATCAATATTGCGGGATTCAGCTAGGTCTCTTACTTTTTCAAGAAATGGAAAAACACTCCTTGCATCATCTCCATTAAATTTTACGTTCCAATCAGCTAAATTAATTGGATGAGATACTTGCACAATTGGAGCTGGAATACTAACAACGGGTTGCGGTGAAACGACATTTGAAATGGATGGTTGACCAGAAATAATTTTATCATCTAATTCTCCTTCCAACAATAAACAATTAGCAGAAGCTTCATTTTTATATTTTATTTCCTCATCAAACTCGACAGGTAATCTAGATATTCTAAGAGATAAATGAGAGATGAGCTTTTGCCCTACGATAAACTGAGTCACTTATATCACCTTCAAAGTCATCAATCAAAGCACGAATATCAGATGATTTTGGATCAATTTGAATTTTTTCCTCATCAAAATTTAACTTATTTTCATCTAAATCAATATTAGCATTTTTATTAAGCAATTTGCGAAGCATTGTCTTTTTTTCACTAATGCTTTTCTTCGTTTTTACACCTCTTATAAACAATTATTCATAATCAACCTCAATATTTTTCAAGTATTGTACCACAGATGACTATCTTAAAATATTCCTTAAAAGCAAAATAAAAGGAAACTCAAAATTGACAGTTATTTACTGTAGTCAAACTTATATATAAAAAACGTTTTATTATTTTATATCACTCTGTATATCCTAACGGTTTTAATCCAATCTAAAAATATATATACGACACATTATAAAATAAGAAAATTCAGATATGACATCATAATACACAAACAACATGAATCTAAAATACGAAATGTAAACAGAAACCCAACATTTCATAATGAAATACACAGAACAGATTATTTTCTTGCACATCAAGAAACAGTTATTTCTATTTTTATACTGAGATGTAGGACCATCAGATAAAAAATGTACTTGTGTAATATTGGGAAATCTGTTAGCCAACTCCAATAAAATGGTATGTAAGTGGGCCCATATTGCTTGTGATTGATGATCTAGATTGTCACTGACTGAACAAAAGCTCTGAGATTTTACAAGATCATCACTTTCTGTTCTGTAATAGTAAACACCAGTGTGTAGTGAAATCTGCTTTTTTGAAGCACCAAAGTGCATTGACTGGATTTCGCTTTCATATTTTGCAACATAATTTTCGGAAAAATCAATCTGTAGTAAAAGTTCATTTGGTTGCAAGAACTGTTTTAGTCTTTGCAATTCTTTCTGCTGGTGTCGCATAAAAAAAACATGCTTGGCGTAAATTGAACCTGTAAAATGTTCAAAATGTTTTTAACAATATCACTTTTTTGAATTTTTACTGTTTTGCGAACATCTTTAAACTCTCCTTTGATTTCCCTTTTTTCGGCTTTTGATTCCCACACTGCGTATGTTATGATTTTGTTTAAATTTTCATTTACTTCGCATTTTACAGGAATTGTTTTTTCTTTGCATCTAGGACAATTGCGCAGCATGCAATCTATATCTTTTTCATCACAAACCATAGCTTTTAAAAGTTCGTCCAGTTTCTTAGTTGGTATAGTTTTAGCATTATACAGTGATGCACATATCATTTCTACATTTGAATGCTTTGAGCAAGCGCAAGTTTCTCTATTACTTTGCTTTGGAGCGACTACCCAAAAAGGTCTAAATCTACAAAAAGTTGTTCTGGAAACTTGAAATGCGAATTCAGTTGTTAAATATTTTTTGTGTAAGTTGCAAAGAGAATCCAACATAATACGTTTTTGTTTTTAACTTTATTTTTAGTTATATAATCCTTTTTTCCCGGACACATTTTTGAGTTTTCATCCCTTTCTAAAAAAAATTGAACTGATTTTGACAACTTTTGGATAACTGCATGGTTACGTTTTTTTCTTTCGTATTGGGAATTATTAATGAATTTGCGATGCATTCTGTACGAAAGAAAGTATTTTTGAAGTCTCGCCCCTTAAACGATATTTATTTATTATGCTTCCAGACACAATCGATAACGTATTCTTAGCTTTGTGATTTTTTAACATTTTGGCGTTTTCTTCTAATTGATCTTTAATAACTTCCCCAAAAACTAACTTTCTTTTGATTTTATCTGGAACTTCGATATCAGCTATCAATTTAGTCACCCTTGTTTCAGGAGATTGTTTTTCTTTTTTTTTGTTTTAAAAATTGTTTAAATTTAGATTTCTCCCTTTGTAACCTTTTTCGATCTCTTGCTAACTGTTTGGTTAGGTCTCTAATTTTAAATTTTGCATTTTTTTGCCTTGAAGGTGTGTTTTCCTTTTTGACAACATCCATAACATCTAAATTTTCCGCAAGATCCTCATGAAATGGGTCATAATGATTTTCAATTGTAACTTCATCTTCACTTGTTGCGGGTGAATTATCTCTAGCAAATCTTTCGGTTTCACCTTTCATTTTTTTCTTCTCTCTATATCTTTTACTGTTTTTACTCCATTCCTTTCTTTTTATTCTTTGATGTCGTGGTGTCAAGTCTTTTATAAACTTAACTTGTCCTTCTTCTTTCTTTTTTTGTATCGCTCTCGATCTTTTCTTCTTTTTTTCTTCAAGTTGCTGCTCTGTTAATTATATTCTATGTTTCTGAACTCTTTTTCTTACTTCTTCTTTCATCTTTTCGTTACATTTGCTCTTTTTAATTTTTATTTTCGTTGGTGTTCTATTATTCTGCAAGTACTCTTTTTTTATTTTTGCTTGCGCTGTTTTATCATTATTCTTGTCGTGCATATTATTTACTTTTTTTTTTCAGTTCAAGTTTCAATGTTTTTTTCGGCTCGACATTACGTTTATTCTGTTCTAACTTAAAATTAACTTGAATTTTAGGCTTGGAGACGCTAGTTTGGGCCGAAGAATATCCATTTGAAGTTAAAGGCTTAGTCATCCTATCTTCTTCAAAAAGTTCGGACTTTTTAGGATTTAAAACAGTTTTATTTTTATTTTTTTTTCTTTATTTTTTAAATTTAATTCGTAGGAATTTTTTCTATCTTGTGTTAATTTTTCTTTTAAACATTTTAATTTTTCGCTATCCATCATCTATAAATAAAAAGAAACTAATCATTTCTGTAACAAAGTATCATTTCGGTAACACAATATTACTTTTTAAAATGTTGCCGAAATGACGTTACCGAAATGACGAAATCTTACATTTCGTAATTTAACCCCCGTCTAGGTGTTACTTAGATTATTAAAATTTTTGAGGTTATTAAACATGTCCTATTTTTTAAAAAGAAAAATACATTATATTGTTTATCTGAGGCAAAAACTTCGATGAAAAAGTAGTTACCGGAATGGTGAATAATAAGTATACGCCGAAAAAATCAGTCATTCATTAATTTATTAAAAAAACACTTACCATATTACTTAAAAACCACTGCCACTAACTTATACATACGCTACGCGCGAACATGGAACTCGAAAGAAATAAACAACAGGTTAAGTCGGTATTGTAGATTTCTTCGCATAAAAGTTGTGTTACCGAAATGATGTGAGAGGTCTGGGACATAACTTTCTAATCTGCAATATTTTTATTGGTAAGAACTAATTTTCTTTTTATATTTAACTAAAAAGTTAAATATTTATTTTCTATAAAAATGACTCTAAAATGTATATACGTCAAAAAGTGTTACATATATTTGGGTTTAAACTACAAATTGTGACTGTAGGACGTTACCGAAGTGACGAATTTAAGGTTTGACGATAAATAAAAAATATTTGTAACACTTTTGCAGCCAAACCAAAAAAAAATGCTTTTCGAAACAACTCCGTTCTTTTCAATAGTTTTGGATTACAAAAATATCTAAAACAGAATTCGAAATAAAATAAAAAACCGCATATTGTACATTTATATGAACAATACCCTTATACGTCGGACAATCTTTATTATTTTCTTTATTACAGCTATTTTTACCTCGTGTTATGGTATGCACTCTTTTCTGCGCAGCTTTCGCACAATCTTTCTTTTCATGGCTTTCACCGCAGTGGCTACAGGCCGTTTCCTTGGTACAATGTGGAGATGCCACTTTGGAACAGGATCCGATTTTTATTTGGAACAGGTTGGAACCGATATTGATCAATAAGTTTTCCTGTTCCAATATATCAGTTTTTGATCACACAACAGACCAGGATTGCATTGCTGTGCTGTTATATGGTTTTTGCAGTTCCAGCGGAGCGGAAAGTATGTGCATGCGCATAAAGTATGAATTTAAACTTGCTGGCTTGTGCGGCGTTGTCAATGTTAAATATTTTTTAGAAAATATAGTAAAAAGTCTAAAATAAATATTTGAAATATATTTCATAACATAAAATATAATAAAACTGAAACAAAATATAATATAATCATTCTTTGGCAACGATAAAATCTACATCCATATTGTTATATATTATTATTATTGCAGATTTATTAATAAGAAAATACTTAAAGTTAAAGCTATTATGTGGATGTGTACTATAGTTATCAAAAAGGAACACAAAACTAGCAGGTAAAACTTAAATTTTTCTTGGATTAATTAAATGGATTCAGAAAACCTAAAAAAAATTGTTAATATTTATAAACAACAAATATTTTTTTTAAATATAACTATTTGCGTTTTAGGCTTTGCCTCGAACAACACCAATGTAGGGCTGAGATAAAGCCAGCCTCAGAAATTGCACACCATACCAAAATTTTGTCCTCAAATTTTTTCTTACTTTTGAATTTTATTTCATCAGGTACATTTTCGTAATCGTTCGTGCAAAACCCATCGTTACCCTTCATCTCAGAGTTGGACAAAGTAAAATATTTTTCATCGTCCATCACGATCAACTTGTTGACGAAATGCACTCACCTTAACGTGCGGCAACATCTCAGAATTCTCTCTAATTGATCCTTTGTGTATTTTGGAGCTTTCCTTTCTTTTCCGGTAGATAATATTGTTACTCGATAGGGTCTTGGATACTGTAGTCTTTCCAACATGAAATCTTCTGGCCAGTTTTCGCTGTGAGACCCCAATTTTGTTCTTAGCTGCTTCAATTAGTCTTGCATCTCTTATATGGTTCAAAATCCGCGGTCGGCCACTTTTGCGCAAGTTAACACATGTTATCCCTTCTTCACATGCGATTGATTCTGATTGTGAGATAAATTGTCGATTTGCTTATGTTTTGATCTCGATAAATATTAACAATATCTCGTTTCGACATTCGCCCAACCATATTATACACCTCGACGAATATCAATTTTATAAGACATTTTGCAGAACACAACCAAAATATTCTGCTTTGTTTATTAAATATTAATAACTGACGACATTTCAATTCCATTTTGTTTCTCAATCAGACCAGGTGAAATTTTTACCAAAACTTTAGGACCATACGTTATGTTCATTTTCACTCCACCAGTTTGAAGGATTTTTACTCCGACTAACGACTTCATCTTCCAAATACCTTTGAAATTCAATTATAGCCCTCGAACTGAAAGTAACTTTGGGTTTAAATTGGGGAACATTTCTATCTAAGGAATCCCACAAACAATATTTTGCTTTATTTTGTTCGGTTTCTGCCAATAGTGAAACGGGAGTTGATGATGTGCTAGGTATAGGTTCAGGTTCATGACGTTCAAATTGTGCGTTAATAATTTACGTACGGGCAGTTATGATTACTTTTTAACTTTTTCGACGGCATCGCTGCTCTTAAACCCAAAATATTTAAATCTAGGATCCGGTAAGGTGCAAATGACTAGCGTATCACTATATTCCACATTACCCAATCTGGACCGAAGACCTTTCCGTAAACAGTTTAAAACGTCTTTGGATTGTTCATTAAAATTTTCCACTAACAAATTATCACAGGCATTAAGAAGTCCTCTAGTTAATACAATCACTAGCGAGGCTGACATGTAATTTTCACCACTCACACAATTCGTTGCTTCAGCAAACGGCTCCAGAATTTGACACAGTTCTTTGAGTATAGTCCACTCCTCTTCTGAAATTGTAGGCAATGAATCGTCTAGGAGACCTAACGTGGAACGAAGACTTTTCTCCAATTGAACAAATCTTTCTACCATATGATAAGTTGAGTTCCATCTTCTCGGGACATCTTGGATAACTTTTAATGGTATATTCACTCCATTTTTTATTTGTGTATCGAAAAGCATTTTGATAGCTTTATTACTTCTTTTGAAATGCGCTACTATCGTCTTCACTTTTATTAAGATAGGTACCCTGAGCCAATTTCAAAGCATCCTGCACCGTTAAGTTAAGGGTGTGAGCAAAACATCCAAAATGTTTTCATCCTGTATTGGCAATTCCCTTTTTAACATTAGCAGCATTGTCGGATACTGCAAGAATAACTTTTTTCTGTAACCCCCAACTATTTGCAACATCGATTAAAGTTTTTAATAAATTCGTTCTCGTATGGCTACCTTCAAACCAGTCACACTCCAAGAGAATACTGCGCATTTGAAATTTATCGTCAATAAAATGGCCCGTGATTGTTACGAAACTTTAATTGTTTGCCGATATCCAGCAATCTGTAGTAATGCAAACATTTAAAATATTTTGTGCGACATTTAAAATATAAATTATTCTAGCTATAAACTCTGTGCCTTGGTCCGCTATTATTTTTCTGGGTACTCTATACTTACCTCAAGATAAATTTTTCTACCAATGATTTGGCTAATGTTTCGGCTTATTTTATTCTGTACTACGTATCCTTCTACGTAGTTGCTTATTTCGCGTTGTAAGTCAATATATGACTGTTCCTATTTTCATCCATGTACATGTTCATGGGTTCCTTGTTTATGATTGAGTGCTTATGCCTTTGGCAGTCGTCGCATCTCTTTACATTTCACATATTTCTCAACATTTCTTCGTAATTCGATCCAGAAATAGTATTTCCTTATATTTCTGTACTATATATCCTATTGATTCTTCCATATCCTTCCTGTAACATGTGGAAATCGTTAATTATAACTTTTCTTGGCCTGCTTATCTTGTACTATATTACGTATTGCCTGTATTATGTTTATCTTGTACTATACAAATTTTTATACCTTTTCCTTAAAAAAATTTTTTTTTTCATCTTTTCGTATTTTATTAAGAATTGGCTGATTCTTTTTTTTTCATCTCTTTTTATTCTCATTTTTCATTATTATCATTTTCTTTATAATCTTCTGCACTCATATTTGTGAGCCAAAATCTCAACAAGGCTCCTAATGCTATTCCTGAAGCATAAATCCTTAAAATAAATTTGTTTTTCTTCGATAAATCGGGGAATTCCGTAACCGAGGCTTATAAGATATATCTTGGACTTATTAAATGCTTCTTGACATTCAGTAGTCCATTAAACTTTACTTTCTTCCTAGATAATCTGTTACGTGGTGCGGCTATTTCCGCAAAATTGCTTTTTCTTGTATTCTGACGTTTAAGATATCGTTTATTCGAAATCTTATATCCTAAGAGTTCCTCTTCTAGAAAACATGAACATGTTTCTGTTCATCGATTTTTCTTCTCTGTCAACAAAAATTCCATACTTGTTAGTTCTTCCTGCATCGTAAATAAAATTTTAAATATACGGATCATAATAAAATATTTAACTTGGTTTTGTACTCATTTTAAAGTTTATGGACTTGCTTACTACGTACATTCCAACTATTTTAAATATCATCTAGACTACTATATAATATGTCGGCTATAAAGTTAACCTAATGTCATTATGTAATGTTTATATTAGGTACGAATACTGTGTTTGTTGTTGTGATAAAATATTATAGGTACAGTTTTTTTTTTGTTTCGTTTCTCGTCTCTTTTGCTTTCTACATAATATGGGTCTTTTCACAAATAAAAACATCTGCATATTTTGCACTTTTTCCATGGGCCTTTTTTCTTCAAATATTAATGATTTTTACTGTGCTTAATAGTCGTTCGACTCTTTTTTACTCTTTGCTTTGTTTCTTCCATATAAAATATATAAATTTTTTTCTGGTTTTGTATTTTCGGAATAAAACTTCTAATTTATATTTCTCGATTATTTACATTTATGATTACTATAGGTAACATACCCGTAATCGGTTTATCTATTGATTCTTCTGTAAATTCCTTCGCAACTTCTTGTTTCTATATTACTGTAACTGTTTCTTCTGTTTTTCAGTTTGTTCTCGAAATTAATTTCGTCAAATATGTAATAATACTGACATATACTTTTCAAAATAATCTGTTCATCATTTTTCGCCTTTGTGCGTACTTAATTTACTCAACATCTTTTCTTCTCTTGCATATAAATACAATAATCGTAGAGAATCGTCTTTCATTCTGACAAACTTCTTTTTCAATAATTTTCCATTTATTTCATTAAAAAAAAATCATAATTCCAAATTCGTTCCGCAATTTTTAATCCATTCTGTAGTTACTGTATTGTCGTGCTGGAGCCGCAGGACTCTTAGCGGGTGGGGATTCAAGTACCACCCTAGCTTATCCTCTTAGCAGCCTCCTGCTTGACGTAGGTTTCAACCATTAAGGTCGAACCATATGCAGTTTGCCTACATTCCTGTCAAAAAAATCTACTTCTGGCAATGTATTCGTATTCGCATGCAGTGCGAAATTGCTCTCGCTGTGCCTCTATTTCTGTGGCATCTCACCTGTGTCCATTGATTATTCTTTATTCTTCGTTGTGATTGCCAATCTCCTCTGTTTCTATAAAATCTATTACGATATATCCTCGTATTATGTCTTTCATATTCACTTATATTTCCATAATTTTTGTTCCTATATTCTTTTCTTCCTTCGAATTTATTTTTATAATATCCATATATTGCATTCTTACCTTCTTTTCTCATATCAAAGTCGTATTTGTTCCTGTAATTTAACACTCTTCCTTGTGTGCTATCTTCTGTCTCGTCGATCGATAAAAATTTGGACATTACCTCTTGTGGGGTTGTAAAGTTGCCTGCCTCTAATATTAGTTTGGCTTTGTCTGTGCTGGCATTCCGTTTCATTGTAGCCACTACTGCCTCTGTTGTGTATTTCTGAGCCAAATCTACTGGCATTCCCTCTGTTATGTATGCCACTTCTAGTTGTTCGGCTAGTTCCTCAACCTCAGATGCGTAGACCTCTGCATCTTTATGTCCTTGTCTTTTCTTCGCCAATTTAGCTATTATTGTCTTCGGATTGTCGCCTCTCAGTTCTCTCTTTAGTGTCTCCACTATTCTTGGGATTTTATCCTCTGTAGTTATAAGGTTTCTGGCCTTATTGGTTAATCTTGTCTTTATTAATGGTTCCTTTATGGTTCCATATAACATCTAGTATATAAATTTCCATTTAAATTTCCAGTATGTAGTTGCCATTTTTCATTTGTTTCTTCGGATCAGAAGACTCCTATTTCAAAAGGTAGGATCGCCATGTAATAATTAAGCTTCATTTATGGTATTGTATGGTACATTTATTTAAAACACTACTGTACACTCTTACAAAGTTACTTATCTTAAATGTAATAGTACTTAGTTGACGTTGCTATGAGACTACTTCATAATTACTAATACATGATACATCAACTTGTCATCTTGACGTTAATTTAGTTCTGATCCCCAAAGTCGTTGTCTCTTTTATAATAGTCCTTGCTACAGTCAGCAGTCATTCATTAGTGGGTCAAGTTTGTTTTACACAACCTACGACAACTTTGCGTCCGCGATTCATAATTCTGCTGACTTACACATTCTAATCGAGGCTATTCCTTTTTAACTTAATCTTTTTATGAATTGTAATATTTTAGGGATAATACCACACTAGATCCTAAAGATAAGAAAATATACCGCGAACTGCTGCCCACGGATTGTCCTACTACCGCACAAAAATTACAATTTTACCGGGTAAATTGTGCACGCTTGGCGCTACCACCGATCCTATTGCGGGAGTACCCTGTCTTATGGCGGTGGAGTGGTTTCCGTTCATAACCACGTGGATGTGGTGCACTGGGTATATCCAGCTTTACCAGTGATGCCTTTATTAATAACTCCGAAGAAAAATCTAATTCCGTTTATAATAAGATTATAATTGTTTTATATAGAATTAATCAAGTCCTAGCTTGAGCTTATGACGAGCTTGAGAGTAGGCACCTCTTTTCTTTAAGCATGGGCATGTTGCCTGATTGAGACTAATAAATTGTAGTATCTCCGCCTCTGGCCAATTACTCACACTTTTAAAGTATAAACAACCACTCGAAACCTCTTCTCAGCGTCTCTGGTCTATACTCTTCAGTCTATTTGAAAGTTGTTGTTGCAACATATTATGGGCATTTTTCCAAAATGTTAGGGTGGGTTGGGACTTATTTATTTCGATGAGGCCTCATATAATCAAGATCGAACTTCAGGTAAGTTCGTTTGATCTTAAGATTATATTCGGCCTCATCTCATAAATAAATAAATTGTAGATGTTTAAAGTCGTTGCAACAACTTTATTATAATAATGCCCAACATATTATATGTTCCTTAAATGTAAAGTTCGTATCTAAAAATGCCCTGAGGCAATTAGTTAACACATTACATAACATAATCCAACCTTAACTAAATGTATATTCTAAAATCCTTACAAATATTATATATAGTACTTAACATAAATCAGATATCTTCTACTGCAGATATCTTCTTCTATTGCAGATATCTTCTTCTAATCCGGAAGTTAAAATATGAGCCTATCGAGCGGCAATTTGTTTGAATGGAGCTTGCAACTGATATTTTTACTTTATTATCATCACCCAGAATAGGTAAAATGTCTTTTTGCAATCCAAAAGGCACTACATTCTATCTGGCCTGAAACCTGTTTATTTCAAACCATATGCTTAAGTTTGTCACTACAAACTGTATTATAGATATTATTATTCACATTATTTTTATCACAAACAATATTCATTATCAGGATAAGTTCCCCGAATATTTCCTCTACAAATTTTGTTATTCCAACAAATATTTTGTCCGGAATATTTGTCATCACAAACAAATATTTCTTCTGCATATTTTTTTTTCCGGTATTAACAACTATATTATTGACGATATTTGGAAGAGAAGGAAGACTAACACTGGTATTCATAGTGCGTCGCCAGGAAGAGTCGCCGGCGGTTCTTCAGTTAGCGAACACTCCATCGAGATTTCATCCCCTGTTTCATAGTCAATCTTCGGAGAACCGCTAGTGGGCGATCGGTTACTTACTACTCGATATGAAAACATAGACGTATTTGATGACAAGGATCTACAGCAATCGTACTTGTGAACTAGTCGACTGGAGTTACAATTTGCCAAATTTAAATGTAATCGTTTCTACTCATTCATATTAATATTATAATGTATAATATATTAAAGTTTTTAATATTGGTAATAGTATTAAAGCTTTTAATATTGTTTTTTAATATTAATAATAATATTAAGTAATTAAATATTGTGCCTTGCATAAAAAAAGTACGAGATAAATAACTCGTTTTTTTTTATATGAAAGTGCAATTTTCTTGCAAATGCTTGGTTTTTTTTACAAGATAATACAAATTGTATGAAGAGTAGCTAAGCATTGGGTAGTCAGTGGCGAATCTACGAGTAGGGAAAAAGGATCTTCTGAATTTGCCAATACTTTGACTGAACACACAACCAAGAGATGATGGAATGTTGTCAGACCATTATCAATATTGAAATATAACCAGTACGTGACAAAAAACAATGTAGAATATGTTGTATGGATAAAATTTGAAAAAACACAAATTACGAGTGTGCTGATAGTGACAAAAAAAAACCTAGACTATGCATAGGATATTGTTTTCACAAATACCATTCAACCAACAGATAGATTGCATTCAGTATATTAGTTTAAACAAAAATTTTATTTTCTAAAGACCGTTTAATTGTTAGCTGATGTCCCACTAACAATTTCTAATTTGATTTTCTATTTTATACACATTGATATGTTATAATTACTCGTACATACATTTGTTTTTCTTGATTTGTTTTTTATTTATTGATATTATAATGGAAAAAGTGATAGGTTTGTATGGAATTTTGAATAGTATTGAGCAGGAAAATTTGGAATTTTAAAAAGGGAGAATTGTATTTATTTATTAATTACTCCAACACAGCTAAGTGAAAGAGCGCCAAACGGTGTAACATAAAATTGAAATCAATTAAAATGTTGTTCAATAAGTCTTCTTCGTACAATCTGTCCAATATTTTGAGCTTGATTCGGTATGTGAGGTTCATTATCATCTAGTTCTTCTTCCACATTATCTTGTTCATCATTTACATCATTCACTTTGATCCCAATATTGTGAAGAACTGCACATGCCACAATTATTTCTGGAACTCTTTCCAATTTATTATTTAAACCCCGACTCAAACAACAAAATCTTTTTTTCCACAATCCAAACAATCTCTTAACGGTATTTCTTGTTCTAATATGAGATCTGTTATACCTTACTTCTTGTTCAATTCCAGGATTTAAAAGAGGCGTCATTAAATACGGTAAACAAGCATAGCCACTATCTCCAAGAAGAAATCCTGTTAAACTGCCATTCTCGAAACGGTGTTTCACTGAACTATTATTGAAGATCATCGAATCATGTTCTCCTCCAGGCCAACGAGCTACAACATCGAAAATTTCTAAATTGGATCCACCCACTACTTGGACGTTTATTGAAAAATATCTTTTCCTGTTTCTATATACCTCTTCCATATTCCCTCCAGGACTTTTTATTGGTATGTGGGTACAGTCTATACACCCTGTTACTTTGGGAAAATTGGCAATATCGTAAAACAGCCTTTGGTTCTTTCTCTGGTTTTCGAGACCTTCAGGAAATTTTATATATGTGGGTAATAGCTGAGCAAGTAGGCGGGAAATTTTAAAAATGCATCTCGAAACCGTGGGTTGTGAAAATCCTCTAAGATCTCCAGTTACAATCTAAAAATTAAATTAAAATTAACTATACTACGATCTACCATTATATATATATATACATATATAATGTTCTGAAAATATATTCTTTAATTTATCCTACCTGAAAATTTCCAGTAGCATAAAATCTCAAGGCAACTAAAAGACATAAAATGGGGGGAAACGGTAATCCACGTCGATTAATTTTCACCATTTCATCATTTATTACTGGCAACATTATTTCAATAACTGTTTGTTTTCGAAATCTATACCTTTTTCGAAATTCATTATCATTATAAAAGTGTAATGGATTTTGCATGTCCCTTATATATCTTCTGGGTACTTGTAATATATCGTTTTGTTCATTTATTTCTCGGTTAACTACATAATATTGATGTAAATCGTCCATCGCAAACGTATTTCAAATTGACGAACGAATCGGCGAATCGCCAGAGCATGCATATACCTTCTCTGGCGAAGCTTCGAAAATCTCTAAACAGGGCATGCGTCATTCGAGTGTGAGATGACTGTGAAAGCGACTGGCGCGTACCCAGCGACATGCCAGCGACTGTTCGGAGAAAGATGCTTTACGCTTGCGTCAACCAGGCTGTAGGTCGACTATGAAACATAGATATGGTGGTGAACAGCCAGCGACGCGCTGGAGTCGGACTATGAATACGAACGTAAATCTTTCTTTATGTGCCGTCTCCTACCGAAGGTTGACCATCAAACGATAGGTTTCTCTGTTTTGTGCCGCATGTTTTTGTTCGCAGCTTCTGGTATTTGAAACCATGAAGAATAAATAAAAAAATTTATTAACTAAGCCACTATTGTTTATATTCGCCATCACAGACAAATATTAATTGTGAATATTTTGGTCAGGTGTCAACACAAACACCTATAGTAGCTAAGTTTATTTGTTATTCTTAATAACAATTTTCTATTTATACATGTGATAATATTATATGCACGGTATTAATAACTATATTATTGACGATAATTTGCCATCACAACCAAATATTTACTTAGATAATTTCCAAAGTGATAGCAGAACATGAAAATTTTTTATAAGTAATCCACTATTGTTAATATTCGTCATCACAGACAAATGTTAATTATGAATATTTCGGTCAGGTGTCAACACAAACACCTATAGTAGGTAAGTTTATTTGTTATTCTTAATAACAATTTTTATTTACACATGTGATAATATTATATACACGGTATTACCAACTATATTATTAACAATATTTGTCATCACAAACAAATATTTACTTGGATACTTTCCAACGTGAACGAAGAAAAAGTGAAAAAATTTATAAAGTATCCAATATTGTTAGTATTCGTCATCACAGACAAATGTTAATTGTGAATATTTTGGTCAGGTGTCAACACAAACACCTATAGTAGCTAAGTTTATTTGTTATTCTTAATAACAATTTTTTATTTACAGATGCGATAAATGTTATATACAAGGTATTACCAACTATATTATTGACGATATTTGTCATCACAAACAAATATTTACTTGGATACTTTCCAACGTGAACGAAGAAAAAATGAAAACATTTATTAAGTATTCCAAGATTATTAGTATTCGCCATCACAGACAAATGGTAATTATGGATATTTTGGTCAGGTGTCAACACAAACACCTATAGTAGGTAAGTTTATTTGGTATTCATAATAAAAAAAATTTTATTTACACATGTGATCATATTGTACACACAATATTAACAACTATATTATTGACGATATTTGTTATCACAAACAAATATTTATTTGTATAATTTCCAAAGAGAAATAAGATAAAATGTAAATTTTTATTAAGTATTGCAATATTGTTAATATTCGTCATCACAGACAAATTATAATTGTGAATATTTCGGTCAGGTGTCAACCCTGCGATAGTATTTATTACCACCTACCTTATGTACTTAGTATGTTTTTATCTTAATTCCCCTGAGACAACAATTTTAAGCAAGACTTGAAACACTTTCATCCTTGTCATTATCTGAAATTTCTGCTTGAGTATCACTTTTCAAGCTCGGTGTTATGAATTTGGATATGATGAATGACGCCGTGAACGATTTTTTCCGGTAATTCATTGCCGAATTAATTTTACGCGCTGTGTGTGTAGCAATTATCACATAAACGAAGACTGAAGAGTATAGACCAGAGACGCTTTCGAGTGGTTGTTTATACTTTAAAAGTGTGAGTAATTGGCCAGAGGCGGAGATACTACAATTTATTTATTTATGAGATGAGGCCGAATATAATTAAAAGTTTTCCTATAATCTAGATAAAGTGTGCTAATTCTAACTTACTTAAAACGTTACCTATCCTATTCTATCCTATCTATACTACTTTTATAAACTCTATTCTATTTTCCTATTATAATCTATTCTAAATTTTGGGCGAGTGTCCTATCACTTTGGTCGCGGGCGCATTCTTCATGAAATTCACGGTAAGCTTTTGATCATGGGCAGAGGGAAGTGTTATATGATGCGTGGTATGTGTATGGCGTGGGTGTGTGTTGTGTGTGGAAAATGTGATGTGTGTCTTGTGTGTGGTATGTGTGGTGTGTGTGTATATGTTTGTGTTTAATATTTTTGGTTTGATTGATTATTATTCGTATTTCAGTCGTTTACCCATTGTGCTAGATCTTTGTTTGTAGTGTCTATGTTCGTGGGTGGGTATGTCATGTGTTTTTGTGCCAGTTTTTTTGTTAGTGTTTATCTGGCCGTTAGTCGTTGTGGTAGTGTGCAGTCGTTAATTATGTGTTATTGGTGCTCTTGCACGTTGCAGTGAGGTGCAGTTTCCATTTGTCTCTCTCAGGTTGAATCTGTTGTAATATTCCTGTATGTGGCCGTGTTCTGTGAGTCGTTGTGTGGCTTTCCATGTGAATTTTGGGTCAGTCAGCTTCACTTGCTGTATGATATTGTATGTTTTTCTCCCTTTTGTTGTGGTATTCCATTCTTGTTGCCACTTTGTCATTTTGTTGTTCAGTTTATTGTTTTTTATTCTTCTTTTGTTGTTATTGTTAGTGTGTTTTGTGGGTTTGTATGTGCTTCGTTTGCTAAGTTGTGTGCCGTTTTGTGCCCCAAGTTGTTTCTGTAAAAAGTATTGCAAGCAAATGTTGCGCCTACCCACTTAATAAAATTATGTCACACTAACTACCACATATAACTGCACGTCCCCATTATATTACATCGTTCTTAAAACTTTGTTAAGTGACATTTAAGAAGATGTTGGTGCAACTGGCCATTATAAAATGGAAAAAGTTTCTGATTCAATTTCAATTAGTTTCGGACTCTGAAGACTCAGAATTAACAGCGGAAGATGTCGATTCAATTGCATTTTTCTTTATCAATTCTGAGTCACTTTAAAATCAAAACATTTCTCACTAAAAGAAACTAAACTTTTTGTTAAAAGTAATCCTTCTAAGGTTTCCGGCTTCATTCTATTTCTGTGTTTTGTTTTGTTTATATTTACTTGGGAAAAAATTCTTTCTACATTAGCGCTGGAATGCGGCAAACAAAGGAGATTGAAAACAAAGGTCCTTAAAATTGGAAACTTAGTTTTACTAGTGTTGCCCAAATGCAAGAACAAGACTTAGACAGTCTTGTTCTTGGTCTTGCGCCAATACACCTGGTCTTGGTATTGCGCTCCCAGTCTTGGTCTTGGTATTGCAGCAAGAGTCTTGCAAGTCTCGCAAATACCCATTAGCCTATTGCTATTTATTAAACGTTACTTTAGATCTTAGAACAACGTAACACAGTAGGTACATTTTAAGCTTGAATTAATATAGACATAAAAAGACCAACCAAATTAATAAATGGAGAAACAACTGACACTGGGTGGGGTTTGAACTAAACGATCCGTGCCTATGCCCTAACTAACCGAGCTATCTACTATGTCCCACGGAAGTCAATCTGTTTCTTAATAAATGTTTGCTTTTAACAAGTTTACGTATGCACAAACATGGTTAAAAAACAAAACAACCAAATTAATGACATAAACTTGACTGTATTTTAAAGAACATTATCTGTCTAGGTCATCTTATATGAAATGGAATAAAAAAGTTATATAACTTGCCATTTAGTTAAATAAAAAATAAAATACAACACAGTGCACAATAGCCTTTTACATTACTGTTACTTTATACTAATTCCTTTGACCAAGAATTAATACAAAGTAACCATCTGGCTGACTCATCACTTTACCTATTTCTATGTTTTTTAATTACTAACGATGCTTTAGAAAATAATCTCTCAGCAGGTACTGAAGTTGCAAGTATTGAAACAAAATCACGGGCCATCTTCGATAAAGTCGGATATTCTGTCTCATGTGTCCTCCACCACTCTAAAATGTCTTCCGAGCTGGCGGCTCTGGGTTTACTTAGGTACTCCTCCAACTCGTCAATAACTAAGTCGTGATGACAAGATCCAGATGAAGTCGAGGAGCATTCATACAGTTTCTCAAAGTCTATTAAGTCTTCATCTCCATCATATTCAAATACTTTCTTTTCATTTCTTCTTTCATTTCACTTCTTCTTCTAGAGATTTATTCATAGAGTGTAGAGTTTTATATTCTTTATAAAGTCCATTAAGTTTTCGCAGGCTTTCTGTTTTAATTTGCTTCCCCCATAATGTCATGCCAAAAGTCTGAGCCTTATGCCTTGGGCCTAAAATTAAAGAGATACAATAAATCCCGTTGCTCTCCTTATAATGTTTAAGCATTTTGTCTCGAGCTGCTTGAAAACCAAGAATGAGCCTTTTATTCACTTCAGATCGATTAGTTTTCTCATCTAATTGTTTTACGGTGGATTCAATTTTATCGAGCAAGAGATTGAATGATAAATCACTAGTGGTAATGTAACATATTTTTCTCCACCAAGTTTCGTTGACAAAAGTTTAAAGTTTATTAGAAACTTATGTATTTTTTCGAGTATTTGCCATTTACTAGCGGTGATGTTAAAATCGTTCAATTCGGTGACAGATGTGCAGAATATGTTAATGTCAGTTGTAACTTTTAAACCAAATCCAATCATATCATCTATGGAATTCCATCTCGTTCGACAGTCGAGTAGTGGGATTCAGATTTGATGGCACGTCAGCTGCTTCACAAGCAGACTGAAACTTCCTCTTCAATATCTCACTTCTTTTTATTTTACTAGAAATTCTATAATTTCTAGTAATTTTATTATAGCTGTACGTGAGTCAGCAATATTTGGCGCATATTCTTTATCTTACTCAGTTTCGTTTTCATAGGCTTCATACTGCTGTTCTTGTCCGTCATTGTCAGTTTCACTGTGTAATGCTAAAGTCTTTAATAGATCTTGTACACCAAGGTTCAAAATGTGAGCAAAGCACCGGAAATGTTGATCGTCTGAATCAAAGTGTGGCAGCTGTTTGCTCAGTTCATACATACATTTGGTATTTGCAGTTGCGTTGTTGTGGTCAATAAACATTCGTGGAAAATCGTTGCAATATCTTCCCCAGTATGTCAACCGCGTGATGGTATAAAATCAAGGACTACAAATCGATATTTCCATTCGTTGTCTATATAATGGATAGTGACCCCGTAGTAACTCCTACCAGCAATTGACGTCCATCCATCAATGCTAAATGACGTGTTAGATGAAAATTGTTGTAGTCGTTTCTTAAAATTCAATTGAAGCTCTTCAAACCGCTCTTTGACCTTTCTTTTAAGTGGGGACCTTTTAGGAAACACCATATTGGGGGGCAAATCGATCGAAAATATACTTGTGTAGCTTTGTCATCGAAAAATGAGAAGCGAATATATTTTTTCACCATCCAGTCAACTGTAGCTGTCACGATGTTATCACTGCTATTTTCAGACTGAAATGAAATAGTAATTTACGTGTTAAAATTTATTAATAAAAAGTATCCGATTTCTAACATACTATGAGCATATTAGTAGCATACACATAAAATTATATTAAAAATAAGACAGGCTTCAAAATAAACGAAAAAGTTTCTAATTACTGGATGTTTATGAGTTGGCTTCAAGCCTTAATGAGGTGGTTAACGAGGAGAGCTTGGAACCGAGTTCAAAACATCCAAAAGTTAATTTAAGCTTTTTAGTTAGTTTTGAAGTCGATTTTAGTTTTAATATAGGTCTTTATTAAAAAAAGTCAATATATTTAGTGGTACTCCGAATTAACTCCCCAACTTTATCCCTGTCACTCCGGCATTTTTTAATCTAATATTTCAATTCCTTACAGAAAGTCCTTCTAAACCTGTATCAAGGGCGCAGATTCATTTGTTGATAAGATAACAAACTATAATCCACTTATTAAAGCAAAACAAATGTTGTTAACAATCTTAGCTCTACTTTTATACAAAAAACTAACTTGAAAGAATAGGTAAAAAAGTAATGATAATCAAGTTATTTTAAATTAAGGAGATACCTGTTTAATTATTTAATAAATATGGTAATTTACAAAAATAAAGTAGAAGGTACATAATACATACATATATATGTACACATGTAAAAAACTTATTGTGTCTGACTAATTAACTTAAGTAAAATGAATTTTTTGCTTGTGAAACATTACCCTGGTCTCGATAAAGAAACTAAGAATTAAAAAATTAGAAGCAATCTTTTAATAGAAAAATATTAGATTAAAAGTTAGAACGAACGAGTTTTACAACGAAGCATTGCAGTGAAACACTTTTGCTGCGAACCACCTATTGTCTGTGTCAAGTTAAGAATTCATAAAGGAGCCTTATGGGAAGCGGTGATGCCAGAACTACCGATAGACTGAGATAGGCGAGAGTAGTGGAGTTGCAGCGAAAAAGCAGGGCCGAACTGCATGTTATATTGCACATTAGACGTTTTTTCACTTAGGTAACTTTAAATTTTTTTTGTTTTTTTGAAAAATAAAAATTAAAGACATGTCTTTTTCTCACAACAGTTATTTATTAAATTTCGGCTTAGGTCATCATCAGACTCTTAAAAATATTCTTAATTGTTTAATGAACAAATTGAGTGAGTATTGTGGTAGATATTATTAGTGTCAGTAAAAAACATAAAAAAACAATAAAAACTTCTGTATATTTTAAAAAAAATACAACAGAACCATAGAAATGTAACAAATTATTTGGTTTTTTAGTTTGACATTTATATATTTACAATATTACAATTATCAAAAACTATGTACATTCTTCGTCCATATCCAAATCGGAATTGTCACTACTATCATATAAATCTATAACTATGGGAGTTACGTCTTCCATTAGACCGTCCACTTCCCAAAATTTTTTCTCCAGAGTCATTACATGTTGAATATAGTTTTTCCAGTTATCAGACGTAACATTTGAAAACGCTTTTTTTATGAGGTCCTCCATATCCTTCGCTTTGAAGGTGCTGTTATTTACGGCCACATGCCTTTTTACTTGGCTCCATACCATTTCAATTGGACTTAATTCGCAATGGTATGGAGGCAAACGAAGCACTTTGACATTATTTTGTTGTTTACAAAGTTCTTCAATTTTGTAATTATCAAAATTTTGTTTAAATTGCGCGACTACCTCCAAAAGCTCGCACTTCAGATAATTTTCTTCAAAAAATATGTCTTTTTGTCTTAACCAGTCCATAATGTTATTCTTATTCCACGATTGGTTAGGCAACAACTCGGTTTTTACACTATGATATGGAGCATTGTCCATAACAATAACCGTTTTTCGAACTAAGTTGGGCAACAGTTTGTTTTCAAACCAGTTCTCAAAACACGGACCGTCCATTTCGTCGTGATAATCAGCGCTGTTTTTTTTTGCAAGGAAAAACATTTCAGCACCGTTTACAAAACCATTTTCACTTCCGGCATGGACAAGGATGAAACGTGGTCCACGCTGAGTGGGATGCTTTAGTCCAGTACTTAGCCCTTTTATGAACGCATCTCTTGCCGAGGTGACGGTTTTGTCTTTCCATTCTCTGGAAACCGAGTGCCCCACATTGACCCATGACTCATCCAAATACACAATGTCATAGCCCTCAGCCCGATATTGTTTAATGGCCCTTAAATATCCATGCCTCCATGCAATTATATCAGGACGTTCTATTAGCACGGCACTTTTATCACGTTTTGCATAAACAAAGTTCATGTCTTTTAACAACCTGTACATTGTACTGCGGGTAAAATTTGGCAAGTTTTCGTCTTGGTTCACTTTTGGCAGAAGACGATTCAAAGTAGGAGGAATGTTTTCAAAAAAAAAACTATGCACTGTTCGACGAACGCCGATACGAACACCTTCATCGTAAGTATAGTCTCTGGAGTTGTTTCGGCAACGGGTTCTTTTTCTGTTTGTTTTTACCTCAGAAAGCTCACCTTCTTTGTCTTCCTGTACGATTTTTTGAATCGTACGAACTGACACTCCTGTCATCGCGGATACTTTGTCGAATACAATACGTTGACTTTCATCTCGAAGCAAATTAATGTGGTATCTCACTACGTTTAAGATCACTTTTTTAGCACTCAGATGTAAAATTTGACCACTTTTAAACGGCAAAACTGGATCCATTTTAACAATATAATTTTTTACACTTGAGATTTGAGTGCGCGATGGTTATGCCTTAACCCTTGTCCGGGCAGAAGAATTTAAAAACGTAATCGGGCAGTTTGGGCTTATGTATACAGACAAACATATAATCTCCACTTCACCTAATTACACTATTTTGAAAAACATACCGCTCATTTATCTATAACTCATAAATCTGTCTGCTTTCCAAATGTGCTTTCCAAATGACACTATTGTTTGGAATGACTAAGTACATAAAGAGAATTAGAAAACTATTAATAGTCAATTATAAAGTAATCAATATTGTTTACTGTTAGGGCCTGTTAGCCCGGCTTGCCCGATAATGGAAGTTTAAGCACAATATCTTAATTATTATTGCTTTCTATTTATTAACTATTGTGAAAGTAATATTTTATAAATAATTTTGAGAGTTGACACCTAAGCTGTCAGAATTACCTGTGCCATAATAATTAACCAATTGCGTAAAACCTAATATTTTAACCACTAATAAAGACATTTTTCTAATAATCTTTAAAATCACTTCCCTGAAAATGTAACCATATTTATAAGTAATTGTAGTCGTTAAGCTTATTAAATAGATACGTACCTATCTTTTTAAAATAAATTTGATTAACATTGGAAAATATAAATAAAAATTTGAATATAAATAAAGAATGGGTTATTTCGGCCGGCCCTGCATAGTCCCGTGAACTATTGGCAACATACGCCCGTAAGAAATGCACTGGCCTATCTGTTCAGTTGTGAATTCTTAACTTGAAACAGTCTGTAGGAACAAACAAGTTATACGTAATATATATCGTATATCGTAATAGTTGAAACCCAACCAAATAGAAAATAGGAAAGAAGACAGTTTTTGAAATATTTATATTTATACAACTTTAACAAAACAATATTATTTATTAAAAAACGTAATGCTAATAATTTTATTATTAAGGCCAAAAAAATGTTAAATAGAGAGACCATCAGCTTCCTCTATTATTTCAATGTGCTCTTCCCCATCGTTTTCTTCTACTCCTTCAAAATTATTATCCACAATGGGGACATAGAACTGCAAATTGTCGTAGGTTCTCCAGTTCTCACCAAAATAAGTGTTAAGGAGTTTTTCCACATCTTTAATTTTTTCTTTTGCAACCATAACGTTGTTTGGAAGGAGAGCTGGAATAATCTGATTAATTTTCTTTCCCTTTTTTAATATTGGTTTCTGGATGCCTAGATTGGATAACCACAGGATAAGTAATAGTAATTTTTTTGCAACTTAACGTTTCATATAAAAATTAGCACAACATTCCAATCACAGTTATGTTTTTATTTTGGCCAGGACAGCCATCGCAGAAAATCATTATTTCCCTTATTTCTGAAACGTCCTTATTTCTAAGATGGTGATATAAAATCGAAGCGATTTCATTAGACCCTTTATATCTTTGGTGTTCACACCATGTATAAGCATACAACGAACCAGGATTTTGAACACTAGTAGAATTTCCCTCACATATAGTAAAATTGTAGAGGTACAGTTGCCTGCTATAATAGGCAGTCTGGTCTGGAACACGTGGCAACACAAGGTTCTTTTGACAATCAAAAGAAAGTTTCAGTACAGAAGGCCTGTCGTCTTTTTTCAGCATGGAATAAAAAGTTTTTGCTTTCATTTTATGAACCGCATGTTCAGCCATAACTTCAACCTTCTTGGGTCCTGCAGGCATCGTTTTTATTTGGCATCTCAGATGAATGCATTGCGAACAGTCATCTGTTGCTGGAGTCTTGAAACTGATATTAAAATAATAGTTGAAAATATACAGGAAGTAACAATACTTTACCTGCAGGTTGTCATTTACTGATTGGTTGTAGGGGAGTGGTAAGAACACTGAGACGCAAAACTTTCAAAGACAATAACTTTTTTATTAAATGCTACTTTAATCTTATATTGTAGCTCAGTATTTGGTATATAAACACGAACTGAAAAATCATGTCGTTATTTGATAAAAACTAAAGTTAACATCTCAAAAATACTAAAACTAAAAATTACTAAATGTCTCACTGTTCCTTTCAATGTGGGAACACTGAGACGCAAAAACTAGCATTATTTTTCGTTAAGACTGTCAAAGTTTAATTCATATTTTAAAAGCAAACTTTGGCGCTTAGTTAACCCTTGCATTACAGTGGGCGGCAAAATCATTTTAACGTCTCTTTTTAATATATGTGAGACATCTGGGACAACTGTAAAAAAGAACCTATTTTTACATTTATCGCTTTTTCTTAAAAACGATATTTCAAAATCATTTTCTTTTATTTATGACAAGACTTTGCCTACATAGTATGTCTTGCTTGGAGGAGTTAAATTCAACGAGCACATAATTCCCTTTATTGCTACAGTGATCAAGATCTTCGAAACTAATTGGTTCGGGATCTTCACCAATAAAATCATCTCCTCCGCTAGAATCTTGTAATTTCATCTCATTTTCAACTTGCTCATCAGAATCACTATCTAATACGCGCCTAGTTACTTTTTTCTGTTTTGGTATTTTCTCTTTAGATTTTTTTTCCGGGGTATCCGTAGCTATCATCGTCTTTCCTTCGCGTTTTTTGTTGCCTTCCCCAGATTTTCTTGTCGGAGCTTTAGAATGACCCTTAAAAACTGTTGGGCTAACAAAGGTTTTCGTGGTATCAGTATACCTGCATTTTCTACATCTAGAGATTCATTTATATTTTCAGCAGCAGCTTCAACTGCAACAAGTGTGGACTGTCTGTCACAAAACTTGACAAGAAATCTTCAGTGAAGAAATGCTGATCAAATGGAAATATTCCGGTTTTTCGAAAAGGGCTTGTGATGTTAACTGGCGTCATTGCTCGTGGATATGCTGTGCCGCTACGTTATAAATTGTAAATGTCTGACCGGGATGGTTCATCATCTATGCATCTACTGCAGCATAGAAAGTTTGAAATATTGGTTTTAATAAGCCTACGTCCAACGGCTGTAATTTGTTCGTACAGTGTGGCGGTATAGTTAGGATTGTAACGCCATTATTTTTACATAAATCGAATGCCTCAATCGATAAATAACTTTAATGATTATCCATTAGCAATAAAGAAGGGTTTTCTCTGGTACTACCAGTGTGCTTAGTAAAATGCTTAACAACTTGCACAATGCACTCTGTATTCATCCAACCTGTTTTTGAAGCTAGTCCTAAAGTTCCAGGGGGCGACCCATTTATCATAAAATCTTTAAAGTGTACTCTTGGGAATACCAGAGCAGGACATCCGACTCCAACAATACAGCATGTTTTTACGAGCGTTCCACGTTCGGCACTTGTAGTCTTACTAACCTGTCTTATACCTCTTTCTGCAAAGAAAGAGGTGTAAGACACCTCTTTTTGGGGCTTTTGAACGGTAACGATTCCTGTCTCATCTAAATTATAGATGCGACTACCATCTCCAAACACCGGGAAACGCTTTAAGACAGTTTCAAGTTTACTGAAAAACATTTCAACGTTAAATTTATTGAAACTGGTTGCCCTTGCAATACTACAGCCTTCTGGGGTACGGAGGGATAAATTATTGGAATGACGTTTCTGAAATCCTTTCATCCAGGCAAGTGAAGCAATTTTTGATGTATGCCAGTTTGCTGGAACCACTATATTATTGTAGGTTGAGGCTTCATATGACAGTTTTCGGATATCTTCTCGTGATAGACCATAGAATATTTTAGAACATTTAATTATATATTCGCACAAGTCGTTCTCCTGTTCGATAGTGTTTTACTTTGTAATTAGGACATAAACGGACGTTCCCGTCTTGTTGATGTTTTTTTACATATCTGTGGACTGTTTGGAAAGATAGTCCTTTCATTCGCGATGCTTGCCGTATAAAGGTGCCACCCTGTAGTAATTCAATAGCCTGTCTCATCAGATCTTCAGAGAATCTTTTGCAAATGATCTGGCTTATACAACTATAACGGAACAGTGAGATAGTAAAAGAACAATGAGACGCGTCTCACTGTTCCATCTGCTGTGTTGTCACACTGTTCCATAAAAATTCGTTAATAAAAATCGATTAAGAAACTAATAAAATGTATACAAAAATCGTTTGTTTTAATTTAAATGTCTGGTAAAATGGTTTAATTTTTAGTTAAAATAACTTACCTTGTCTAAAAAACTTTATAATTTCTGTGAAAACACCGGCCACGTGGATACGGTATATTTACTACGACTCTCTTATTTCGAATGACCAGCGATGAGTAAAACATTTCTTGTCGAATCTCAACGGTTTCTTGTTTGCTTTACTTCAAGGTGGTAATAGGCATGTTCGTTTAGTTCTACCGGATAATACCGAACGTAGTAAGTTCTACTGAGTTTGTCTCAGTGTTCCGACCGTCTCACTGTACCTATCTCTCCCCTACTGTTTCCAGAGTTTTTTTGCTGTACAATCACTTGGCATATAGTGTCTGGTGCTTTTATCCCTTGTATAATGGGACTCCACAAACTGTAGTGATTCTAAGAAATTTGAAATAGCCTCTTTGTTACCTTTAAATTGTTCAGTTTTTTTGTCAACTCCCCTTCGTTCTCTTGGAGACTCGAATTCTAAAAGATACCTCTTGCCAATATTTTGAACGCGGTATTTAGAAATACCCAAAAGTGTAAGAAAAACTTTGGAGCAAACCTGTACCATTCCCTCGAGACGAGTTGACACGAAATATTTGATGGATATTCATCTTTTTCTCTCTACATTGCTATCCAGTCTTTCATAATTTTTTCGTTTTCTAATCTTTACTGGAGCTAGTTGCTTCATGTGTTTTAAAATAAAATTATCTTGGTCCACCTTATTTGGTGTGTCATAAAAAGATTGATGGAAACGCCGTACATCTTGGAGTTTAAGTTTTGAACAATAAAATGTTTTTGAATGAGTGCATGTTGGTAATGAGGGGAAGCCTTTTGCTGTGTGCCTGGAATAAATAAAATAAAATTAATGAACTGTCTGAATAATTAAAGCAAAAATTATTTATCTCAACATAACCTCAAATAAACCTACCTATTTCGTTTCTCAATATTCCTCTTCCATTTATCTCTCATAACTACTCTTGTTTTCTGCGGTTTAGGATCCATTAATATTAACACTGTTAAAAACACTAATTAAAACAAAACCTGTATTACTTTTATTTAAACAGTAACCTTTTTAATGTTTGCAACAAACCGAATACAAGCATAAAATGTTAGGTTAGATTCGTTAAAACAAGTTACGGGCGAGTTTTGCTGCAGAATATGCAACGAGCTAGTTTTGCAACCAACTGTTACATAAAACGAACTAGTTTTGCTACCAACTCTTATTTTATATAGTAGTGAAAATCAAGAGAAACCAGCACGTTTTGCTACACTTTGGGATGAGACTATTGTAAAGGGCAGCCATATATATATATATATATATATATATATATATATATATATATATATATATATATATATATATATATATATATATCGACGGCTGAAAGGCAAAAATGACCAAGCGACATTTGGCTAACTTTACAGTAGAGCGGTTTAAAGTTTGAAAATTTTGAAAAAAATTCATAAAACCTGATTTAGTGGTTATATTTGCATAATTCCAACGAACTTTAAATGCAGTTTAGATACTTTATAAACTGCCCTTTGTAGACTATATATTTTTTTAATAGTTTATGAAATAGTGTCGGTTAGTAATATTTTCTGCTAAATCGCAACCAGTAAAAAGTTACCAACCGACTATATTTTTGTACCTTCAACTGGAAAAAAATACTGAAGGTGACTAATTTTTATTATCGGAACCTAGTAAAATTGACTAAACTTGATACACGTTTGACTGTATTTTCGGAAATAAGACCTATCCGAAAATCATTCATGTTTTGTAACGAGTAAGATGGTTCAACTAGAAAACTAAAAAGTATAATATACAAGTAATTATTATATTACTAACAGATCTTACTTTGAATCGCGTCGTCTTTATCTATACGACATGCATGTATAATAAATTTCTCATTCGAAATATTACTGATTTCTAGGCATACTTACCACTTTGCAAATGTTAAGATATTAAGTAAATAATACCATTGACCTATTTATACAACAGTAAAATGATACTTTAAGGTGACGATTCAGCAGTGTGTATTTCCCAGATTTATTTATGACTTCTGGTTTTAATAATCCTTACTCGACATAACCCATTGAAAGATAAAAAACTGTGAGAACGAAATTTATTAATTAGTATGTGAAACTGAAGATAACGTCAGCAAATTTGTGGAATGTTTTTATTGAATGGATTTTATAATCAAACAAAATCTATAATTTGAAGCTATTTATAGACAAAGCCAAAAATATACAGGGTAAACTTTTTCTTTAAATTTAAACAATAAAATTTTCAGAGTTCTATAAGTAGGAAGCTGGTCTATAAGAGGTTAAGAAGGAAGTAAATAAAATAAAATAATTTATTTTTTTAGTAGTTTATTGAAATATATATTGTACCCAGCAATTAAAAAGATAAATCTAATGTAAAAATACAAATAAAAAATGGATATTACAATTATTTTTAAGTTTGAAGTCACAATTTTCAGTGGTATCTTAGATTCTATAAATGATCAAAATTAACCGTGGATAAAGAATAGTATCTAATAAGGTTTTTAATTAGTTACATTAGAACTACGTATGAAAGACACATTTAAACATCATATCTATTTTCATTTAAACATTTTTCATTTAAAACAAAAAATTTTTCATTTAAACATTTAAACATCATATCCATTATCAGAACATTCTTGAATTTTTTAAAAAGTTACAATAAGTTTTAAGCATCATCAGGTTCAACGTCTTCGATATCTGATTCTGGTAAAGTATCTTTTATATTTTCGGAATAAGGTAGATCAGTGAATTCGTTCTGGAAATGCCCGGGAATCACTTTTTCTTTACAAAGTTTAATGAGATCGTTATATTTGGCCTTTGTTATCGGTAGCCGTGATTGATAGCATGCCATTAGAGGTACTTTGGTCCTCGATTGTAATTCAACCTTACTCGATTGAGCAGATTTATTCATTGAATATTTTACTGTAACATTCAAGGGATCGCTTTTTTTAAAAGTTACTATTCTTATTTTACTGATTTTCCCAGTGAGATTACCTTTAAAGTACTTGTCAGACATAGAATCCCACTTATAAAAATCTTCAAAAGTGAGTTTTTCAACGTTATAAGGAAAGGGATCCTTTCGTGCTGTGCTGAACACTGTATACCATTGAGATGGTGTGTAAATAATAGTATTCTTTAGGTTTGCTTCAATGACAGCATGGACACTGTCTACTGGCATATACGTGTGGCCTGTAAGTAAGTAATTGATCTGAATTGTTTCTAAATTTTTACACTGTTGCAAAGTGGAGTGTAACATTGTCAAAACCACCCGATTCCGATTTTGTCCAGGGCAACAATCGCAATAAAGAAGTAAATTTTTGATGTTGCCCCTTTGGTCAACCTTCATAATGTACCTATTGAGAATGGTGGATATCTCGTTCGCACCCCTTTTGCCGTGACTTTCATCCCAGTAATAACAAAAAACTTCTCGCGTTCCGTTTTCATAAAAGCATAAATTATACACTGCCAATTTTCGTGAATAATATAAGAGCATTGAATCACCATGTGGAGTGTTTAAGACTTTCTCCAAATCAAAACTCACACAAAGTGTATTAGGGTCTGTTTTGTGTATGTTTTTGTGTGTAGAAAAGCGGTTGTAACTCTCATTTTTCTCAACTTCATGGTCAGATTTTTCTTTTGCCTTTATTGGGTCTGAAATATTTTCCTGTTCGAATTTTAAGCACTTTAAACATTTATCTTTTTTGGGAATATGGAATCCTATATTAAACTCCTCAGTAAATATTCTACGATATACCCTCTCACTTACAAAATCGGTACCATTTTCTTCTGATTGTTTTTTTGTATGTTCGGTAGAGATTAGTAATATTTTTATGTTCGTGTGATAAATACACTCTTGTAGAATCGTGTCGACAATAATGAGATGGTACTGCTGGTAAACTTTTGATGAAGTTGTACACTGATTGTATGGTAGCTGGTTTCGTTTTATTCGGAGGTAGGTGTTTTCCACGTAAATCCTTTTTTGCGCAACCCCAAGTAGAGTTCTTAACAGTGTGGTAAATAGATTTTGACGATATGTTTAGCGTGGCCGATAAGAATTGCAAGCAAACAACTCTTCTTCCTTCTCCTTCATTTATATGATACTTATAGGTTGCTTCTCGTTTAACAGTATCGGTCCGTTTACGTTTAATATCTTTTTTTTGACTTACGCTAACTAACCAATCTCTTCGACGATTAGCACAGAGTCCCCAAAAATGATCAAATACTTTTTGTCTTTTTTCAGTATCTATATTTTCACAGTTGTTTCCGCATCTTTTCCCAATGCAAGGGTTTGGTTCAACAGATTTGGGTTCAATAATCTTGCCATCTTTTCGTTTATATTGTTGTCCGGATGCTCTTTTCTGTGAAAGCTCTTTTCTCGAATTTTTTTTCTTCATTCTGAAACCCCTTTTCTGCTACCGTATCTTCATGAATGTCAGTAAAACTATTGTTGCACACTTTTGGTTTACATTTAGACTTAGTTTTCTTTGTTTTTCGTGTATTTGGCGATACCTCATCATCAGAAGAAAATGTGACTCCTGACCATTCTTCTGAATTTGAACTTTCACCACAATCAACAAATGTAGAAAAATCGTCATCCGATAGATAATCAATATACATTTTATCAGATTTGAACTTACGTTTACGACCGGTTTTAGACTTAATACACTCAGATCCACCAGCCTGAAAATCTCCCATTGTTGTAGAGTTAGTAGATTCAGCACTTATTTGAACATTAGGAAAAGTATTCATTTCTGACATATCTAATATACCTTTAGGGTTATTGTCTGTTGGCTCATTTTCTGGAATTCCAATTTGAACTAGCGAATAATCATCTGGTGGAGCTCCCTTCTGATCTTCGTGTTGATTTTCAGTTACAAGTTCTAGACAGGCCCAGATGGTCCAGCGAATACCTCATCTATCAAAAAATTTTCAGTTATTGGACCAATGATATCGATTTTATCGTCAGCTGTAGGACTCCCAGTTAACGTCATTGAAAGATTATCGTCAGATACGGTCTCACTCTGAAAATAAAATAAATCTAATTAGTTATGCAGGGTGTTTCTTTGGGAAAGTAACATTACGTTAACTGAAGAAAAAGGGACACTTAGGCGGTCTCAAAAAATACCATACTTAATTGGTCTGACTTCATTAATAACAAAGATACCGATTGTTTTATCTATTTTGTCATTTTCTTGTTTGGTTCATGACTTTTTAACCACAGTGTATATTTAATTTAATGTACAGGGTGTTGTTTTTGGATCGAAACATTTTTTCAATATTTTTAATCCGGACCTGGATTTTTTACAATTGTAAATAAGTTAATTGATTGTACTCATTAAAGAATATTTGCGTGCCAAATATAAAATAAATATACAGTGTGATTAAGAAGTTATGGACCAAACAAGAAAATGGCAAGATAGATAAAACACTCAGTATCTTTGTTATGTCAGTAATGAAGTCAGACCCATTAAGCATGGTATTTTTGAGACCGCATCTTTCTACAGTTAACGTATGTTATTTTCCCAATGAAACACCCTGTATGTAGTTAGTAACCAATAAAAAAGATCAAATACATGATAATAACTAAGAAAACAAACATACAACCGAGCATACATTTGGAAAATATACTGATAGAAAGGGTTGATAAACACAAATACTTAGGTACCTGTATTTCGGAAAAAAATGATCAAACAAAAGAAATAAGGAGCAGGATAGACATAGCAAGAAATGCATTTGTAAAAATTAAAACAGTTTTCTGCAACAAAGACCTTAGCTTAGAACTGGGACTAAGAGCTTTGAGATGCTACGTGTTTTCGATACTGCAATATAGACTTGAAAGCTGGACATTAAACCAAGAACACATAAATAAGCTAGAGTCATCTGAAATGTCGTGTTACCGAAGGATGCTTAGATTAGCATGGACATAGAAAAAAGAATGCGAAATAATAAACACAATAAAAATAAGAAAGTTACAATATCTATGGCACACAATATGAGGAGAAAGTGATATGAAATACTAAGACTGAAATACAGGGAAACATAAGAGGCGGAATGAGTATAAGAAGAAGGAGAGTGGCATGGTTGAAGAATTTAAGTGACTGGTTTAAATGCAGTTCTATATAACTCTTCAGAGCAGCGGTCGATATAGTAAAGATAGCGATGATGATATCCAACCTCAGATTAGGATATGGCACTTAAAGAAGAAGTTAGTAACACCAAACACTAATATAGTATTAGAAACACTAAAATATAATAAACACATGTACTTACCGAAGGTAAACCTTTGGTAGATGTCCCTGCGCTTGCCAAAGCTAGGTTTAGGATATTATGTGTCCGTTTTTTACTCTCCATTATAAATATGAAGAAAACAACACTGTTGATTCCAAAATATAATTGCTTATTAATTTCTTTATTCCAAAGTTCTAAGATTTAGTAATACCCAATCGTAAAAAATATCGATTTTAACTGTTGCACAATTCGAAGCACACTGATGGGTATTCTGTTATCTATAAATCAAACTATGGTTTGGAGCCCGTCTAAACGACGCAGCGAAACAGGTTACGTGAAATCTTGTAAAATTTCCCTTTTAAGAAATGTTATTACATCTAAGCAAAAAAAACATAAAAAAACGGCAGGTAAAATATTACCAAGCGACAACTTCGACCTATTTTCGGTAGAAAGAAAGATCTATTCATCTTGTTTAAGAAAGTTACATCTCGATATAATTAACTAAATAAAAAATGTTATTCAATTAGTGTGCGAAAAAAAGTAATAAGTGATAAAAAAAATATTTTTGGGTCGAGTAAAATTTCTTAAGCAAATTAAAACTTTAGATATTGTTTGTAAAAAATCACTAGGCGCCCAAACATTTAAAATGAAATCTAATAAAAACTTACTAATTGTAAATGATTAAAATGGAAGAGGTACCAAATGAAAAAAACATAAAGTTGTTCTTAAATTTACAAAATTCTAGTCGCTTGGTCGCCGAAAATTGTTAAAAATGTCGATTATTTTAAGTTACCAAGCGACAAAAAATTCATCGTAGCCACATGAGGATAGAACCAATCGACGCAGAAAAATTTTCTGATTCCAATGATATATATACCTCAATATCGCCCAAATTGGCGTTTGTTAACTTTTGCCTTTCAACCGTCGATATATATATATATATATATATATATATATATATATATATATATATATATATATATATATATATATATATATATATATATATATATATATATATATATATATAACCAAACAACACAGTTTATTAGGGTTGCAGTCAGAAAATTGGCCGGCGGATGTTCAGAAATGTAAAATACTGAGAATTATTTAAATTTGCCGCGCATTTGTAGACGGGGCCTTAGCTGTATTGGCGGTTGACACTTCATGTCTTGCCGAAAAAGAGAAGAGTTGAAACCCGCCAGCCGAGAGTGACAGTCGGTCGAAAAAAATAGGTTAAGAGATTGCATGTCGATATAGTCGATATTATTTTGTTATAAGAGTTTGGATAATAAATTTGGATCTGTGCACATATCCTTTAATTTTTACTGGAGATACAGTCCACTAACGAAGATAAACCAGCGCACCAGTTACAAGGGCGAACAGAATCATTCAAGAGAACAAGAATGGTCTAACCTACGCCAACAGCGGGATGTTAATGAAACACTTTTTTGACTTTTTGTCTAGCTTTCGGAATGGTTTTATTCCTTTTTCAAGACACTTTAATAAGAAAAATATGTAAATATGTATAAAATATCACAATTCTTCAGTGTAACTTACTAGTCGTTGAGATTATTTGTAAAAGCATTGGCACTCAACATTAATAACACACATATAAAATATAAAATAATGGACAAAATACATTTTAAAACTTAAAATTTAGGTACAGATAGTAAACCTTTGTTTATAGCATCTTTTACTGGTGTGTTTTAACTCTGACACATAGAGCAGAAAGTAAAAACCCTGTGATTGAAAAGTAATTAGGTGTACTTAAATATATATTCTTGAAAAGGGCTTTAGTGACTAGGTGAGTAGTAATACATATATATATATATATATATATATATATATATATATATATATATATATATATATATATATATATATATATATATATACGAAGTAACAAGAAGTCCAGAGACCTCTCTCTGATAGTAAATTTTTAGATACTTTAGACACTTTCATATATATATATATATATATATATATATATATATATATATATATATATATATATATATATATATATATATATATATATATATATGTATATATATAAACCATCAGGGTCTTCTAATTCTAATGCCACAAATTGGTTGCATTGTTCCTGTATTGATCCTTTCCCAAGTTAATATGCTCCTTTTCTAACTTGGCTGCACCGTACTGAAGACGACCAATAGTCAGAAATACGTATATACGGTTGCCTTCCATCGATATACCATTTTTGGTTTTCTGTTTTCCGAGACATGCCATTACTTTTTACTTATATATATATATATATATATATTACTCTATATATACATATATATATATATATATATATATATATATATATATATATATATATATATATATATATATAAACTAAGGTACACTCGAAGAGTGGTGGGTTTTTCGGTCAAAGTGGAGAAATAAAAGACAAAGACGATGGCTACTTCATCTATTTATTGAAGACGTTTCGCTTTCTGCTCAGAAAGCATCATCAGTTCATCTAAAAAGAACAATATGAAACCAAACATCCATAGAGAAGTTATAACCAAAGTGTGTTACCTTACAAAGACAGTTAACATGTGATAAAAAAATGTATATGTATATATAAAAAAAATTTTTATAAAAACTTAGTAAAAAACATTAAGGTTTAAATAAGTTATATACTAGAGAATTTAATAAAAATATATTTATGTGAGGGCATTTTTAATAAATTAGCATATAATAATTGTAAAAAGTTGTATTTTAATATTGTAAATATATATAAGTGAGCCATGTGCTTAGGCAACCAAAAATACTCTCGGAGATTGACAGATATTTATACTCTGAAGTGACGTTTAAGAATATTTACGAATATAAAGTGGGTTATAATAATATATTGTTTGAAATGTGTATTTTATTAAATTAGAATGTTAAGTTACTAATTTAATTATATATTCTGATCTGAAAAGCCTAAATGTAAACAAAATTATTAATAGAAGAGAATGGAATTCTCTGGATCTCCGGAGATGGCCATGTTTGCGAAATGGTTTGTTCCAGAAAATTCAGACAAGTATTTGATAGAACAAATTGGAACATGATATCTTACGAGATGGTTCTAGAAATCCAAAAACATATAAATACCCGTGATTTGGATTCAAGAGGGCAGTTTTTGGCAGTTTTTAAGTTTTTTAGTCAGAAGTCAAGCAGTTTATTATGAAAGTTAGTTAGAGTCAGTGAATCAAGTACAAATAGTCCAATAGTTTAATATAGTGAGTTAAATGAAGATTAAAAATTATGCATATAATTTAATGCACATTTATAATTATACACAAATAATTATTGAAGATAAAAAAAGGTATATTGGAAGAAATTAAATTATATTATGGTTGGAGATTAGTATAAATCAACTTATAATAATTGGATATTGGTATATTGAAAAGAAGAATAAATATAAATGCTGTTTGCTGGTTTGGTTGGTGGTGTATAGATGCTGGTGAAGAAAAATATATCTTAAATTAATTTTACAGAATTAGGCTTGATATGTTGTTTACTTAAATTTTGTCCCATTTTGGGGTTTTCTTTATCACATTTTCTTATAATAAATTTAAATAAAAATAAAATATAAATAAATTATTCCTTCTTTAATTAAGATTTATCAACTTACTTTTTATTAATATTTGTCAATAACACTTTTACATAATTAAGTAATTGTTCTTTTTGATGAACTTGTTTGATAAAACTTTAAATTGAATCTGATTCATAGAATCCTTTTCATTATGGTCCTTAATGTTTGAACCTTTGGACTGTGGAAATTTTTATTAATCTTCACCTGTTAGCTGGCTAACTAGTGACGTCATAATATTACAATATATGATATATTGGATTGACTTCTCTTGCTTTGTTCTTTGTTGACAGATCAATCACTGTAGGGTTAAATGGTGATCTTAACCACCTTTTCCTTTCACTGCTTGGTTTTTTAACGACAAGTTGTCAACCAAATTTATCACATTCTTTGAATATACCGCCTTAATACATAGAGGTTGGTAGCTTGCCTTGCTGTTTATGTCATTGTGACTTCAAGGCCACTTCTACTCACGTTGTTGTGCGTGGGTGTCAAACCTTTAAATTCATTTACCAACGAGCCTCAGTAAGCTAAAGACTGGTAACTTCATTTTTTTTCTTTATTACTATTAATCTTTAATAACTTATAATGTTACCTAAAGTTAAAATTAAAATATAATTTTTAAATAAATTTGTTGGAAGTGCAATCTAATGATCTTTCTAGTTCTTTACACTTTAAAATAAACCTTAATGTTTTTTACTAAGTTTTTATAAAAATTTTTTTTATATATACATGTATTTTTTTATCACATGTTCTTTTGCTGTGCTAATTTTGTCAAATTGCAAACTTTACCTAGTTTCAATTAATTGTTATATACAACGTTAACTCTGAATGTCCAGCTTTGTAAGCTTTTTCATATTTTTAACATCACTGACTGCTACATGTCTTTGTAAGGTAACACACTTTGGTTATAACTTCTCTATGGATGTTTGGTCTCATATTGTTCTTTTTAGATGAACTGATGATGCTTTCTGAGCAGAAAGCGAAACGTCGTCAATAAATAGATGAAGTAGCCATCGTCTTTGTCTTTTATTTCTCCACTTTGACCGAAAAACCCACCACTCTTCGAGTGTACCTTAGTTTATATTGGATTGACGGTCGTACATCTTTTCTCTCTATATATATATATATATATATATATATATATATATATATATATATATTGTTATGATGTGTTTTTTGTTTGAATGATGAGCAATGAGTATTTTTAATAATATAGGGTTTTTATCGCGGTTCTCAAAGAATTAGTTTGTAAGTACTTTTTTAAATTATCTTTATTATAACTATTATGGAACACACATATATATCTAACCTAGTCAATGTAAATTTAAAATAAACTATCTTTAAACTGATATTCTTATAAAACTAATTAAATTCTATAGACAATCTAAAATTTAAACAAACTATCTTCAAAATTGAAATTGTTATGACACTAACTAAATTATATTAACAAAATTTTGTACCTTTCTTTCACTGAATGCCTAAATGAACTATTTTCCACTAAGTATATAGATTCTAATCACCACTGAATGTCTTCGTACTTCAGTTATCCTTGTTTTTTGTGAAATTACTTTTTTCAATTATCAGCTTCTACCAATTTAAGATATATTTTCTTCACCAGCATCTATACACCACCAACCAAACCAGCAAACAGCATTTATATTTATTCTTCTTTTCAATATACCAATATCCAATTATTATAAGTTGATTTATACTAATCTCCAACCATAATATAATTTAATTTCTTCCAATATACCTTTTTTTATCTTCAATAATTATTTGTGTATAATTATAAATGTGCATTAAATTATATGCATAATTTTTAATCTTCATTTAACTCACTATATTAAACTATTGGACTATTTGTACTTGATTCACTGACTCTAACTAACTTTCATAATAAACTGCTTGACTTCTGACTAAAAAACTTAAAAACTGCCAAAAACTGCCCTCTTGAATCCAAATCACGGGTATTTATATGTTTTTGGATTTCTAGAACCATCTCGTAAGATATCATGTTCCAATTTGTTCTATCAAATACTTGTCTGAATTTTCTGGAACAAACCATTTCGCAAACATGGCCATCTCCGGAGATCAGAGAATTCCATTCTCTTCTATTAATAATTTTGTTTACATTTAGGCTTTTCAGATCAGAATATATAATTAAATTAGTAACTTAACATTCTAATTTAATAAAATACACATTTCAAACAATATATTATTATAACCCACTTTATATTCGTAAATATTCTTAAACGTCACTTCAGAGTATAAATATCTGTCAATCTCCGAGAGTATTTTTGGTTGCCTAAGCACATGGCTCACTTATATATATTTACAATATTAAAATACAACTTTTTACAATTATTATATGCTAATTTATTAAAAATGCCCTCACATAAATATATTTTTATTAAATTCTCTAGTATATAACTTATTTAAAACAACCAAATATCTAATATTATGTAGTATATAACTTATAAATTATTTTCTATAAACCCTAATTGTCACAATACCCCAAAAATAATATTTAAAATAAATAATTTACTTATTATTTTTTTAAATATTAATTTTCTCATACCTTATTAAATTTAATAAATCAAAATTTTTTTTTTTTATTATTTAAAATGTGTTAAATACATCCCTGTTCGCTGTCTATGTCAAAACAGAGAACAACGGATCACAGTTCGGCTATTCTATGGTCAAACTGTCATGTCAAATAGAGAGAATAAAATATAACCTTAATTAAAATATAATGGATATTGTGTTCTGTTTATTTATAGACAAAATCTAGGAATTATTTCCATTCAACAGGCTTTTATCCATATGAATTGGTAAGTTTTATACTTTTTATAAAGACATTTACACAATCAATTCTGTATCTAACCCCAAATTATGATTTTTAGGGTACCAAACAATTTCCATATGTACAAAATTCAACAAGTATGATGTCAAATTTATTCACAACAAAGAAATCTACCATCTATCTATGAAATGGATCTATCAGTAAGTTTTTTTTAAATTCTTTTCTTTGTTTAGTTGACATATTGGGCATTGGGTAGTAATTTCTTTTGCTATACTTATGTCATTCTTTGCAAAATAATTGTCCCTAAATAGCATCCATAGCTTTCTTGAACCAATATGCATATAATTGTTATGTAAATTTTTCAATATTTTCTTTGCTAAAGTTCTAGTTATTACATATACTTCTATGCCATTTATTATTTTATAATATACTCCATCTTTCCTAAGGACTTTTTGTTTTTCACTCAAATTGATCTGATCTCTTATAATTTCTTCTTTAGAATATAATCCAGTACTTTCTACTAATTGATTTAATCCAATTTTTATTGTTCGCTGCCCTTTTTGTGATGTATTTTCTAACCTTGATAAAGCATCTGCCACTATATTGGATTTTCCAGAAATGTATTTGATTTCAAAGCAGTATTCACTAAGTATTAGACTCCACCGATGTATTCTACTGTTTCCATATTTGTTATTTAATATAGACGTTAAAGCTTGGTGATCTGTTTCTATTGTAAATTCATTACCCAACAAATAAAATCTTAATTTTGTGACACAGTGTATTATACTTGCTAGTTCTAATTCTGAAACTGAGTAACCCTTTTCATGTGGCTTTGTAATTCTTGAAATGAATTGTATTGGGTATTCGACCCCATCATGTATTTGTAATAATACCCCTGATAATCTCTCTATGGATGCATCTGTTCTTAATATGAATGGCTCTGTGTAGTCAGGATAGTATATTTTCAAATTTGACAGAAAAATGTTTTTAATTTCTTGGAATGCTAGTTCTCTTCTCTGATCCCATCTCCATTTTACACCTTTTCTCAGTAGTTCAAGTAATGGAATTTCTTTTATACTTAGATCTGGTATCATCCTTTTATAATAATTAATTATTCCAATAAATCCTCTTAAAGTTCTTAAATTGTGTGGTGTTTTATAGTCCTGAATGACTTGTGTCCGTTCTGGATCCATTTCGATTCCCTTAGTGTTAAGTTTATAACCTAGATATATGACTTCTTTTTGAAAAAATGTACATTTTTCTTGATTTATTTTTAGTCCAACTTTGTCTAATCTATTTATTATAATTTTTAGGTGTTTCTCATGATCTTCAGCCGTTTTAGAAAAAATTAATATATCATCAATGTAGTGAATTACAAAATGTTCATATTGATCCAAAATATCATGAAGACATCTACATAGAGCACTGCAAGATGATTGAAGTCCAAATGGTACTACTTTGAATTGATATACTACTCCATCTATCTGAAATCCTGTATACTGTCTACTTTTTCTTTCTAGAGGTATTAACCAAAAGCTATGCTGTAAATCGATTTTAGTGAAAAATGACATTCCTGTAATTCTTCCTAGTATTCCATCTATACTCATTGGTGCTTCAAATTGCTTTTCAGTAATCTTGTTAATATTCCTTGCATCCAAACATAACCTGATTTCACCTGATCTTTTTCGTACTACTACTATGGGGTTAATAAAACGTGTGTCTGCCTTCTCAATGATCCCATCTTCTAACATATTATTAATTGTTTTGTTTACTTCTTCTCTGTATTTATATGGTATTGGGTATGATTTTGTTTTAAAATCTTTTTCTTCTTTAACTTTTATACTATGGATATAATTTTGTGCAATTCTATTTTCTTTATTGACAAGTCCCTTGTGTTGCTGCAATATGGAAATGACTATTGATTTATATTCTTCAGGGCAATTTAAAACTTTCATCATATCTTCTTCTTTACACATAACATTATTCTTCAATATGTACTCATTATTCCTTGCTTCCAATTTTACGCACTCCGCCTCGTAGGCATCCATCTGCTTAAAATTTCCATTCCTTAAATATTCACTACCATTATTATTCTTTACATTCTTCTGGGACATTTCCCTATCATCAAAATACATTTCTTCTTCATAAACATCATTATTTTCTTTTAATAATATCCTATCAACTCTTATTCCTTCTTCTACCTCATCTTTCTGCATAAATTTAATTATTTGCCCTTCCAAAGTTACCATTTTTTCTTCAAAATCTATCTTTACTTTCTTCTTTTCCAATTCATCATTTCCCATTAATATATCAACACATAAATCCTTGACAATAATTCCTTGCATATTAATTTCTTTATTAAGAATATTAATTTTAAAATTGGCTAGTTTATCAATTTCACCCAACTTCTTATTATTTGCACCAATAATTTTAATTTTTGGAATCTTTATTATATCTGATAGTTTTAATGTATTAAAAATAAAATTCTCCGAGACTAAAGTACTTTCTGAACCAGTATCTATCATAATCTTAATCATTTTATTTTTGGCCAAAGCATTTATATAAATTAAATTAATAGATTCAATAATTTTCTCTTCATCTAAAGAAATAAATTCAGAAGATTTTTCATAATAGCAATGGCCTAACTTGTAATTCAGAAAGTTTACTGCACAAAATTTTGATTATTAGAATTATCAGATTGTATCTGACCACTTGGATCTGATGTCCTATGTCTTTCCCTACTATGACTTCTACTCACATTTTCTTGCCTTGTACGATTTCGTTCCCTGTCTTCGCAGCTCCTATTCCTTCGAACACAATTTACCTGTCTGTTATAGTTAGGTCGTTCTGTATTTCTTCTATTGTTAAAATCTTGTCTATTATTATTAGTACTGTTATTAAAATGTTGTCTATTATAATTAGTATTATTATTAAAATTTTGTCTATTATAACTAGTATTATTATTAAAGTTCTGTCTATTTGGATTACTGTTATTATTATTAAAATTTTGTAAATTATTACCATACCTAGTATTAATGTTATATGATTGTCTATATTGTTGAATATCATTTTTATTATATTGAAAGTTATTATTGTTTTTTCTGTTGTTATTATTACTTGTCATATTGCCTCTTTGTATTCTTTGAATAAAATTAATAAAACTATCTATTGTTTGAATATTTTGTACAGTTACGGTTTGCACAACATCAGCATCAAAATGTCTAGATACATTTAAGACTGTTTCATCCTCTCTAAGTGGTGGTTCTAAATATTTTGCAACTGTTATCAATTTCAATGCATAATCTACCATATTTGATTTTAAATTTTGATTATACTTTCCAAAATATAGAATTTCTCTAAACTTTGCTTGCTCTAATTCACCCCAATAATAATTTAAAAATTTATTTTCAAATGTTTGAAAGTTATCTAAATCATTTTCAATACTAGCAAACCAAGTTGCTGCATTGTCATTTAATGTCACTCTAATATAATCTTTAATATCATTAATATTATTCACAAATCTTAATTTATGTTTTAAACTATTTATGTATACTCTAGGATGCAAATTTTTTATATTACCAGAGAATTTAATCCCAGTCTCATTTGTTAAATTTAAGTAAGGTCTCCCTATGTCTCTCATTTGTGAAATATCATCTATTCTCTGTTCCACATTTCTTATTTGATTACTATTTATTTGGATATTTTGTTGTATATCGTCTAATTTTTCTTCTGTGTTTCTCCTGTCTTCGTTAATTTTTACTTCTAAGTTACATTTCTGTAACTCTATTTTCTGTTCTATATCTATTTTATTATCTTGAATAATCCTCTTTACTTCTGTCCTCTCATTGTCTATCCTTTTCTTGTAGTCATTCCGTATACTTTTTATTTCATTTGCAACTTTTTTTTCTGCAGCTTCAAGTTTTTTATCCATTTGTTTTTCCATTTGTTTTACAATTTTATTATTATTATCTTCTATTTTCTTTTCTAATTTTCTATAATTCTCTTCCAATTTCTGTTCCATTTTTTTCATGTCTTCTTTGACTTCTTTTGAATTCTCTTTCAATTTTTTTATGTCTTCTTTGATTTCTTTTGAATTCTCTTCTATTGTCTTGTTCATCTGCATCATTAATGACATCAAAGCTGCCATATTGACATTTTCCTCTCTTTCTGGATTCATTTCTGCAGTATCTTGTGGAACTTGAACTAAACTCTCCTCTTGTATAGGTTGTGTTTCTACTTCCACATCTTCTTCATTCTTTTTGCTTCTTGTACCTTTCTTTCCTTGAGACATTTTGAGACTTTACTTGTTCAAATATAATTAAAAATAAATTCTATAATTTTTCCTTTCTACTGATAATTAATTTAATTATATGAGAGCACTTATCTTCCCAAACTAATTCTTTTAAATAGAGAGCCACCGCGTTGGGTGCCAAATTGTTATGATGTGTTTTTTGTTTGAATGATGAGCAATGAGTATTTTTAATAATATAGGGTTTTTATCGCGGTTCTCAAAGAATTAGTTTGTAAGTACTTTTTTAAATTATCTTTATTATAACTATTATGGAACACACATATATATCTAACCTAGTCAATGTAAATTTAAAATAAACTATCTTTAAACTGATATTCTTATAAAACTAATTAAATTCTATAGACAATCTAAAATTTAAACAAACTATCTTCAAAATTGAAATTGTTATGACACTAACTAAATTATATTAACAAAATTTTGTACCTTTCTTTCACTGAATGCCTAAATGAACTATTTTCCACTAAGTATATAGATTCTAATCACCACTGAATGTCTTCGTACTTCAGTTATCCTTGTTTTTTGTGAAATTACTTTTTTCAATTATCAGCTTCTACCAATTTAAGATATATTTTTCTTCACCAGCATCTATACACCACCAACCAAACCAGCAAACAGCATTTATATTTATTCTTCTTTTCAATATACCAATATCCAATTATTATAAGTTGATTTATACTAATCTCCAACCATAATATAATTTAATTTCTTCCAATATACCTTTTTTTATCTTCAATAATTATTTGTGTATAATTATAAATGTGCATTAAATTATATGCATAATTTTTAATCTTCATTTAACTCACTATATTAAACTATTGGACTATTTGTACTTGATTCACTGACTCTAACTAACTTTCATAATAAACTGCTTGACTTCTGACTAAAAAACTTAAAAACTGCCAAAAACTGCCCTCTTGAATCCAAATCACGGGTATTTATATGTTTTTGGATTTCTAGAACCATCTCGTAAGATATCATGTTCCAATTTGTTCTATCAAATACTTGTCTGAATTTTCTGGAACAAACCATTTCGCAAACATGGCCATCTCCGGAGATCCAGAGAATTCCATTCTCTTCTATTAATAATTTTGTTTACATTTAGGCTTTTCAGATCAGAATATATAATTAAATTAGTAACTTAACATTCTAATTTAATAAAATACACATTTCAAACAATATATTATTATAACCCACTTTATATTCGTAAATATTCTTAAACGTCACTTCAGAGTATAAATATCTGTCAATCTCCGAGAGTATTTTTGGTTGCCTAAGCACATGGCTCACTTATATATATTTACAATATTAAAATACAACTTTTTACAATTATTATATGCTAATTTATTAAAAATGCCCTCACATAAATATATTTTTATTAAATTCTCTAGTATATAACTTATTTAAAACAACCAAATATCTAATATTATGTAGTATATAACTTATAAATTATTTTCTATAAACCCTAATTGTCACAATATATATATATCTATATATATATATTTATATATAGATAGATATTTTGGGTCTTGTAGTCAATACTGGCCTTTAAGTAAAACTCTTTAAGGTTTGCTAAGCTTTCGAGTTTATTTAATTCTTTTTCAAAACATACTAAAAATTAAAACAAAAAACTACATTAGAACAATGAAGTTGATGTATCTTCAACAGGCTTCCCTTGTGAGGATTGTGTTATAAAATAAGCAAAATTACTTATCATTTGTAGAGTAGAAATTCCAAACGTTCTAAGTACCTTGCGCTATTTTTGTCATGAAAGGAAAAAAACTTTCTAAGTCAAATGTTAAGTTAAAAGCTTTATTAAGATGTATTTTATTTGTAACATAGGGGTATATTCGCTTATAATCTGTGTAATTAAAAAGAAAAAATTAACTCCTTATATGCTAAAAAATTGTATTTAGGGAACGTTCTATGTACCATGGTACTTAGAACCATTTGAATGGAAAACGTATTATTACATAAAACATACGGTTAACTAACCAAAGAATTATTACTAACATACGAAGTTGTTAAAATGTTTCACTTTAGAATATTGTGGTAATAGCCTTTAGCACTTTCTGGCAAAAAATCCAACATGGCTGACAAATCTTTTTTCTTGCCTTCCGCACAAAAGTGGCTTAGAACAGCATGATATACAAGATTTTCCAATATCGTCAGGTTTAGCCCCTTTTTTAGTACATTGATACATTTCCAAGAGTCTCTGTCACTGTATGTGGTCTTATACTGAACAATACCTGGATAATCTTTAGAAACTTTTATCATAGTAGCCTTTGATATTGGAAAATTGACTTTTAGTACGGAATCGCAGGCGCTTTTTAAGTCTAAAAAGTACGAATGTTCCATGTCAACTACAGTGAATGGTTCCCCTGTAACTTTAGCAGAAGCAACCACTTGCTGTAAATCCATCGGGGTAAAACACTTTGAGACTCTTTTTCTTTTTTCAATAATCGCGAAGTCCTGATCACACGATAAAAAGCTATGCCCGCTTAATAGAAATTTTTGAACAATCTCGTCAAACTGTCCAATTTGCACCAAAAACATCATTAAAAAAATAAGAGTGCGGTTCTTTTTTTGTCCGGCACAATTATCGGACCATAGAACCAGTTGCTTTTTATCAAAAATGTCATATGAATTTACTAGACGTAAAATGCAGGATCCAACTTCATTGCTTCCACGACAAGCTTTTGTTTCATCCCAAATACACATAAAAACTTTATTTACATGAGATACATGGATGCCCAGATTATAAAAACTCAGTTGTCTACTATAGTACATATTACTATATATTAAATTTGGTACCAGTAAAACTTACTGAAGATCCACAGATATCATACAAAAGTCACAATTGGGAAAACGTGAATGATACGAGTCCTTATTCATACATTGAAGGTCTCTCTTATTCTTGCAGTGATGAAGTAATTGCTCTCGTTTAGCAGTTACTAATCCAGATCCACTGGAACCTGAAACCTTACAAGCACGCAAATCGCAGGTCCTGCACGTATTCGTCCTGGGACGGCAAAATGAAACATATGGAAAACGTTTCAAAAATACTTTTCGATAGAATTTGTAAGTAATTTTGCTGCCTGGATATTTGCTGATTAAACTTCTGTAAAGACATATTAAGGTCACTACTAAAATATAATTTGTTACTTTTTGTTACAATTTGCTACCAATCTTCGTTAGTATACTTGTGGTGATGTGCGTTTCCCTTTCTTTTGTCTGTGTAAGTGATAAGTCCTTCTTGACACCTACTTTGCAGAGTTTGTAGACACCTGTGCGATACTGCAAAAATATCCTGGAAAGTTTGCTTGCACACTTGGAAGGAACTACCTGTATTATTAGGTACAGAATAACAAATTGTACATTGCCTACGACTGTTAGTCGGGGTATCATAAGTCCCATGGTCCCTTCGCTTTATTTCTGCCACGGACAAAAGTCGCAGCAAAAAAGTGTTCTGCAAGTTGTAATGGTCCATCTTCATAAAATCTTCACGTAATAGTTTTTCTTGCAGGCACTTACGGAAATGTTTTGACTAAGAGTTTTAACGAACCCCCCTTTTTATAAAACAAAATAACAAAATTATTATTGACATTTTTCATATAAAACTTAATCAAGTGCATTAAAACAAAATACTCACGGTTTCTTGAGGAGGTGGCAGCGCTGGAACACTTTTATTCTTTCGATTTTTATAGGCATGCCCAGAAACGCGATTTTTATGCTGTTCTGCACGTTTAGAAGTTTTTCTGAGTTTACGTACATGCTTGTCTCTTTTATTTCCATTTTTTAATGGGTATTTTCTAAGAATTTCGCTAAACGCTTCCTAACCTGAACGTCCCCACAACAACAATAAAGAAGGCAGTTACTCGAAGTCCGTTAAACGGGCACTTAGAACATTTGGAAAAATCATAGGTCGCGTGCTTAGAACATTGTCATTCTTTAGGTAGGCAACACACCACGCTTAACAGGGGTTTGGTACTGGGAACGTTTGGGGGCTCTTGGCGATGGCACATAGAACATATTTAAAAGAAATATCTTATTTTGAAAAAAAAATGGTAGGGTAAACTGGTCCATAGTGGGACGTTTTTTTTCAAAAGTGTATAGCACCTTGATTAAGCCTTTGTAAATTATACTAAGGGTAGGGGAAAAGCGTGTACCTTGGGACAAAATTTACTTTTAAATTTTTATGTTTTTTTCTTTCATCTGAAACTGAAATGTATTTGATCCATGTAAAAGAATGAAGATTTAGGCACTGGACTGATATTAAAAATATCGAAAATAACCAACGAGTAAATCAGTAATTACCATATAAGTGTACAGTGATATTAGTCCCAAGGTTCAACCTGTGGTTTACCCTTGGGACAGTGTTGTTTGTACATTGGGACATGAACTGACTGTACTTATATAAATAAAACAAATATTGAAATAACTTTTTTAATGATGAAAAAACCAATAAAAGTATTTTATTGTATTTATATATTATTTAAAAGAAATATTTTGTGGAAAGGCAATGTTGAATGAATGAAATCCTCGCCGTATTTTGGGCACAGGCAACACTTTCACTATGCTTGAATGCTTCACGACGGCAATATCTTCAACATTTGGGAAGACAAAATAAACTTTCCGTTTTCGGAGAAACTTCACAGTAACTTCTTGGTTTATGCTTTCTTGAACCAAACCAGCATAGTAAACATCAGTGGATGTAGCTTTTCCAGTGACTTCAAATTTTACCACAACCCAGCTGCCAATGGTAAAATTGAGTGCAACTTTGTCTGATGGAAAGAAATCAGGAACATCTTCATCTTCGGAACTTGAGTCAAATCTGCTTCCATCAGAGATGTCTTTAAGCTCGAGCTCGTCTTCATCTTCAGACGAAGAAGAAGATACAACTAGTGCTCTTTTGACTGCCTCTTTTTTCCTCGGGACTGGCTTACATATTTTAATTTTCTGCTCCTTGATTTTCTGCAACTCCGGTGAGTCTGTGACAATCATACATCTTCCCGGTCTCCTTCCCCTTCCACCAGTCTTACGCGGTGGAACCTTCGGAAATGGGCGAATTTGTTCAGGGGTCATTCCAGTAGTGGAACATGGCGCACTGCTTGTTGATGGTATGGCTTCATCAACTTCCATAAGTTCTGTCTCTTCAATATCAGTTTGTTTTGGTTCATATGGCCTGTTGGTCACCTCAGCTGGTATACCTGCTACTTTGAAACCTGACGAAATGTTATTTGGGGTAAACGCCAATGGGAATGCTTTTCCTATCAGCTCTGACATGTCGTAAATAGATATAGGCTTTCCCGGATGGTTCAGCATCCATTCTTTGCTAGCATTATTGAAATAATTTTTAAATGGCCCAAACACAGACCTATCCAACGGCTGAAGTTTGTGACTGGTATGCGGAGGAAAGGTTAAAATTACTATTCCATTATCCCTAGCTATGTGTATAGCAGCCAATGAGAGGTGGCTTTCGTGGTTGTCGAGGATAAGCAACACTTTATTTTCAGGAGATGGCTTCACAACTGAAATGAAATGTTGAAGATATTCAACGAACAATTCAGCATTGGACCAACCACTAGAAGTTGCCATACCAATAGTTCCAGGTGGTGCGTTGTTAATCATGTGCTCTTTGAAGTGAACACGTGGAAAAATTATACCTGGTGGAATAAATGTTCCGGCAGCGCTAACGCAGGCTATCATAGTAACATTAATACCCCTCTCGCCAGAAGTAGCTGCTCCAATTTGCTTAGCTTTTATATCGCCAAGCACACGAACTGGCTTGTGAACAGTAGGGCAGCCGGTCTCATCGAGATTCCACACATTTTGAGGTGTTAACTTTAATCTCGAATAAATTTCTCCCAATTTATCAAAAAATATTAAAACGTTTGGCTTGTTGAAACAGGCCATTCGACCTAAGCTTGTGGCTTCAGGCTTCCGAAGAGATATTTTGTTATTATAAGAAGTTCTAAAACATCGGTACCATTGTCTACCAGCAGTTTTATTATTATCCCATGATTCAGGGTAGTTCACATTGTTGAGTTTGGCGTACTGATATGCTAGTTTTCGCATTTCTTCAACAGTGACGCCATAGTTCCACTGTGCAGCTTTGATAATGTAAGTGAGCAGTTCGTTTTCTTGTTCAGTACTGAAGACTTTGCGTGTTGAATTATTCGCTTCATACTTGAAAGTCGCTTTCATAGACACTTTATGTTTTTGAATATGCCTACCAAGAGTACTTTTTGAAACACCATACAGATTAGCTATTTCTCTCAAAGGTCGACTATGCGCCAGTATCTCATTGGCAGCTGCTTCTCATGCTTCTGCATCTGGTTTCACCCTTTTTTTTCCTGTAGCACTTCTTCCCATCTGCAACAATAAGATTAACATTAACACGGTGAAGAAAAATATCTGGTTGTACCTTGGGACAAGTCCCTACGTACAACCATAACAACGTCCCAAGGTACAACCAAGCACATGTTTTACTAAATCTAACCTCATCAATTTAAAGTAAAGTTTTTTCTCATAAAATATAGTTTACAGTGAGCATTAAATATATAAAGACGAAATACGCCGAAAAAATTCAACCAATAGTTCTTACCGTGCTTTTCCTATTATTTTATAAAGATGGATAAAATTTACTTCACGGACACCAAAACGTTTTACACTTGTCGTCACATCAAATGGCTGCTGACGGAAACGCGAATATTTGATGTAAGTGGAGACAGTGTTGCCATCATATTACAAATTTCTCAGATTTCTCGCTACAACGGTTACATTTTTATAATGATTGTCCCAAGGTAAAACCGTCCCAAGGTACACGCCTTTCCCCTACCTATGCATGGGTATGGATGTAAGGAAGCAAACTAATAATAATCTCAAGTAATCCTATATTTATAATAAATGTTATTCAACAAGTCCCACTATGGACCACTCGTCCCACAATGGACCACTCGTCCCACAATGGACCACTCGTCCCACAATGAACCACTATATGGTCCATTGTGGGAATCATAGTGGGATTTTTAGTAAAAAAACTCTTTTACTCTATTTTAAATTTGAAAAAAATCACAGGAAACATAAACTGGCGAACAGTCCTAGCTGTACTTCCACTAATGGCAGGAGGAGGCAGCTTTAGTAAAAAATCTTCTGGTTCTACGGAATCTACATCGGGTTTGTCGGATGTACACAATTCTCTTCATGAAAGAGATATTATATTCATCTCCACTTATCTTAATAACCCGACCGACATTGTAACGAAAATATTTTGCCTACCATAGGGTATTACTAATAGGGGTAGAAGATTGGGGAATAGAAACTACTGCGAGTGGAGAAGGGCAAGCAAAATAATCAAAACTATGCGAACGGGCACTCAGGGGTTAGTTGGTGAGCTGGGGTCGTGGATAAGTAAAAGACAGTGTGTCGGATTGGGGTAACTACCAGAATATGAAACAAATGGATACTTACATAAATCTCCTGGACAAATAGAATGAAAATAAACCGGAAACACCTCAAGAAATTTAATATAGGGCGCCACTTGAGGTGCCTACTTATACCTATTACAACCAGCTAGTTGTAACTGGAGATATAATTATTAACCTTTAACTACGGGCGCCCCTCCACTAGTCATAACTACGTGCGCGGTGTATTCTGTACACCACCGACTAAAAACGCAAATAAAAGCCACAACTAGGTATTTTTAGTACATATATTGTATATAATAAATGTACGCATATATTTAAGAGAATGTCTTAACATAAAAAATAATACATAACGAAAATATAAAGATTGGCAACAAATATAAGAACAAAAACTCAACCACTTCTTTTTCTCTAAAAATAACCTTCTTGAGATTCTTGTATATTAGCTTAACATTAAAAATATTATAAAACTAGTATATAAATCTAAAAACTAGGAGTAAATAATCATTCACAAATGAACATATTTGAGAATATGTGTGCTATTGACTTTCGTTTTCTTCCTCGTTTGCGTCTACTAAATTACAATTTGCACAAATTGTAACAGAGTGCTCTTTACAAACCATTCTATTACATTTGTTGCAAGATATTGTTGTAACTCTATTTTTGCTCCTTTCACAACAATGGCACCTCCCCCGTTTTTTTGCTGGTGGTTCTTCATCGTGGTCGTCTTGTACGTTTTTGTATTTCTTCAAGAATATTTTTAAATCCAGAGGTAAACTCTGTATTTCCGCCCTCTCAGAAAGATGAGGTCTTATCAATGCCAATGATAATTCTTTTAGAAAAACTCTTCTATATTTTTGAGGATTGTCGATGTTGGCAGCATTGTACATGATCTGGCTGTTAATTCCGGCAATATTCAGGAGTTGAAAAAACAATGCCACAAAAAACAAGACCACAAAAACAACTAGAAGGTCGTTAAATAGTCCAATAATAGGTACTCACAAATATCCAAATAGATAACGGTATATTAAGTTATGAGAAAATGCTAAAATAAAATATTTGATCAAATGTATTATCATAAAACTAGTTTTATTATAATAAAATGAAAGTTTTATTAAAATTTTAATAACAAATTACAAATTCTTTTATTCAAAACGTTGCAAAATGTCTAGCTTTTGTTACATATAAGTCGCTATACATTAATAATGCTATTTTTTAGTAGATAAACGTAATATAAATCTCACAAAATTTACTTACATAACTAGGTGCTTGGTGTACTACATACACCACTGGTAAACTTCTCCTGAATTTTTCAACCGTCAGTCTATCTCTGCAGCAATCAATTTTACAACTGTTGAGGTTTATAGCTGACACATCAGAGATAGGTTAGGTAGAGGGACACGTGCGCAACCAGTGCTTATCAGAAATAGCGGCCAATTTAGTGCGACTGGTGTACTGAGTACACCGTAACCCGTAGTTAAAGGTTAAACATAAAAAACATATCTTTTTCAAATAAAACTCAAAAAGGGTTAGTTAAAAAAAATAAACAAATGTTAAGAAACAAAATTTAACATTTATTTTTGTGTCACCCCAAACAGTTACAAGACATAGAGAACACAAGAATGCAAAAAAATACAAAATATTACCACAATAGTCGCAAAATACAAAAATACAAAAAAGACTTACATGTGTCATCTGTTTACAATTTCCAGGAGTTGGAGATACTACAAAAACTTACAAAATTTACATGTACATAAGTTAACCTTTCTTTTAAAGAATACAAAACAAATCAATATCAAAAATAATAGAACTATCTGTCATATGTTAACATTAAATTTAAAACAAAACTGAACAAATAAAATGACAGCTAAAAGTCAAACCACAAAATTTACTACTTTAAATATTACAAATCCTTTTAAATTTTAATGAAAGCAATTATAAAAAAAAAATGTCTGTCTTTACTTTAAATTTGACACAAAAAAAAGTTACCTGGATTTCACAAAAACACTTTAAGTTGTTGAGGTTGTAAACTGGCACTTTAAAATACAAAACTGCTCTAGGAACAAAACGATGTTGAAGGGGGCATTTACGCAAATCTTGAAAACTGGAACCATCTTATTTACTTTTCAGATGTTAACACAAATCTTTCAGAACATCGAAACGAGTGGTTACTCTTCTAAATTTGACATATTACATAAGAGTAAAATTCCACTTATTTTAAACAAATTATATCATCTCATAACAACGAACTGTCCCCTTTGATCGACTCTTCAAACCTAACCTCTGTAACTACACATTGAACTGCTACATACTAAAAAACTTCAACTAATTCCGATAAAAAAAAAACAATAAGGAAAAACCATTACGAACTAGATGAAAATTCGGACCAACACCGAAACCACTGCCTCTAACAGCGGCTCCACTGAGAGTGACGAAATTATCTTAAAAAATTGATGGCATAAACTAGAATAAGCAAAACGCTAAAATAAACAAAACACAACGAAAATTAAGACTTAGATTAATTTGAAAACGCTATATCGGGCGGTTTGAACAAAGAAATATCGAAGAATTTGCGCCTGTGACATAAATAAACAATAAAATGATTTATTATCGACGGCAACGACCTAAAAAGAACGAAAGATTATAAATTGAAGGATACGAACTAAGAAACATTGAAAAAATTCTTCGTTATTATAATGCATATATAAGGGGATTTCATTTTAACACATATACGAGGGGATTCCAATAAATTTCAAATGCTACAACATAATATTTAACAGTTTTTTTTGTCATGTATCTTACTATAACATAGTCATGCGTTTAAATACATAAATCTTGATTTTCTGACGTGAAGCTTTCAAAATCGCTAGAATCGTTGCAAATCTCTTTACTAACATCACTGTTCGAACTAATGTCGTCATTAAAAACTTGATGTTTAACTTTTTTAGCCTTCTGCTTTTTTTCTTCTGAAAGTGTTTTTTAGCCAATCTTTCTTTATGCTGTTCCTTTATGGCATCTTTTTTGGAGGTGTCTGTTATTATTGCTGACTGTAGCTTCTTTCTGCTGCTCCTAAGGTTTTTCCTAAGAGCAGCTTTGGCATGTGGCCTAATTTGCTGAGGGGTTATTATATTGGATTGGATGGGTCATTAATTGGGCCGATATGTCATGGTTCTTTTACATCCTGAAGATCTTCCACATCCTGAACACCTTCGTTAGCCTTATATTCGTTACCATTTTCATTTTCTTCGGGCCTATCAGTGACATAAGATGACATAAAATCACTCTCTGAAAAAAATTGGGAATTCAGGGGCACTATGCCTGTTTTTTTTTTAAATCCGTTGAGAATATTGACAGGAGTGAATGTTTTAGGGTAGGCAGTACCAACAACATTACAAACATCATAAATGCTCATAGGTATGGCAGGTTGATTTAGCATCCAGTCATCAACTCCTTGGTTATAATAGCTTTTAAATGGAAAGAAGCAGCTCATCTTTATACAGATTCAGCACACGAACATCGTAACGGCTCTCATGGTTGTCAAGAATTAATAGAACTGGGAATTCTTTACTGCATTGCACGTGTTTGATAAGGTGCTCTATATACTTTAAAAAATTATCTCCCGTCATCCAACCAAAGGGAAACGCTGCACCGGTTGATCCTAGAGCCCCAGTAAGCATGAAAGGCTTAAATATTTGCATAGAGAATACAAAGAATGGAGGCACAAAAGTCCCATTAGCGCATATTGCAGTTCACATTGTTATTAATGTGCCTCTTTGAGCGCTTATCACTTTTCCAATTTGTTTTTGTTTAATGCTATCAAGTACCTTTCCGGGTTTACGCACATTGGTGACACCAGTCTCATCACAATTGTATATTTGATTCGATAATTCAAGCGCTCGGACAAATAACGGTCTATGTTACAAGTTGACGTTTTCGAGAAAAGGTGAGTTTAAAAATGTTGCTTATTTCTTGAACATTTGTGACTGAAAATGTAACGTAGACCGTTATTCCACAAATAAAAGTAAAAAATCATTTTTGAAATAATTTTATTAACATAAATTATTACATTTATGTTTATTAATATAACGTAATAGAAAATTAAATTATATTATAATAATTATTATACATATAATTCTATAAGTAGGAATTTTTGAAATAAACGAAAAAACAGAAATCTATTATGAAAAACAAACAGAAATTAGTATTCAGGTAGCGATTTATAAAAGTCGGCAAATTTACGATCCATATATGGAATCATTTTTATTAAATCTTTTTTTTTTATTTTGCGTAATTGGTAGCAGTGCATTGTACGCTGTTTGTAAATCTTCAGGCTTTATAGTAGCTTCCCAGTTTTCTTCGAAAATCTTAAATTACTCCCTGGGTTTTACGACGTTATGACTGGCTCGACCATAAATAGTGTAGGGATCATCAAGGTCATATTTCATCCAGAGGTACTTTGTTACTTGTAATTTTGAAGAACTTCTATTTTTTGGCAGGTGTTTTTCAATTGAGGTTAGGTCTTTAAAGTAATTTTGGCTCATTTCTATGACATCAAAAGGTTCTATCACTTTAGCGTCAGCAATAACGTATTTCCAATCCGAGGGTACATGCACCTTTGCACTTTTCTTTGTTTTCTCGATTAATGCAAAGTCTCTATCACAAGGCAAAATATCCTCCAGTTGTTATTTTGCCCTACGCAACGATTAACTTGCACTCTTCTACATCTATTAACTTCTTATAGTTCATTGTAACATACTTGATTATGCAAGATGCTATTTCTGTAGAGCCTCTTCCTGCGATGCATTCGTACCACAAGTTCATTATCGCTTTGCTAGTTCCCATATTTTGTATAGCAAAGTTGTAACAGCTAAGTTGCCTTTGGTAGAAGATATCTGAGTGGGATAATGACGGGCAAAATAGAACCTGCTGCATATCAACACAAAGGACTACAGTAGATGAGTTATTTGCTTTAGATTTAACTATGTCTGCTTTAAGTTCTTGATATCCCAAAGAGGCTTTAGTTTGATGTAAGTCACTTTACAACTGTATTTTCTTCCTATCATCCTCTGATTTTGCAAAACTTAGTTATATGTAGAATTCATCGCATATTTTACATGTATCTGATCTAGGAGCGCCAAAACGTAAATTCATTTACTTGAAAACTGTATCATAAAACGTTTTACTGACATCAAGATTAGGATTTTCAGTTTGGAAACATCGATACATTTTTAACAAATTTAGATCGGGACTCAAGTATTCTTTCTGTGTTTTACCTCAAACATAGTGCGACTCTTGCCTTGGAAATTTGTTGATATGTTCTATCACCAAGTTAATACTCTCGTGTAGAATCGCCTTTGGTTTATTATGATGCTTACCTCTCTGATCTATAGGAATATTAACACCGAGTTTAAGTTTGTCTTGTATCGTTTGAATTCGTCTATGGGTGATTTTGAAAATGTCGAGTAACATAGTTTTGCATACTTTCTTGTTATCAATGAAGTATGCGAAAGAACATAACTTTAACGAAGTGACATCTGTTTTTCCAGCTCTTCTTCTTTTTGGTTCCTCTATTCTAATACATTTTTTTAAAAACTCTAAAGCTCCATCGTACGAGTGTGAATAGAAGAACCTGAAGAGATCCTTTCTCATAGGAAGTGTGAAATCTGAACACATTTGCTTACACGATTTACTGCATATGTTTACATTAAACAAATATCATAAAATTAATAAATCTATATAGAGACGAATGGAAAATAGAATTATTTTTAATAATCATTTTGTTGTAAAACGAAAAAAAAACAATTTTTATTTATTAAATATTTAAATTTAAGTTTTAATTTAGTTTTAATTTAATTTATTAAATACAAGTTTTATTTTTAATATTATTTTAATTTTATTAAAATAAAACTTTCGCTTGTATTATTTCTACTTACATCGGTAGGAGCGGTCTTAGCAGGAACTAATATTTTTTTCTTCCTTGTCGTGTATGTCAGACCCGAATCTCTGCGATTTTTTCTAGATACATCCTTCCAAGTTTCTATATTTATCTGCCTGGTATTTCTTTTTGATTTATTTAATCTACGAATATCAGTAGATGAAAACCGAACATTCCTGGTTTGTTCTATCTCATTTTCGTTCATATTGTAATAAAACTACACAGACTACAATCTAAACAATACTGCAATGTAAACAAACGATAACTATTTGCACAGTACCACAAAACAGAATGATTTGATTCGGTACAGTCGAGGCACGCTTGACGTTGACATAGACCGTTGTTCCAACTTAAAAATTTATTTTCACTCTCTCCATATTAGTATACTCATCCCATCTGTTGGTATGTTAACAAACTATAATATTTAGTGGAATCTACACATTTCATAGACCATTATTCAAACCTAAACTCGATTTTTAATAATTTGTAACATAGACCGTTATTCGTCCGAACCCTTCGGACTACTACAATTATTGTATATTATGTTTCGTTATCACACTTCTCAAGTTTGTGAAAAATGTAGCCACATTATGTTTGTTGAAGCTAGTGGCCCTGCCAAGGCTAGTTGCTTCTGATTTTCGAAGTGATAACATAGGGTGTCGTTTCCTAAAATTATTTAACCATTCGACTCCAGCTCGTTTTTTCTCATGCCAAGTTCAAGACACCGTTTTATTGTTAGTAATGGCATACATATAAGCCAATTCACAGTATGTATTAATGTTAAGCCGTAGCACATTTCACAAGCCTGAATTATGTACTCGCACAATGGCTGTTCCTATCTACTTGTAAATATTGTTTTGAAACCATGGGTTCGTCCATATTCAAAATCATTTGTGTTGTCTTCATTAGTTTCATTAGCTAATTTGAACTTCTACACTTTGCGCTGTAGAGCCGACTTGCTTACACCATGCTTTTTGGACGCACTCATCAAATTTAATTTTTTACAACATCTACTGCAGAATGCACAGACCTTGCATATACTTTATGATTCTTTGAGCTTTTTTCGAAAACTGCTGACAGTTGGGATCTTGGAGGTCTCGGCATATTCAATTCGGCAAAGAATGAAAATCTTTAGCATGTTTTAGTATATTTCAGCATAGATCGCATCATGTTATCATATCCCAGTATGAACCGTTTTTTGATTCTCACTATGGACCATGGCGCATCAAAATACAAATGACCAAAAATTTTATCAAAATGGTAGAGCTAGGTTTAAACAGAATAAGATGATATTGAGGTTATGTATGTTTTAGATATCCATAACAAATTCAAGTTAAATAGGATACATTTCGGGGAATTATTCTAAAAAATCTGAACCTGGAAATTAAAATTTTCAGCTGATCACTCACCTAAATTTCCAAAATATCGAAACGCATAGTACTTATTAAAAAACTAACACGAGATTCGGAGGCGGCACTTTTATGATAGCACACACACTGAAATATAGCTCTACCGCGATGAAAAAATAGCCAGGAGAGTGAAATTCCCACTATGGACCAGTTTACCCTACTTAGAACGTTTGGAAGTTCCACTCTTCATATTATGACATTATTAATTTGATTTTCTTTTTCTTTCTGTCAAAACTTATTACTATGGTTTCCATGTCTCTTCTATTTTTTATATTTATTTTAGGTTAGTTTGACAGAGGAAGTGTCTATGTTTATGCAAACGTTCATTGCAAATTTTGACATAATATGGCGATTAGAGAAACATAGTGGTGTAAGTCAAATTAACTACTTTTTCAATAACGAAGGTTCTGCCTATGACACTCTGGAAAAATCAGTGAACCATTCAGAGAAATTGAATTAAAAGTTTTTACTAGTCAACATACCAAATTTACTTGTAAAACTCAGTAACATAATTTTTTTGCAATCTTTGTATTTTTTTTATGTATTTTATTATGACAGTACAGACTTACACAATGCATACCAAAAAGTGACTTACACCATAATGAGTTTTGGGTATTGTCGCCAAGGTAACCAATCACGACAAAGATTGTTACTTTGGCCGGCCAATCACAGTGCTCGTTATTAACTTCGCTGTCATTGGCCTCTCGGCGGAAGTGTGCTGAATTTTCTCAAACACGATGTGTATAAAAGAACAGCACATCTTCCGATCGGGGTCCAGTCGCACATACACTACTAGCCCCGTAAGACCTTGTTGGTTCGGTGCGCTATCAAGCTACCTTTGAGTTTTATTTATTACCGCTATCCTGTTATCGTCGAAGACGTCCTGAATTGAAGAAATACTTGATAATGGTTATTCAATTTAGAAGTTAAATCATCAAGTGGAAGAGAACCGGCGTGTCGACTGCAAAACGCTTCCTGACAGTAGAACACGACTTACTGAGATAGAAAAGACATTGGTCTTAGAACTACCTCACATCGTGTCGAACTGACCACAGCGTTATTTGGGCCTGTCACGGTAAAGAGCGAATAAAAGCCCCGACGGGGACTTGTAATTGCTTTTCCGATCAGGTTGAGCTGCAATAACGTTTCGTCTCCGAAACCTTACGCAAATAGTAACTATATCAAATACTGTTAGCGAAAAGGTAGCTATACGAAGCGACTGGCAGCAGGAAGGGTCGACACGGCCGGCATTCTTGTACCTCTCTTGAGGAGAGGGAACGCGGCTCCACGACGTGAGAAGGCCGACATCTCTGTGGAACTTGAGGTATACACCACGCATCAGAATTCTAACATATATATAATTCATGTAAGAACATTTTATCTGTAAGAAAGCTCGAACGGTTAGAGAATTCTGATTGCCGGTGTCCCCTTACCTACCACAAAGGTTCGGCGGCTCTTCTTACCCGTAACGGCCGGTATCCCAATAAACTCCTTAAAAACGAAGATGGACTCTCGAAACTTGAGATCCTCTTCAAGAGCGGCGGTCGTAGATCGTCCAGAAACTCCTGAAAACCAGGAGGACGCTACGGCCGTACGACATGGCGCCCAACACATAGAAGATACCCACACCCCAGACCTGGCTACAGTATTGTCCACGCTGATACAAGCAGTCACAGCTTTAACACTGGTACAACCCAAATCTGAAGCCCAGGAGAAAAAGATCGAGATCCCACAACCAAAATGGACCCCTGCACCACCTCAATACTCCGGCGATGATACCGAAAATCCACAACAATTCGTAGATGACATAATAGACCACATGAGCAATATGAACATCGATACCAAACACTGGATAGCCTACATCCTAGAAAAATCACTAATAGGAGAGGCAGCTCAATGGGCACAGAGCCAATTCACAACTGGTCTAAACTACGAATCATTTTTAAACAGGCTGATCGATCACTTCGACAACACAACGAAGAGATCATCACTAATGTCCAAGTTATACGGACATTACCAAAAATATCAGCCAATAGCCGAATTTATTTCAACCAAGATGGCTCTTTTTCGACGATTATTACCACATATCGACGAAGAAGAACGGTGCAGGGCCATTGCCAACCTAATTCGCCCAGAAATCAGGAAAAGTCTTCGCAACAACATACCGAGAACTGAAGAAGACCTGAGGCGAATCTGCGAAGAATTGGAAGCAGACGAGAACATTTCACGACGTGCAAATCGACAACCCGACCCGCCAAAAGCCGCAAAACAATCAAACCAGAATCAAGCCAGGGGACAATTTTCACAGAGGCAACCGAGAACTTCTGAGACTATAGATGATTGGAGAAATAGAAATCCAACTCAGAAACCAACGCCGAAACCCCGACAACAACCTAACAACCAGGGAAACGACGAGAGGGGCACCCACTAAGCCTCTCTCCAGATGCGGTGCCCCAACTTAATCCAATCAACGCCATGAAAGTTTCAAATCTGCCACGAATCGATGTGAACATCAATTCAAAGAAAGCCCAGGTCCTCATCGATACCGGTGCATCGATGAATTATATCAATCCTGACTTGGTTCAAGCGGCAGATATTCATAAAAGGCGGAGAATGGTCCAGTTGGCTTGCAAACACACCACTACACATAGTCAGGGTACAGTCGAAGTCACGATCGATTTTGGAAGTTTCCAGTCCACAACGAGATGTGCCATTGTCAAAGATCTGAACCAAGATCTAATTCTGGGTATGCCATGGCTCCAAAAAGAAGAGGTACTAATAGACATTAACCGAAAATGTCTACACGTGGGAAAAGAATCACGAAAAGTCCTCTACTGGAAGTCGCATTCAGCCAAACAATGCAACTCAAAGACTCAACTCCAAGATGACCAAGCTCCACAATTTGCAGTCCCAACCGTAAGGGAACTCCTGCAGGAGTACGAAGACGTCTTCGACGATAAACTTAAACAACCCACTACCCGAGACACGGTGATGGAAATCAAGCTGACAGACACACGGCCGATCAATACGAAGCCATTTAAATGTTCTCCAGCTAAGAAGAAAATAATGTTCGATGAAGTCCAGGAGATGCTTGCAGCAGGTGTCATCCGACCAAGTCGATCACCCTATAACAGCCCAGTGGTGATCGTCAAGAAGAAGGATGGCACGCCTCGATTTTGTGTTGATTATCGTAAAATCAACAAGATAACAATCGACGAGGTCTCCGCCCTACCGCCAATCCACGATGCAATTAAAGAGCTAGGAACGGCGAGAATATTTTCGACATTAGATTTGAAGAGTGGTTTTTGGCAAATACCACTACACAAAGATTCGATTCCGCTGACAGCATTCAGTCTACCCGACGGATCGTCTTATGAGTTCGTAGTTATGCCATTCGGACTCAAAAATGGACCTGCAGCCTTCCAAAAATTGGTTACATCAGTTTTCGCTGGTTTCATAGACGAATTTGTAAAAGTCTATATGGATGATATAATCATTTATTCCAACTCCTGGGAAGATCATCAGAAGCATCTCCACCTCGTCCTAGAGCGACTCAGAACACATGGACTCTGGGTTTCGTTGAAGAAATGTCGGTTTGCTACCAACACGTTAGAGTATTTGGGCCACAAAGTAACCGACACAGATACTCAACCCCTGGAAAAACATTGTGAGAAAATCCAAGGTTTTCAGCGACCCAAATCTGTCAAACAACTGAGAAGTTTTATTGGGACAGCAAATTGGCTCCGAGATTTTGTTCCAAACTTCGCAGTCATTATCACTCCTTTGACTGACTTAACATCGAAAAAGAAATATTTCAAATGGACGCCAGAAGCCGAGACAGCTTTCAACACATTAAAAACAGCCCTATCTGGAGATCTTCACCTAGAGCGACCTGACATGAACCAGCCATTTAGCCTGCAGACTGATGCCTCCGAATATGGTATGGGGGCTGTCCTATTTCAAGGCTCGACCGAAGAACGGAAGATAATTGCTTACGCTTCCACTAAACTTCGACCAGCCGAAAGAAAATATCATATAAATGAAAAAGAGTGCTTAGCAGTTATATGGGCACTTAAGAAATTTCGTCACTTCCTCCAGGAGAAAAAATTCACTCTTCTCACCGACAGTACAGCGTTGCTATGGTTAGACAAATACCAAGCCGACAAAGCCAAACTGTCAAGATGGTCACTGCTATTACAGGAATTTAATTTCGAGGTGGTTCATATACCAGGGAAAGAAAACCAACTTCCTGATCATCTCTCACGAAATCCAGCAGAAAATGACCAAACCACAGAAGAAGACATAGACAGTCAAATTGACCGAATCTCCTGGCCAATACAGTCTCCGCCTGAAGCCGAACCAGAGGACTTCCCATTACTCTGCCTTTTAGACGACGAAGAAGAAGGGGCAGAACACCCCATCCTCGACGATTTGAGAGAAATGCCTCTGCAAACCAGAATCGCACGAAGTCACCAGGTGCAAACAGGCATGCAGAGGTTCGTTCGAAGATGGCATAAAATCACCGCCAGAGGCCCGAGGAACGAAGTCGAGCAGAGCCTGCTAGAAGAATTTGTAGTAGAAAACAACACAGCCTACTACACAGCCGGCCAAAACCTCAGAAAAATCCTCGTACCCGATGCTTTCAGACCCGAAGTCCTGGAGTGTTATCACGACAGCGAGGAAGCAAATCACCCCGGCCAGGAGGAGACCACAAGGGCCATTAAAGAAGTATATTACTGGCCAACAATCGCAAAAGATGTGACAAAATATGTCAGGTCATGCCTGATATGTGCCACGACGAAGGCCGCAGCCAGACAGCCAAAAGCACCCATTATTCCTAGAGAGCCTGTAAATCCTTGGGAAAGGATATCTTTCGACATTCTTGGGCCGTATCCAGCCGCAAGAGGCACCAAAAATAGATATGTTCTTCTAGCCACTGACTGCCTCAGTAATTGGATCGAGTACAGATGTTCGACAGCCGCAAAAAGCCGGGACATCATCCGTTTCCTACAAGAAGAAATATGTAACAGATGGGGCAGGCCATCCACTATCATTACGGATAATGGTATTCAATTCAGGACAGATGCTTGGGAACGTTTTCTCCGAAAACATAATATCCAAGGCGAACGAAGTCCAATCTACCACCAGCGGGCCAACCCGGTAGAGAGACGAGTCCAGGAATTGAAGAAAGGTCTTCGTGCACGAGTTTCATCCCCTGAGGACCCCAGATGGGAATCCTACCTAGCTGATGTTATTTTCAGCCTTCGTACCCGCCAAAATGAAGCCACAGGCCAGACTCCGGCGGAACTTTTACTGGGCTACAGACCGAGAAGATCTCAGGAAACTGAGCACCAGGTGAGACGAGAAGAGACACGCCAACAGAGGGTCGAACGAGCCGTTCAACGAGCCACCCTATACGCCAGGAATCTCTTCCCAGAGAACGAAGATGTCCGCCAACCCAGAACCTACTTACAAGGCGAACAAGTCTTGGTAAGGAACCATACCAGAGGGAACTTCGGCCCCACCTGGACGGGCCCCCACACCATCCTCAGAGTGGCAGGAGACCATACGTACGAAGTACGTAGAGATCAAGATGTCGACAGAGTCATCCACGTAGACGACATCAGGCCAGCTCCACCACCACGGGATGCCCCCGTATAAGCCCCACGTAAGTGTTTAAACAGACTAATAATTCTCTTTTTTTTTTTCCCATATAAAAACATTTTTTACAAACTTTTCTAAGTGTAAATCTTTAAAACTTTTCGTCATATTTACAAACTTTGCCAAGTGAATTTGATATTTTAACCGCGAAATTTTACAAGTGTTTAAACACCACACATTGACATTTTAGATTTTTCTACATTTTTATACCCTCAAAAGACAATTTAATATTGAAAATTTTCTCTTTTATTTCATACTCTAAGTATTTTTAAATTTTTACAACTATATTGGAAGATTGCAGAAATCAATTTTACCTAATTTGATTTACAAGTAATATATTTTCAGTTCAAAAGTTTTAGTCTGTCTGGCAACTTCCCAATAGAAGTGTAAAAACTTAGAATAATTTCGAAGCTGATTTAGATTTAGCTGAGAATTATTGTACTTTGACGTTTAATTTTTTCTAATAAATTATCTTAAAACATTTTCCTTGCAGGAATATTTCGCATAACATGTATTTTCAAGTGAAATTATATATTTTATATTATCGTTACAGCTCTATAAGTGTCACAATCATTTCAAGTTTTATAAATATTTCATGCCTTAAAATATTGTACAAGGCGCATTTCAACTTGGATAGACACTCTGCGGTAACCAATTAAATATGTTTCACGAATTTATGCACTTGGGGAGATACCGAGTCGATATTCCACTTAACAATTTTCACACTGTGTATTAATTGTAACCTTATCACAATTTCTTTGTTTTATATATACCTTTTTGACTTATAACTTGAACATTTAATGTCTTAATTATGACTATTTTTATTTTAATAAATGGCCTAGCTATAAGAATTTTCCTTTGCTACAATTATATATTGAAATTATATTGTACCAATGTTTTCGTTTCTTTTACATATGTTTATTAATTGTGAATTTCATATGTTTACTGAAAAATTTTTGTAAAATTTTCTTAATTTTTTCAATAAAAAAAAACACCCTACCAACAGGTCTTCGGAGGGGAGGGAGTGTCGCCAAGGTAACCAATCACGACAAAGATTGTTACTTTGGCCGGCCAATCACAGTGCTCGTTATTAACTTCGCTGTCATTGGCCTCTCGGCGGAAGTGTGCTGAATTTTCTCAAACACGATGTGTATAAAAGAACAGCACATCTTCCGATCGGGGTCCAGTCGCACATACACTACTAGCCCCGTAAGACCTTGTTGGTTCGGTGCGCTATCAAGCTACCTTTGAGTTTTATTTATTACCGCTATCCTGTTATCGTCGAAGACGTCCTGAATTGAAGAAATACTTGATAATGGTTATTCAATTTAGAAGTTAAATCATCAAGTGGAAGAGAACCGGCGTGTCGACTGCAAAACGCTTCCTGACAGTAGAACACGACTTACTGAGATAGAAAAGACATTGGTCTTAGAACTACCTCACATCGTGTCGAACTGACCACAGCGTTATTTGGGCCTGTCACGGTAAAGAGCGAATAAAAGCCCCGACGGGGACTTGTAATTGCTTTTCCGATCAGGTTGAGCTGCAATAACGTTTCGTCTCCGAAACCTTACGCAAATAGTAACTATATCAAATACTGTTAGCGAAAAGGTAGCTATACGAAGCGACTGGCAGCAGGAAGGGTCGACACGGCCGGCATTCTTGTACCTCTCTTGAGGAGAGGGAACGCGGCTCCACGACGTGAGAAGGCCGACATCTCTGTGGAACTTGAGGTATACACCACGCATCAGAATTCTAACATATATATAATTCATGTAAGAACATTTTATCTGTAAGAAAGCTCGAACGGTTAGAGAATTCTGATTGCCGGTGTCCCCTCACCTACCACAAAGGTTCGGCGGATCTTCTTACCCGTAACGGCCGGTATCCCAATAAACTCCTTAAAAACGAAGATGGACTCTCGAAACTTGAGATCCTCTTCAAGAGCGGCGGTCGTAGATCGTCCAGAAACTCCTGAAAACCAGGAGGACGCTACGGCCGTACGACAGTATTAGAGTAAAAATATTATTTTTACAATATTTAATTTAATAAAACATACATAAAAATGTTGTTACTAGTACATAACTAAGGTTTAAATTTCTTCTTCGTTCTCCTCAGAGATCGCATCAAGAAATGGACCTACGTCTTCTTCATTCTGATTACTCCTTATGTTTCTAAAAAAAGCGTGATTCACAGGAGGAATGTATTTTAACAAATACAGCATGTCTTTTTTCTTAAGACAGGACATACTTCGGGGACCATTGTAAAGTTTATCTTGTTCAATATGAGCAAGGCTACGAGGTCGACCATGTTTGGCAGGTTTTACATCAAGCTCTTCAAATGGCATAAAGTCGTTCAGTGTGTTCTTGTACAGGATAGAATATTCCTTGTCCTTTTGGAAACTAAGCCACTGTATTTTCAACCAGTTCACTTTGTCCCCGTCTATATTTTTCTGTCGTCTTGTTACTGCTTTTGTCAAGTTTCCAACACTCAGGAAATCGTCATCTGCCATTCTTACTAACAAGAACTTGTTTGTTTTCCGTGCGGTTGTTATTATTCTGTACCAGTCATCCGGGGTGAAGATAGTTTGATTTCGTGCTGCTTGTTCTATGTGACCAAAGTCCGCATCATTAGGTAGATACGAGTGTCCTGAAACCATGAACTTTAGATCAATGACGTCTATATTTTTTATTTCTTGTGTCAGTTTCATTAAAGTTAAAACTACGTTAATATTCCGGTTTTGTCTGCCACAAGTGTCACTGAAAATGATTATGTGTTTACAGGGATTGTGTTTTATGTGCTTGGTAAGACACGCAGAAATTTCTTGTGATCCCCTGCTTGCCATCGTCTCATCCCATACGTACATGTACCCTAAATTTTTCCCCATATCATGTACCCCCAAGTTGTAACAGTACATGTTTCTCCGGTAGTACGCCTCAGACACTGTTAGTTTTGGAAACGGGAGGGCTTTCTGCAAATCAATAGTTAAGGTGCATAAATCTTCATTTTCTTTTGCCAATGTGCTATCTGTCTTCAAAGTAGCACGTGCTTTTTCAGCTCTTGCCAAGTGCAACTTATGTTCCCTTTCCAGCTCTGCTCTTGTTTCTGGATTTTGCTCCATATCTACCATTTGCTTGTACCTATCGCAGTGTTTACATGTATCTTTTCTAGGCAAGTGAAACTGTAAATTAAATTTTGAGTTGAAAGTAGATCGGTAGTAATACTCTTTCACAGGATCTATTTCAGTTTCGACACACCACTGTGTATAAAGATTGTACATCTTTGCAATATTAAGATCTGGGCTCAAGTATCTTCTGTTGGGATTATCGTTCCTTGTATAGTGGCTTTGATAAGATGGGAAACGGTTAATGTGGTCTATAACTGATTGTGCCTGCAACGGTGTTAACTTCTGTGCAGCAACATGTTTACCCCCTAAGTCTTCCCCAGGGGTTCGTCTCTCTCTTATTTTATTAAGAGCTTCAGTCACTCTACCGTCACTTACAGCGAAAGTAGACAAAAAGTACTTTTTGCACACTCGAACTGTGCAATCTCCTTTTTGAATATGAAACAAATTTGTACTTTTCTTTTCTGCTTTTGCTCCAGACCGTGGACGTCTACACCGTATGGGCGCCTGATGGATAAGTCCACATAAGTATGCATTTTGTTTGCTGAAAGCACCCATTTTATGAAAATTGTCAAACTGCACTCGTCTTTCATCTTCTGTGAATGATGAAAAGCATCTCTTAGGGCACCCACAATCAGTATTTGTAAGCTAATAAGTAAGAACTTTAAAAATTTTTCTAGGCTCTCCTAGTGAACCGATTTGAATTTTACAAAAAGCGTTCGAAAGTTTGATCCTTCTTTTATGTGTAAACAAATTTGCAACTATCTGAGGGCCTTATTTAGGGCCTACTATAAATTTGAAAATTTGCGATTTTTTTTTCAGTAGGCTGGGTTGCAAAATTATTATGCAAACCCTATCCAACCGATCTTAACAAAATTTATTACACGTTTTAAACACATTAAAAGGTTTTTCTGGGCGGAATATGAAGCTTGTAAGTCAAGTTTAGAAAGTCGAAAACATTTAAAGGATTAACTTCATTTTTTTGTACTTTTTTTTCCAATTATTACTATTTTTTCAACAATAAACATTAAATTTTCAATTTCTAGCTAACGAAATATTGTGTAAAATTGAATAACGAAACTTTTAACTTCGTATAATTTTTTCTCTAGGATCAATATTTTCCGAATTATAAACGAAAATATGAGCAAAAAATGAGAAATTTTCAATTGTTTTCAGATTTTGTTAAATAAAAAATTTAGCACAGGGTTTGCGACTGGCGCATATCGTGATTATCGATATTGGGCACATCCTGAAGGGATTCCAGCAAAAAAATAGCTTCCTATGGAAAATGTCCAATCCAAAACAGATCCCGCCTAGACTAATTGGTTGAACACGGGAATAGTGTGTGACGACATGTAATTATATTTATTTATGTGTATAATAAACTACAAACATTGTGTAGTACATATATTACATGTATTTAATTTTTTTATGTTTATACGAACGAATATAAAAAATCACTCGTATTGCAAATATTCTTCTTCTTTTTTAATTTTGATTATTCTTAATTAGTCAGATCGAAAAGTGTATGCACAAGCATACGATCTAGACTTAACACATACTTTTTAAATATAGATTTTACCATATTTATTGAATTAAGAGTATTAATATATATTTTATACATGTTGGGCAAGTGATTAAGTATTTTTGGAGCAAGATACATTTTTGGAGTTGATTGGTTTTAGTGCGAGTCTCGTAGTGATGAGGTAAGGTACGCAGAATATGGTTATGATTGTATGTGTACAGTAGCAGGGAATACATATAAAGTTGCCTCGTATCCATTACGTTAGTATCACAGAATAATAAATGAGAGGAGTATGTAATTTTTTTATTTAATTATTATTTTTAATATTTTTTTTTGTAATATTTCGACTTTCTTTAAATAAGTCTTTTGTACACCGCCCTACCCAAGAGTTCTATATCTAATTCTAGACTCAACTAGTGCATAATATAATATTTTTAAATATTTGAAATCTATTTTAGATTTGAGAAATTTAAACTTTGGAACTAAAACTCTTAAACACTTTGTTATTTCATCTATCTGGACATCCCATCTTAAATGAGAGTCGATTTTTATTCCAAGATATTTTTTAGTGTTACTTGATTTTATAATTACGTTTTCCTTCGTATTGTTAATTGTTATAGAAGTATAAGAAGGTAGTGTTACTTTGTAACTGCAAAACGGAAAAAAACGTTTTTTTTTATAATTAATGGTTAAACCCTTATAATTAAACCATTTTATTAGTTTGAGCATATCTATCTTAATTTTATTCTTTAAATGTTCCCAATTGTCTGCGCTATATAAAATTGCAGTGTCATCGGCAAAACTTACTATCTATCTTCCCCTCAGTATTGAGATTATATAGATCGTTGACATGGATATTAAATAGTAGTGGTCCTAATACTGTACCTTGAGGCACACCGCATCTTAAGTGAAGTTTTTTGCTGTTTATATTATTTATCCTAACAATTTTTTGTCTGTTGTCCAAGCAAGACTTCAGTAAATTATGAGCAGTGCCTCGTATTCCATTATTTTCTAGTGCTTCTAGTAGTTTTGGATGGCTTACAGTATCAAATGCTTTTGCCAAGTCTAGAAACACACAAGCAGTAGGTTAGCTATTGTCAATTCGATTGTATATTTCATTGGTGATTTTTATTATTGTATCATTTGTCGATAAACCTTCACGGAATCCAAACTGTGAAGACGATAATATGCTGTGTTTATCAAAGAAAGAAATTTTTGTTAAAGTGGTAATTAGTGAGATTGGTCTGTAGTTTGACAAAGTTAGTTTATCTCCTTTCTTGTATATAGGAATTACAACTGTTTCCTTAAATTTGTCTGGACATTGACCAGATTTAAATATTAAATTTATTAGTTCCACCAACGGTTTGATGATTTGTTTATCTATAATTTTTATTGTTTCTGCTCTAATGTTGTCAATACCGGGTGATTTTTTAGTGTTTTAATATTTCCCTCAATTTCACTTTCAGAGACCGGTCTTAAATACATAGAATGCATCACGCTGTTGTATTGTGGGAAATACGATGTCGGTGGTGTTATATTCTTGGCATAAGTTTCTCCAATTTCTGTAAAATAACGAGCAAACGAATTGCAGATAGTTTCACCATCTATTACAGTAGTTCCTTCTTGCGTAACTATTTCTTTAATATTTCTTTCGGTTTCTTTACCTGTCAAATTTTTAACAATATTCCACAGGTTTTTGGAATTATTCTGGTTTTTCTCAATTTCGTTTCTAAAATAATATTTCTTATCATTTTTTATTAATATATTTAGGTGTTTTCTATAATTAAAATATTCATTTTGTTTATTAAAATTATCAGGATCTTTTACATGTTTACGATACAAGAGATTTTTTGTGTTTATGGATTTAACCAGACCTGCAATTATCCAACTTTATCGCTTCTTCTCATGTTTTTTGTATTTTTTTATATAACTGTTTTTTACTTTAAGTTTGTTAAGAATTTCACATAATAAATTGCGTTTGACATTGACATTTTTATTCACACCAGTATATTCACACCATTATATATATATATATATATATATATATATATATATATATATATATATATATATATATATATATATATATATATATATATTATATATATACACCAGTATATTCACCATTATATTCACACCAGTCATCATTTATGGACCCACACTTGCAACCGTTTCATCATTATTCTTTTTTTAGGTGCTACAAAATCAGTCTTTGACGTTCTAAAAACATTAAATTACCTGAAAAAGAATGACAATAACATATACGAATTAAAGAAACGTCACATGTATTATGGACAAATTCAGTGTGGGATGGCAATGTTAAATATAAAATAATTTTATTTTTTAATTTATTGTCCATATGATGCCAGTATGGTAATTTTAAATGTACCTTAATGATGATTTTGTCAAGAAATTGCTTTTTAATGTTAGAACAAAATATTTGGAATATCGTTGCCGTTAATGCAAAAGGTCATATGTAAAAATTGCACTTTTCAGGAGACAAAAAACTGAATAATATTTACTGTGTGAGTAGTGTTTTTCTCCAAATTAGAAGATATACTTAAAAACAAAGACAATATTATATAATATGTATTCCTTTATTTTGATGTTAATGTTGCTCATATTATGCGTACAGTTTTTTTAAACTTCGGTACGTTTTTGGGTTTATCTAAAAGTATCGGCGCGCACAACTTGTGGCAAAAGTGTTTGCTACACGTACCTCTCTGAACTGATAAAATTTTACGTTGTGAATAAATATGCGAGCTCCCTTGCTCATCCTTCCCAATCCCTTTTGGGATTTGGTGACATCATCAGGATTTTATAGTTTTTTTGCGATTTCTTTCCATCGATTCGGTCCTGGGCTAGTTCTTCGGCGTCATGTAACCCTTGGTTAATCAGTGTTTCTGTTTGATCCACCCAACGGTTTGGAGATCTTCTCCAGATTTTTTCCTTTTAACTCTGCCCCCGATTATAAGTTTTTCCATCGTGCCTGTTCTTCTAGCAAATTGTCCAAAATACTGCAAATATGTCTGTTGTATTTGTTTAAGCAATATATCTTTTACTGTTTGAGTTATTTTAGCATCGATACATTAGTTCGATGATCATCCCAAGATATTCTTAACATACCGCGGTATCCCACATTTCATAAGCATCTATTGTTTTTCTATCCGCTTAGTTTAAGGTCCACGATTCGGATGTATATGTAGCTATGTGAAAAATGAGTGCCCTTATCAGCCGTAGTTTTTTGTGTATTGTTATGGTTGAATTTTTCCAAATTGTTACCAGTTTCATCATAGCTGTTCTTGCAATAGTCACCCTTCTACGTATCTCTTTGTTACATCCTCCTCGTTTGTTATTAGAGACCCCAGGCATATGAAACTATTTACTACTTCGAAGATTCCTTGCTAGGTTGACATATATGGTCTATTTTCTATCGGTGCTAAGATTAAAAACCATAATGTAAATTTAACAACTTTATTTAAACATTAAAGAAATTAATTGTAATAGGGCTTACAAAATATAAAACTATAACATATAAAAAGTAATCTAGTGCCTAATATAAAAACTACTATAGAAGTAAAAAAATAGAACATTCGGTAATGTAGAATAAGTACCTAAGCTACCGCAAACGCCTAAAACACTGTATTTCTATAGCTATTATAAACAAAAGTTTTTACTTTAACCCAATCTAAATTTTTTAATAGGATGGGTTGTTCATCAATTAATGTTTGACATTCCTCTTTTTTTGGTGCAATTTTATTTTGAATATGACCTGTAAAATATGACTTAACACATTTTTTCTGTTCTTCTGTCCGACGTATTTTGTTATTCTTCGCCTTCTTTTTAATCATACCTGAAGTACTGCAATCTTTCTTCTTATGCTTTTTCTGTTTAGTTGTTGTTTCGTTCTCGCTATTGTCCCTGTCCAATCAAATAACACAAGTATTTTTGACATTTTTGCCATTTGGTAAGCGTCCTGCGTTATTCTGCAAGCAAGTAACAAGAAAAAAAATCATTAGAAATTTTTCAATGGCGTAATTCAGACTAGAGGAAAAAATTATTAAAAATAATGTTTACCTTATATCGGATGTTAGAATTTCTATTCAGAGTACTACGTAGTCTAAAACTACTTTTATTACTGCTATTTCTATGTTATCTGACAAAACACATACGACACGAACTGTCACTCAAATTATTGTCGTTGTCAATATTGCAAAATTCTGCTGTTAACTTTTTTGCACCTCGGTATTTTGCTTCATGTCTTATTTTGAATGAAAATTCTAATGAAAATCCGCTACTATTTACAAATGATTTATTTGAATAAAAAAATTTTTAAGTATTAATTAGTATGTAGTAGCAAAAAATTTAACAAATTAAATTTTTGTTTTTTTTTTAAATTAGTTGTTGAGCATTTTCAATGATATATATATATCAATAATATAACTTACTCGTAATATTCCCTGTGTGTGTTTTCGGTGTGTCCCATAAATTGTGCAAAATGAGCGTATTCTTCTTTCGATAAATTAATTAGTTGCATTACTGTTGCTATTTGTTTACGTAAGCAATTAGACGTCAGTGCTACAGGATTTTCTGCGCCACTTGCATTCGCAAATTTTTTGATGACGACATCTGCTCTAACCCACTGAGATTTAGAGCTAGGATAAGAAAACAGATACGGATTTTTTTTAGATAGCATGTTGGTTTCGTTTCTAATTTGCAGTGTTAAGTCGATATATGCTTGTACATTTTTTGGAAAGAGTATAATAATGGGTCTACTACCTTTTCCGCCAGCTACAACTCTCCTGTATGTATTTGATAAAAGCTTCTCAGATTCAGTCAGTTGCTCTAAGTACTTACTCTGTTTGGTCAACACATGCGAAATTTTTTAAATATGAATCTATATCTATATTTAATCAACTATTTTCTTAAAAGCTTGTTGATTTGTACAATCTTGTTGTAAGAGTTCAAAATTAGTTTCTGCGCAGTTTACAACGTGATTTCTAAAGTTTATTATATCTTTCGTCAGAGGTAATAAAACTGGTTTATTCCACTTTTTTTCCGCAAGATATTTCACAGCTAATGACGATATTTCAAAACTCCACTGACTATTCACTAACAACTTAAATCTCTTCAATTCTTTTAGTTTTGCGTCTTTATCGTTACACAAAATATCGGGGTGATCTTTCATTAACAAATGACTACGCAAATCACATATTTGCTTTGGTGTAGTTCCCAAATGCATGGCCAAACTTGGAGCTTTATAGATTTTAGTTTCCTCGTTGTAACCGCTGATTAGTCTTGCACTTGCTACAACGGTATCAAAGAGCATAGGGTTTAATATGTCAAAAAAGGTAAATTTTTCTTCTCAGTATGTCGGCGCATTTCAATTAGTAATCTATAGCATTCCATCATTTTATTAGAGCAAGCGACCGAAATTTGAGCGCGCTTATGTTTCTTTAACCTTTCCGGAACCGTGCTATAAAAACTTACGTTGCAGGCCGTGCGGGGTAACTATGGTACCCCACTAAAATACTTTAATAATTCATTTAAATTATACATTATTGTTTGGAAAGTTATATAATAAAGCGCTAGTCACTGAAATAATTTGTTTTTATTATTAAAAAGATGTACATTTTTTTATTTTACCTGTAATTACAATAATATGATCTTATTTATCATTTTTACAGTCAGGGAAAAAAAATGTTTTAGTTTCTTCTCGATGTATGTTGCATATGGGTTTTCTGCATGTACTACATGATATTTTAGTCTTTCTGTCCCGTGTTCTGGCACAAAAGCTGCATCTTCGATTTGTATATTGTTGAATGTCTCTGGCAGGGGTTTCTGACACAGTGGCATTGCTATTAGAGAGAAATAAATCTATTGCACTTTTTACAGTTTTGTGAAAATTTTTATTATTCTGTTTCCGGTGTAGAACAGTTGGGAGTGAAAGTTCTTCTGCCAAGTTTTGTAAAAAAATTCTTCGCCTACTTCGGTCATTACTCTTCCAATCGGGAAACTTTTTAGTAAATATAATATAGGCATTGAGTGCAGCCATATCAATAATTTCCATAAAAATCCTAAATGGCCATCTCCTAGTTGAACGAACACATGTATATTCTCTAGTCATTTTATCTCCGGTGTCAACTGACCCTTTGGTTTTATTGTAGTGTAAAATAATTTCAGGCTTACGTTTTTCTTTTTCATCAGAGGATATTTCGTCGCTGTGAAACTGTGTCGATAACAAAATGACAGCTTTCTTTTTTGTAGGTACATAGGATACTAATGTGAGATCATTAGAAAATCCAAAAATAGAGGAACGTTCTTCGCGCGCAGAATTTGGAGCAAATTCAGCAGGAATCTCTTTTTTGTTGGCCCTTAGAGTTCCCGTAATTGTAAGTTGACGTCTTAGCAGTTCTTCGGCTAGGGGAACAGAGGTAAAAAAATTGTCTGTGGTAACTCCACGCCCTGATCCAAAATAGGGTTTAACCATGTCTAGAACTACCCTAAAACCCTGATTTATTTCTCGTTGATTTTCTATCATTACAGTGTATATCTGACTGTTCAAAATATAAGCAGTATCAGAGTCCGAACAAACCCAAATTTTTATTCCATATCGACCAGGTTTACTTTTTATATAAACTATAAAAGGACATTTTCCTCTGAATGTAGCTAATCTCTCATCGACTGTGATATTTTCACCAGGTGAATAATTATCAACGCAATTTTTTACAAATTAATCGTATGTATTGCGAATTGCTTGTAGTTTATCTTTTGTTTCTATTATTCTATTTGCTCTTGTTGAGGGGTCATCAAATCGCAAGTGTCTATATATCATTTTGAATCTATTTCTAGACATTACAGCAGTAAAGAATGGTTGTTTGAATAGTTCATTTTCGGCCCACATTTCCGACAAGTGGAGTTTTCTTCCGTGATTCCTCCCACTTGCTATAAGCACTGCAATGAAAGCGTATAATTCAGTAATTGTAACATTCTTCCAACGCATTTGATCATCAGGATGAGTTTCATTAAATTTTTCAGAATATACTTCTCCATGTCGATTTGTGTGAGTGCATATGTCAGCTAGCATATTGTCATTTAGATAGCATTGGAATGCTTCTTTTATTGAAGTTAGAGCCATGCTAAAACGAATTGCGAATTAATCAAAACATTTGTTTATTTTCAAAATGTATACTCACCTATTATTTTGTAAACCTTCTCGACAATTTAATATATTATGAGCCTTGTAGGTGCAGGGGGTTGCGTTTTCCATTCATATCCTGATTTCGATTTTAGTATTTCCGCAATTGGCTCAAAAGTAGACTTTTCACTTTCGTTTTCAGAGACTGTAATTTCATCTAGAACTGTTTGTTGTTCTTCGACATTGTCGGTACTTTCTGATTCACTATCACTGATCTCGTATTCATCATTGTCACTCTCTTCTAAAATTCTACGTAATTCCTCTTCAGTATAATATTTACGTCGCGCCATTTTCTTCGAAATACACAAATACGTACCGCAAAGCAAAGAAATTACTACTAAGATCGACTAAAGTAATCTAAACCTGATTATTTTAGTCTAACAGTAATCTAAAAATAGAATATTGTTTACATTTCATTTCATTTCGTTTACATCATATTTGGCTGGCCGACGACAGGAATATACGCGTATGATTTCAATACGCAGCAGGCCGTGCGGGGTAACGGAGGTACCCCAAGGAATTAATTTCAATTTTACTATAAAATTGAAATTATATTTAATAATTTTTACAAAAAAATGATTTGGTAATATATTTTCTAAGATTACCTGGAGGGATAAAGAAAAATAAAAATATTTTGAAAAGTTATAAAAACAAAACCGCATCTGGGGTACCTAAAATACCCCGCACGGCCACGGAAAGGTTAAGTAGTTTTCCCCAAAATGTCGAATTAATGGGTCTCTTTTTGCAACTAATGATATTTGGTCTGCTTTCATTTTTGCAAATACTTCATTTTTAAGCCTTAAAGTAGCTGCTGTATTTATAGAAAGATCAGCACAAGCAACTAGAGTTTGAGATTGAGCACGATGCTGAATTTTATGGCCAGTTTCATTTATGGGTTTGGTAGCACACATTTTGTAATGGCGACGTAAGTAATTTACAGCAACTATACGTTTACAATAAACGCAGGGTAATCGATTAGAATCTATTTTGTCATTCTGTATAAATGCCTCAAATTGAGTTTCATATCGCAATACAGATAAAATTTTTCTTCGTATGTTTTTGTCTTCCTTCGACCTTGTTGAATAATTTGAGAGATCTTTCACCTCTTTTTGTCAGCATGATGTCTAACTAGATGTCGTTCAAAATTTGTTACATCATTCTTACAAAATTTGCAAACATTCTTACAAAATTTGTTCCTTTTATCGAAATTTTTTCTATCTAAAATTAAAGGGATGATAGGTAAATCCCAGATAACTTTCTTAAACGCAACTTGAATAAAATGTATACTATTTTTTTAATGCTCACTTACATATTCATCTAGTGCAGCAGTATTTCCAGCAGTATTGGTTCCTGAATTATCAAAATATTTGAGCTAACATCAGAATCTAAATCAACGAAATCGGAAACATAAGACCTGGATATGTGGGATTGATTGTATTCGTCAGTGCTGTTATCGGAATTAGAATGACTGTTTTGGGGATCATTATTTTCGTAGACGTTAAATTTATTTGACTTCACCCACTCCTACAAATTAAGCGTAATTATCTCGTCAACAATAAGTGTAACAAGACTGTTTTTGCTTATACAGTAGGGTGCAAATGAAAGGAATAAATTCGTTATTTCGTAAGCCGGCGACTTTAACGAAAAATCCTGAAACAGGTAAACTTTTATTTTTAAATTATGATTTTTTGACATATACATACCTTACCAATGACGTCACCCACCTGGGCGTGATGACGTAAATGATGATTTTTTAAATGAAAATAGGGGTCATGTTCTAATTCAGTTGCAAGGATATTCAATTCTTTATCGAGTAGTATAAACATTATCATAATTATTTGTACAGGGTGTCCAAATTAATTTAATTAAAAAAAAAAATTGGACATCCTGTATAAATCATTATGTTGATGTTTATGTTACAGAATAGAGAACTTAATTACCTTGCAAATGGCTATTATACGACTCCTACTATCATAATTCGCCGACTTAAGAAATAACGAATTTATTCCTTATGTTTGTACAATACTGTATAACATTATTGCAAAATAAGGAATTTTAACAATCTTACCAGCACATTATTTTTTCTATCAGCAGAATATTCCGGCACGGGTCTTGATGTTGACTTATAATAATGGTATTCGTATCTGTATCCAAAAATATTAACGTATTTTAACTCAGTCATTTACTTACTACAGTCTTGTAATATTCAAAACTAATAATTATTATTGTGTTTGCGAGGGTAACTTCGTCAATAATATAGATATTGTTAAGATAAATAAATATCGTCATTCGTTCATTAAATATTTATTGTGAAAAATATAGTACGTACAATAAGAACATTAAAAAATTAATAAACTCGATGTTGGAACACAGCTTTTAACGTTAATAATATGAAAAGGAATTAAACAAAAATTCATCTCGACTACACATTTAAAAAATAAAATATTTGTTAATTCTAATACATACTAACATCGTCATAATCCGAATATCGGGGAATTCTCCTAAACAAAAGAGGTTTAGTCGATACTATTTCATTTATTTGTTTTGTAGTTAGTAATTAAAAGTGTTTTATAACTGCAAATAGTGTAGACGTCATCATTAAATATGAATGTTTAGAAGAGGATAGAAGCCGAACAACTGTGCAACATAATAAATAATGGAAACAAGAAACCAGCGTCGCAAATAAATTTTAAGCTAGAAATACGAAAAGTATAAGAAGAAAGATGTATTTTTATAAAAATAAAAAATGGTTCAAGAACTTGTTCACCAATGCGTACTATTGAAGTACAAAAGTGCTGTAACAAGATAAAACATACAACGGATATTACGAAAGAATAACTTTCATAGTAGAATAGCTAGTAATTACCTAATCTTACGACAGTCAAAATAACGCAAAAATTAACAGAATTTACCAAGAACCATCTTGCAAAAGATTTTCCTGTTTCAAACATGTGCTCTTTGTGTCTCATTGTCTCATGTGTAGATACTTTTGTCTTCTACAATGATAACGATTCAAAGCTTCCCCACAAATTGTTAAATAATGACTATTATGTAATTGACCGAAGGTAATTCAAACACCGAAATAATCAGCTGACTTAAATGCAATTAGTAATTTGTTTCTGTAATTTAGTTTTCCTTATTGAGTTCAGATCAGTAAATATGATATTCACAATAAAGAAGATCTTAAAAGTTCTCTTCTAGAAAAATGGAGTAAAATTAGTCCTAATTATTGTAAAAAATTAGTGAAATCAATTCCAACCGAGCTCAAAGGAGGTATTATCTCCCAAGTACTAACAAGACGTTTATACAAATTTTACCTACTGTTAAATTATGGTAATGAAGTGAAGATTGGCAATTTTTATTGTGAGCATTAGTATTAACAAATACCCACACTAATTTTTTTAAATTTCTTTAGTAGAAAGACTTTTGTTTAATTTATTTTCATATTATTTATATTAAAAGTTGCGCAACATTGAGTTTATTAATTTTAAATGTATATATTTTTCGCAATAAACATATTTTAAATGAATGATCATATTTACTGTGAGCCACTGTATAAATTGTACTGTTGATTGAAATACGATTGTACTTCAAAGGCATACTAATTAGCTAAACAAGAAGTAGAAAACTAATTATATTTTGGGAAAAATGTTTACACTGTTAATGTTAAAATGATTGGGATTGTTGGCCGCGTTTATTCATTTTTTGGGAAACAATAACTCACCTTCTTTATTTTCCTGTAACTCGTTAGCAAGTTCCAATAAAATCCTCACTTTTGTTCGAGGTACCTTGGCCATAACATCATTCTTTGATTTACTGAAGACAATAATGTAATAATAATTGAAATGATAGTCTAAATTAAAATTAGATATTTTTAAACTTACCTTTTTAATCCTGGCAGTTCTGACATATTTATAAAAGTCAGAATAGATCATGTCTACCACAACCACATGTATTTATACACAAAGCAAAACGAATTTCTAAAATAGGTAAACTGTATAATGTGTATAATCATACTATACTGAGAAATTAGACAGAGTTCGACCAGCTTGTTAATCGCCGAAAAAAAGTCATAGAACTCGGGAAACCACCGGACGAAAGCGATTACGCATTAATAATCTTTATCAATACCAATACTATTAAAAAATATCAGAGAAGGTAAAATACAACAAAAACAGAACAGAAACCTAACAACTGTACAGTACATAATAAAAAGACTAAATGAAAAAGGGCAAATAAATTTCAATCTAGAAATACGAAAAAGTATAAGAAGTATGAATCATATTTCGCGATCACTATAATAACATGATCAATTTGGCAACATCTACAGAGGTGGAACCGCACTTGCAACATCATATAAAATATGCAAATGAGTCCATAGAGTACGTTCACTGTATGGAGGCAAACAAGAACTACACAAATAAAATAATTGTATAAAATTAGGTTAATAAATAATTACCCTTCTTTCTTTGCCTTTATAATATACATCAAAATAAGGTTAATGATGCATTATATGTGCACACACTACCTCTAGTTTTGGTGGAGCTAGGGACGCCTGTTGTATATACGGAGGCAAAAAGAATACCAATGCATATATATATATATATATATATATATATATATATATATATACATATATATATATATATATATATATATATATATATATATATATATATATATATATATATATATATAGAAAAGAAATTTAATCTTTGCAGATTAGTTAAATAGTAAACTCTTAAATATTGGGGAAATCTGCAAGAAATACTCTAATGTGTATCAATTGTTTCGCCGAACGTTTTCGCCAAAGAGAATTAATTTGGCTTCTTCAGGGCTGAAAGAGAATAAATTATAATTAGCTACCATATATTATCTATTAAAACATTATTGATCTTACCGTAACTTAGAATTGTAGAGTTAGAATATTAAAAAACTTTGCTAGTAACATAGTGGTGTTTTTTGTTACTATGTGCAAAAAAAGTTTTTTATAAGGATTGAAATGTATGGTAGCTTCGAACTTGACACGTAAAGGCTTACCCAAGGTTAATCGAAAAACCCAATGCAACTACATTTAAAAGGAGGTAATTCTTTGAATTGTCGGCAATAACTAAATTTTTGATTTTTAGATAGTTAAAAGTGAGGTTCTGTTTAAGCCAGAACGCAAGCGCTGACAACTTCATTATTAGTTCGTATGAATCTTTATGTCGTTAAGGTTCATTGGTAAAAAACGAATGAATTTAAATCCCAGTAAAGGGAAATATTATTTTGATTTTCTTTATTTAATTATATTATATTGTTCATGTATTATTGAATCTTATTGAGACGTATCTAAGAAAAGCAAGGGAATGTTATATATTTTTTGTTAATGAAAATTAATTATAAAGGTATGTTAGTTGTTAATGGATATATCAGTCAAGTTAGTAATCTGTGATATAGTATTGTTCTTGGTATCTGATTTAAGTAACAGGTGGTATATATCGCTTAGATTCTTGATGTCACTCTTAACATTAATGGAGAAATCGTTAAGGAAAATATAAGACATTTCAATGAACTCTCTTTTAGATTTATTGTTCTCACGGTGGAGAATTGTGGTGTTAGTATAGTCCATGAGATGACCAGTGGAATGGACATGTTTGGCTAATGCACAACGGTCAGGGTGAAGTTACTCTATTTTTCATCTGTTTGATTAAGTTGACTTTGGTAGAACAAAATTATCAGATCCTTCATTTCATACAAAAAACCTACAAATCCTACAGAAACTTTTTATTTCAAACGCTTATCCAACACCATTAGTTAATAAGATTTTGTTTAATACTATCCATGACGAAGATATTTCACCTTCCTTCGCGACTAACAATGCTGATCCTGATGTCTTAAGTGGGAACCCAGTCTCGGATACTCCTATAAACAAATATTTTTCATTACCATATTTCAGAGATATCACTCCGGGGTTAACAAGGATTCTGAAAAGTGTTGAAAATAGCTTTGGCAATAATAATAACAACATTAAACTTAATGTAGCTTGTAGATCAGCCCTAACAATTAATAATCTTTATTCTAAGATAAAAGATAAGACTCCCATAGATAGGCTTAGTAATATTGTCTACAACATTCCATGTCTCTCTTGCAACAATTCCTACATCGGTCAAACATCTCAATTATTGAAATCACGTATTACACTACACAATAGTGATTCTCGACTTCACCCTGACCGTTGTGCATTAGCCAAACATGTCCATTCCACTGGTCATCTCATGGACTATACTAACACCACAATTCTCCACCGTGAGAACAATAAATCTAAAAGAGAGTTCATTGAAATGTCTTATATTTTCCTTAACGATTTCTCCATTAATGTTAAGAGTGACATCAAGAATCTAAGCGATATATACCACCTGTTACTTAAATCAGATACCAAGAACAATACTATATCACAGATTACTAACTTGACTGATATATCCATTAACAACTAACATACCTTTATAATTAATTTTCATTAACAAAAAATATATAACATTCCCTTGCTTTTCTTAGATACGTCTCAATAAGATTCAATAATACATGAACAATATAATATAATTAAATAAAGAAAATCAAAATAATATTTCCCTTTACTGGGATTTAAATTCATTCGTTTTTTACCAATGAACCTTAACGACATAAAGATTCATACGAACTAATAATGAAGTTGTCAGCGCTTGCGTTCTGGCTTAAACAGAACCTCACTTTTAACTATCTAAAAATCAAAAATTTAGTTATTGCCGACAATTCAAAGAATTACCTCCTTTTAAATGTAGTTGCATTGGGTTTTTCGATTAACCTTGGGTAAGCCTTTACGTGTCAAGTTCGAAGCTACCATACATTTCAATCCTTATAAAAAACTTTTTTTGCACATAGTAACAAAAAACACCACTATGTTACTAGCAAAGTTTTTTTAATATTCTAACTCTACAATTCTAAGTTACGGTAAGATCAATAATGTTTTAATAGATAATATATGGTAGCTAATTATAATTTATTCTCTTTCAGCCCTGAAGAAGCCAAATTAATTCTCTTTGGCGAAAACGTTCGGCGAAACAATTGATACACATTAGAGTATTTCTTGCAGATTTCCCCAATATTTAAGAGTTTACTATATATATATATATATATATATATATATATATATATATATATATATATATATATATATATAATATTATATATATATATATATATATATATATATATATATAATATTATATATATATATATATATATATATATATATATAATATATATATATATATAATATTATATATATATATATATATATATATATATATATATATATATATATATATATATATATATATATATAATATTATATATATTATTGTGATATTTAAAGTCTTGGTGCGCCAAGCAATAATTAGCTAATTAATTTTTTGATTAATTAAAATTATTTAAATGATATGATTATGACTCTATCACAATTTTTAATTCTTTTATCTCAGGGTTAAATTCGTGCTTCAATATCTATGCTATTACATGTGAAAGGTAAGGTCCAAAGAATACCGGAATAATAAAAAGCACATATGATCTAACACTATATATTGAAATAAAAATAATGAAATAATTCACACTCAAAAGTTTTCAATAAACAAATCTCATATAATGATTCTCAAAATTTTGTTCTACGTACGTGAACAATCAAAATTAATGGTACAAACAATATTAATTGAAATCTCAAAATCCCAAACTATTCTAACTCTCCTAATCAACATATTTATATCCTTTCTAAATTAAGTGTAAAAATTGTGTTATCAATAAAAGAAAAAAAACTGCAGAAAACACAAATATCTCTCTCTGATGATGAGTGGTCCAAATCCTTGTTCCTTGTAGACTATATTATCTCCTCTCAACCGCTCCCTAAGTAATCAGCAATCGTACAACAGATTGTTGCAAGTATATCGTCCTTAATGATCTTCTTCAAAAGCACAAATCATTCAAATTATGATAGCCTTTCTCCTCTCGATAAACTGAATCTCTCGTTGGCCCGAGTGAAAAATGACTCTTGGAATATCTTCTCTTTACGATAAACTGAATCTCTCGTTGGCCTGAACAGTGACTCTTGGAATATAAGTAGAAAACTATGACTTACAATATTTTGCTGCTTCATTTTCTGTCAGATACACTAACTCCACAAAAACTCACTAACATTCAACACTACTGCTTGCTACATCTCGGGAACCGCCAGAGAACAATCACTGTTCGTCTTACAGACTTGGAAACCAACTCCTTATCTTTTCTCTCTCCTAAATCTAGCTAAACTTTCATTCCTACATACCTATCCCACCTTTTTCAATCTCCGCCAATCAAAACTCGTCACAATTCCCCCATTTTTTCATTTCGATAACAAACAAATTTTTACCTATAATTATAAAATTTCCTAAAACTTATTTACAAATAATATTTTTCTATAATTCTTAAAAACTAACAAAAACCTCTTTCTAAAATCTCTTCTATTGTCTCTAATCACTGCATTAATGTTTTTGGAAAACCCGGTTCAATTGTCTTTGGATTTCACTTAAAATTATGCGGGTCACTCAAGTATAACAAAGAAATAATTTATGTATAGCTTACATTTTGTTTAGTACAGGTAATCCAAGAATTTAATAACTTTCCTTCTTCGAAATGTTTGTCTGAATTATTTTAATGTTTTTGAACTTTGAAATATTTTAATCAACCCAATATTTTGCTCGATTTTTCATATCATAACAATATATATATATATATATATCCATTGATATACTTAAAATTACAAATATCTGTTACAAATAGAACGCCTTTCTTTAATCCTGGCCTTATGCTGCTATAGTGTCCATTTGAAAAATTAAAGAAATCAGTATACTTCAATAATTCAACTTTGAATGGAGTAGGATGGCTTCTACTTTCCTTAATGGCTCTCACGTAATCAAATGGCACATAAAACTCTCTTCCTCTTACCTTTTTCTCACTCTTGCTATGAACGGAATCTACTTCCATTTGGGTATGCCCAACTTCAAGATATTTTTGCTCAATAGCCACTTCAGTTTACTGAGAAAAATGAAGAAGAGATGAAGAGATACCTTGTCGCACCTATTTTGGTAGTTACAACCATCAGTCCATATAACAATGTCAGTCAAACTTTGCTTATTAATTTCTATTTTCAAAAATGTATACAACATAGAAGCAAAAACATCACTTTCCAGACTTCCATTGGCCTTATGCCATACAAAACAATTAATATCTGCATTCTTCATATTGTAAATTGTATAGTTATGTAGTTTTAATTTAGTTTTGTAGTAAGCAGAGGAGCTTATAGTAAAACAGCTTGAACATCAATTGTGTATACTCCAAATGAATCACTAGTTACTGCTTTCTCTTTATCCTTTTGTTTCGCTTCTCTAGACTCTTCTTTCTTTTTTTGGTGAATTTTAAACTCTAAATCTGATAGAGTGTCTAATTTATGATTAATACAAGTTTCACACTGGTCTTTTTTTGGCTGGTAAATATCAATGTTTAATTTGTACATTACTTTTAAGAATAGATCCCAGCTTGCAGGTGGTTTGTTGTTACTAGCACAAAAGTTCTCTTTGAATTCTTTAAATAAGGTCACTGGTTCAAGATAGAATTTACTGCTCGAAGACCTAGAGTAATAGGACTCCGTCTTAGGAAGAATCTCAAAAAACTCTTCCACTTACTGAGACTTGGATTTCACTGAAGTCGTCTTTCTTTTGCAAAATCTGGACAAGGGTGTTGATAAACTTGTTCTTAAGGAAGATGGATCAACATTTATGTTAGGCTCATCGTTGTTGTTGTCGACAGTAAGTTTTTACAGCCATGAACGAACAGTTCTCTCGCCCAATGCAAACGTGTTCAAAAACATTTGTTTGCACACATTAACATGGGAATTATCTTTTATTTAGTACTTATACATACTATGTCTTTTGGTAGAATCGGGTAAAGTGAAAGATTTTCGCCTCTGTGCAATTTGCTTCCGTTCAACCAATAAGGAGACATATGCTCTTCTACCGCACTAGTCATCTAAAATTTTCCAAAAATAATTGAAATGTTTTTCTCTGTTTTCCTCTAGTATATTTGTACAGCCTAGAGAATTAGTTCTTTTTGTGCTCCATTTACAGGTACATCGAATTTTAATTTTTCTTTCTTCTCTGTCAGCTGTTGATTTATACTTTCCGTTGTCTTTTTTTAGCCCTTTATATTTTTCGCCTCGCATCCTTTTTGCTTTATTCAGGTGACGCGCCCAAAGATCTGGATTAGATAATCTTTTGCGGCTTCTTTTCAGAGTCTCAGATGTTGCTATGGGTTCTTGTTGATCGGCCCCATTCCCAGGCTGTTCACAATTTACAGTATTATCTACAGTATGTTCTTCATTGAGGTGACTCTGCTCTGTTTCTATTTCTTCACTAACTGATACATTGAAGATCATAGCCTCTTCGACTTCTCCCTCAGGCACCCCTACACATTCAGTACCTTGTTCATAGCTGTCCGATTCAGAAAATAATAAGCTGTCGCTGTCACAGGAATCATTGTAAGTTATATTTTGAATGGAGTTATTACAAGTAGCATAGTTGTGATACTCTTGAATAATATTGAGTTCTTCATTAATAATACGATTATTACTTAACATTAGATACAATACTTGTATTGGGCTCACGCCCCTGCATATTATGTGGTATTTGAGAACTGAGTAGTTGTTGTTGTTTCTAGACGCCAGTTCTACCAAGAATTTTCCTCTCGACATCATTTTCTACAGCATCTGTAACAATATTGTGTGGTGTAAGTAATGTATAGAATTTATTGATTAAAGTGAGTGTTATTGTATAATTTACAAGGGCACCTAAAATGTATTCTCTAGTTACATCCATAGTAATATTTTTGGTAGTGATCGAAAAAATATTTCTTGTGAATCTAAACATAAATCACACTTTCACATTTCACTTTAAATTTGAAACTTTAAGTAAAATATTTTAATAATATAATTTAGTCCAGGTATTCATAAGAAACACTTTCAAGAACGAAACACATACTTATCAAAACATAATCTCAAATTCGAAACTACATTCTCTTCAGCACTAGTCTTTTATTAAAGAAACAGTTTACCTTACCTATTTAACAATTAAATTAAGAAATATTTATGTAAGTGAATGTTTAAAAAACATGCAGAATGTGGCATTGAATAAATTAAATCAATGAAAATACTTCTTACCTGTAACCAAGGAGATGAAGCTGACTGCAGGAAGAAACATACGTCAAATTGCAGTGACACAAAAAACATAGGATTGTTTGTAATTGTGATGTAGCTATTCGGCTATTGATCAGAAGCATGTGACATTTTGACACAACACAGAAACGTATGTTTATAAGCTATTAATGCAAAAAAAAATTTTAATTTTGACATATGACATTTTGCATTAACGGCAACGATAGATGTTACATTCCATATGCCTGTCAAAATAAAGAAACATCTGTATTTGTAGAGTAGGGAGGGCGAGTTAAGTTTCACAGCACTTAGGCCACAATTGACCCATTGTGCATCCTCCCAGGGAGCTGTCACCCTTAGCTCATTGTCCATCCTGCCAATTCTAGGAAGGTGGACAAGTCACCAGGAGACATCTCTCTTATGTGCGCAGGTGTGGGCCAGGACTCGCCGAACGCGTACTCTAGTATTAACGATAACTCTGGGCATTCACATAGGACATGCTCTACAGTTTCGTCTTCTCGTTCACACTTCCTACATAGAGGTGTGTCTGCTAGCCCCAGTGTATGGAGGTGTTTGCTTAGTTGACAATGACCAGTTAAAAAACCAACTGCCAAACGTAGGTTTTTCCTGGTCATTCCCAAGTACTTCTTAGATGTTGACTCTTCAAGGTTACTTAGTGTTACCCTGGCAAGTTTACATCCTTTCCCTTCTTTCCATCTTTTTACGGTTTGTGCATGGGAGTGACATTTGACAATTTCCGCGATTGTTGTAGTTGACCAACCAAAAAGATCCCCAGGTCCTAAGAGTCTTAGGCCTGCCGTCTTCCTAGCTAATTGGTCAGCAATGCGGTTGCCTTTATTCCTATTGTGTCCTTTAACCCACCTCAGGATGATGGTATTACCATCCGAAGCTTGGGTTAGTGACTTGTGACACTCCATTACTAAACCTGATGTGACACGTGGTCTATTCAAGGTTAGTAGCGCTTGTCTGCTATCTGTGCAGATGATTATAGTTTTACCTGCTATACCTTTTTGGGTTATCTCTTTTGCGGCTATGGAGATACCAGTCAGTTCTGTCTGACTACGCTGGCATTTTTGCCCATACCCCACTTTATTCTTAGCTTCAGTGATCTGGAGTATATCCCGCATCCTGAGCCTTCTTTCATTTTGGAGCCATCGGTATATATGCAATAGGCATTTGCCACGTTTGTCTCCATATACTGTCCTGTTTCAATTTTGTAGGGTTTGTTGAAGACAAACTTTGGTTCAATTGAGTCGCAGCCTGCCTGTAGAAGTGGTAACGCATCCAACTCTTCTCGCCAGAAACGAGTTCTCAATTGTCCCATTCCTACATCAAGGTTTGCACCAGCTGAGCGCAGTCGCATCATTGTCACTAGCGCCACCTCTTTGACATATATATCTAGAGGCGTGATGCCAATGATCAACTCCATTGCAACAGTTGGTGTTGTTTTCATAGCACCTGTTATATTTATATACCTTCTTATAATAAAGAAACATATTTATTATTGTAAAAATTTATTATCTGCCAATATTGGCGAAGACAAGTTAGTCACAACACAGATAATAATAAAGAAATTTTGTATGTATGGTATAAAATTAGTATGAAGTTTATTACTCAAAATTTTAAATAATTTTATTCGCTGATTTGTTCGTTCAATGTGAACTCTAGCCGCTGAAATGTCTGAGTTTTGAATTGCTCTTCACGAATTATTTGATTTCGTTTTTCTAAAAATAGAGGCCTACAGAGTTTTATGTTATGAAATGAACACAATTCATCAATTAAAAATCCTTTATCCGCCATAATTGCAGAGCCTGGCTTAATTTGTTTAATTGCACGATTTTCTTCAAAGATAATTTACTACTGAAGGGGATACCCCTGCCATGAATTTTATGGTGTCTGATCCTTTATACTGAGAATAGAAACGTATTTGGCAGTACAAGCCCTTTGGTTTATACACTTTTATTTCTGTGCAATCCAGAATCATTTCTTTATCTGCAAAATTATTAAAATAGGCACATTCTTTTGTAAGTCTGCACTTGAAGGCATATATAAATATATATATATATATATATATATATATATATATATATATATATATATATATATATATATAGCACATTGAAGTACTCCTGTCAGTATACATATCATTTGTGTAATATAAGTTTTACACAAACCTTGGGTAATACTAAACAATGGTGATAAAATAGCATAACTTAAATTTTACAAATGTTAGAATTATTCGCTGTCTTACACTTAGTCCATGACTTCTAATGTCTTTATACATAGATTAACTGATGACACTATACCATCCAGTAATTGGAAATTATGCAATCCTGTAAAACTACATAACATGGTATCTAACGTTATTATTTCTGATAACGTAACCACTTAATTTTTTAAATTATGATCGTTATCTCTGAAATTACGATACATTAAAATATTCACAATTACCTTGAAGACAGGCGTAACTTAAAATGTGACGATGTTACTTGTAACTTTAAAAAACTATCTACTTACCTTTGCCCAGACAACTGGCACAAATAAAAGATATGACGATATTTCTTGAAATAGTTAATAAACACAGACGACACCTCTTATATCAAGACGTTCTTGACTGAAAAACAAACCGGATCGCTGCAATTACAACGTCGTGACTGAAGTGAGTCAGTCTTGAATGGTAATGGAGGGGAAATTCAGAACAGTGACAATTCGTAACAGTGGCGCCGTGTGATTATTTTTTGGACTATGGTTGTGACGATTTTTTTGGTAATAGATTGAGAAATTCTGTGTTCAAAACTGTAACAAAACGAAAAACAGATATTTCAGAGTTGCGACGGTCTTTCCGGAAAGTAGCGATATGCGTTTTTTCGCAGTTGCCTGTTAGAATAGTCTTTACTTTTTATATTCCACAAGCATGGCTTCAACTTATACAGGGTGTTTCAAAAGGTATGTCAAAATCCCCCGCATTCCGGTTACAAAAATAAATTGATTGAATCCAACTTACCTTAGTACAAAAGTGTACACAAAAAAGTTACAAAATAAAAATTGTTTTTTTGCATTATCTCCTAAACTGCTTGACATTTTGTAATAAAAATGGATACGTTACGTTCTTGTTCTAAAAGAATTTTTCATACAAAAGAAACAACAAAATCTAAGCGCACAGAAAAATTTTAAGGGGAATGTGCAGCACTAAATCCCCCCAAACTTTTGATTATGGTCAAATCAAATATATTTTGTGGCATCATTAGTTGAACACATTATTTTTAAAAATTTTTTGCCTCATCACTTTTTTCATAAAACAGTTTTTATTGACTTGCGGCCCTTTTCATTAACCTTTAAAAAATCACGTGCAACTAAATAAATGGCTTGAATGAATTAACAAGTACAAAAAATGTCTATACCCTCTATAAATATGATATTACAATAAATGTTCAAAATGACCCCCATTTTCTTCAATATTCATTAGGTATCTTTTTAATAAGGAAAACCGATTGCGCTGAAAAATCATATTTTTCTGACGAAATTGATTTACAGCTTCAATTATTCTAACCCTCAATTGTTGTTCGCCCTCTACTGTTACAGAATACACTTTCTCTTTCATAAACCCCCAAAAGCAAAAGTCTATGAGGTTAAGACCTAGACTTATGGGTGGTCAAGAAATAGGTGCGGCATGACCCCTTCTAATCCACCGACCAGGATACTGCCTGCAAAGGTATTCCCGGATTTCATTACTGTAATGCGGTGGAGCGCCATCTTGTAGAAACCACATATTTTGCCTTATTGCAATATTCACTTCTTCCGAATATTCTTGTAAATCGTTTGCCAAGAACTACAAATAATTATCACCATTTAAATTGTTGGGAATAAATACTATTAAACAATAATTTACTTTGAATTAACGTTTAAAAATATTATTTGTTTGACCCTTTCTGAACTTAATCGTGATCTTCGGTCCGTTATTATGTGCCCAATTCTTGGAAATATGCGCTCACACGGTGCTGAGGTGGCAAATGTTCCTAATTTTTCAATTACCACTTTTGACAAAAAGGGGTAATATTATCGTGCGTCTGTCAAGCGGATCACTGTCTCTCAAAAATTACTCCGATAAAATATCAATCCCATTAGAACGACAAGTCACTTCATTTAAAATTAAATGATTCTATTCTACAGGTAATATAAAAAACAAATAAAAAGAATCCGGTAATAATAAAGCAGATAATATACCATCCTCAATAATACCACTTAACTCTTGTAATCCTTGTCCTTCTTGTTATAATTCCTTATGAACACAATAATACAAAACATTGGAAAAAGTTGCCAGATCAATCAACACTACTTCCTTATTTCCTTTCTCTTTAAGAAAAATTGTGTCATAAGAAACTGATTATAAACCATTTGCACTAAGAATTTTGGCACCTTCCCTTAATTAAACTTAGGAATACGCTCAACATGCTGAACTAAATCCAAATGCAAAATAGAACACTTAGAAGCAAACTTAAAAGTGTAGTTTTACCTACACAGGCCATACCTCTTAGAAACACATTCATTTTTTCAAAAATTAAAGAAATAATATATCATTAAATTTGTTAATTTAATATATTAATTAATACTTAACTTTAAGAGATAAAAAAATAAAAAATATACAAGGATCAATCAATATAATACAACAAGGTTCATACAATATTTAATTAACTTATATTCTTTATACAAAAACATATAAATATTTAAAAATAAACAAAAATAATATTATCCCAATAATTTCTTCGTTAATTTTATGAGCCACCATATTTATAATTAATTTTTTTGTACTATCTGCCACAGCTTCTATTAAAAATCTCACATGTTTAAATCTAGGATCTAGAAAAGTTGATACTGCTAATGTTTTACTGTTCTCTAGGTCTCCAAGCCGTTCTTTAATTATATGTAGCATTGTACAAACCATAGTAAGAGATAAGGCATATAGTGCTTCTTTCTTCAATTCTGTTACCAGGTAAACAAGTACAATTGTAAGAATGATCACAGAAGATCACAGTGATATAAGTATCGCCGCTCATAATTTTTGTAATTGTTTCCAACGGTTCTAAAACTTTTTTGACATGTTCTAAGAAGTGCCATTCTTCTACGACAATAATTGGTATATTGTGTTTATCTAGAAGTGCCATGGTTGTTTTTACGGCTTCTTCTAAATCAAGAATCCTTTCTACCATATAATACGTAGAGTTCCATCTCGTTGAAACATCTTGGAGCAATTTTTTTGGTAGTTTGCCTGATTTTTTCTGCATATTTAATAATTTTGCTGTAGCTCACGTACTGCGTTTTAGTGCGCCACGAAGTTCCTAATTTTTGCTATGACAGGCTCGATAATATTAATAGAATATTTGGCAATTAGGTTAATAGTATGGGCTTAACATCCTAAATGTTTCCAATGTAAGATATCTTTGACAGTTTTGGTAATATTAGCTGCATTATCTGTAACGGCTAATAATATTTTATTTTCGAGTCCCCATTCAGTAAAAACTTTTTTAGCACCGTTGTTAAATTTACACTTGTGTGTGCTTGTGAAAAGGTACAGCAATTTAATAATATAGATTTTATTTTAAAATTATGTATAAATGTATTGTTACTGCCATAAAGCTTAATGTGTTAACAGAAGTCCAACTATCTGTAGTTTTGGTGACAGATTTTACATTTCTCACTGTAGACTTTACTTCAGTAAGAGTTTAATCGTATATTGTTAGTAATAAATTATTTGTAATTGTTTTAATACTAGGTATTTGATATTCTGCCGACCTTATTTTTGACAGCACGTCCGACGGTCCTTGGAGCATAACCTAATTTTGCTTATGTATCAGACTTACAGAAGAACCTTCTGTGGGATTATCACGATAGTTGTCTCTAATTTGCATTTGTCATTTCATTTTGTGAAGATGAGGAATCTGGTTCTATGTTAACTAACGGATGTTTCCTTTGCAAATGTTTTTTTTAATTAGTGGATCTTGATTTATAACTTATTGTTTGACTGCATAAATTACACTTCCCTTTCTCTTTGTTATCGGCTTTAACCCCTAACCTTTTCTATCCCGGGTCTTAATTTGCATGTTTGTCCCCCAAGTTGTTTCATGCCTAGGGTCCCATTGTGTAATATATACGTCGCATATATATAAACAAATAAATGACCAAAAAAATTTTTTAATGAGGTTTTTTTAACAAACTTAAACGCTTTTCAAAAGTACCCAATGAGAGAGCAAAACGAATTAACAAAATGTAACAAATTTAAAAAAATAATGTAAAGTCGGTTCGCTATATTTACGCGGGTTTCGGATTAAAAATTTTATTGTAAGTACCCAGTTTTAATTACCTGCTCTTTGGGGAAATATCAACTGGTCAAATGAAATGAAAAAAAATCCATAACTTTTTTTAATTAAATAATAATGGAAAATCTTTTATATAATTGACAGTATAATAAGGAGAATTACTTCATTAATGGAGTCTAATGTGGATAATATAAACCTAATAATAATTTTATATTACACTTCACACAGAAAATATGGTCTATGTATATTTGTTCCATGGAGAGAATTTCTAATGAAAAATAAAAAATTTAACTTTCATAACAAAAATGAAAATCAGTCATTATCATCAAAAATATCATAATCGTCATCATCATCACTGTCATCACCATTAATTGTTATTATGATTGGACTTTTTGTTTATTTTATTTTCACTAGTCCACCAATCTTCTATTAGTTTCTCGCACTTGAATATACAGTTGCACCACACTTCTGGAGTTACAATTGAAAGTGCCTTTCGCCAAGTTTCCCGAACTGCGTCGTCGCTATAACCGTTAGGCCCAATATGGTTGTCATAATATTGTTTTGCTATTCCCCATATATATTCGATGGGATTAAACTGGCAATGATACGGTGGCAGACGTAAAACTTGATGACCGTAACTTTCAATAATCTGATCCACAACAAAGGTTTTTGGTTTTGCGTGGATATTTGCCAAGCGTAATAATTCTGATTTTAAAATATGTTATGTAAATGGTATATGTTCCTTTGTCAACCATTCTTTAATTTTATTAACAGTCCAAGAATTCGTTGGACTTTTGTTTAATACTTCAGAATGGTAAGGTGCATTGTCTAAAATAATTACGCTGGGCTGACTTAAACCTGGGAGAAGTTTTTCATGTAACCATTTTACAAACATTTCTGTGTTCATATTATCGTGATAGTCACTTGATTTTGATTTAGATGAAAATACTAAATCAGCACCTTCTATAAAACCCGATTTCCCTCCTGCATGTAAAATTATGTGTCGCTTCCCTTCTCCATCAGTATGTTTGATAGACTTTACGTTATCATCTTGCCATATTCTCTTGGTTGCACCCCTAGAAAATATCCATGTTTCGTCTAAATATATAAAATTTGCCCTTTCTTCTTTTAATTTAGAATATTTTCTTAGAAAGTTAATTCTTTTATGCACAACAGAACTTCTTTCACAAAGGGCTTTTCTGTTATCCTCCTTTTGAAATCTGAAACCCAAATTCTGTATCACTTGCCATAGACTTGTTCTGCCAATTTCGTCAAATTTTCTATCTTTTAATTCCGAGAGAATTGTATTTAAGGTCACATGTTTCTTGTTGGCTCGCATTCGATAAATGGTATCACGAATTTCAAATTTTTTTCCATCTGGAATATCTTTCGTTTTCAATGATAGGCGAGTTTTTCGGTGATCTTCTTTCGGCCGTTCATTATTGCGATTTTGTAATACTCCTCTTAGTTTGGTTTCACTAATTCCTAGAGCATCACATACGCGTTGTTGAACAGACATTACCGATTTTAAAGGACCGCCATTTTCTTTTTCATCCGTAAAATACTTCAAATGTACACTACAAATTAGACTATCTACATCTAACACACGTCTAGGCATTTTTAAATATTTCCACTAAACATACAATGTCAACACTGGCAAAGAATCAATTCAACTGCAATATTGTAACAAATTTATACCTACCCTAATGTTATTTTAATGTATTTTAAAATATGACCATTAATGCAGTTTTTACCTAATTTTCTGGGAAGTCGTTTACTGCAACTGGTTATCAATGAGTCATTAGCATAATTTTGTTAATCCGAAACCCGCGTAAATATAGCGAACCTACTATAATGTAAATTAACATTAAAAGTTTTCTTTTGTGTGGTACTCCTCAAAACATGGTAGGGGAGACTGGTGTCGGTTGTAACAAATGTCACAAATTGATTTTTTTAGTCTAAGTTGAGCGTTGTTAAATTTTTAATTTATTCTAACCTATACTAGGGACTCTATTATACAGTATCTTTTGCTCAAAGCTGCTCAAGCTATTACAGAAATGAAATTATGACCATTTGTGTCAGGTTACCTCATGCGTTACAATTGACCCCTAATTGGTGTCAATAGTAACAGAGCTGGTGTAGATTGTAACAGATATTAACCTATAGTATAGAGTAAAAATAAATTAAATAGGAAGTAGTAAAAAATATATTTCATATTACAATGACAGAAAATACTAGCTATGTGTAAGCATTATAAATAAAAACAATAACAAATTCTGGTAACATATTTTTACAGAGAAAAAACTAATCACTGTCAGATTCACAATCGAAGAAAATCAGAATGGGCTTTTGTTTGTACAGTTTACATGTGCCCAGTGCTTACATTCTCGATATTGAAACCAATCTTCGGAGCTTGATGAATATGGACCACCGCATACCAATTACAAAACTTCCCCATCGGAAGACTCAGAAGAATATTTTTCGGTTGCTTTCAGGAGTGCTCTTTTCTTTTTGATATTTTTCTTCAATGGCAAAGCTGGCAAATATTTTTTCTTTGGATTATGTTCAAGCTAAACTTTACGCTTGACGGTGTCCCTTTTCTTCGAATTTTCTACAGAGACATTCCTAATAAGAATTTCATATGATAATTCATCTGTCTTTAAATGTTTAGGTAGCATCTTGAAGAAATAATTTAAAAAATTAAGAAAGTAATTAAAATACACTATCCACAAAAACTGGTTAATTTAAAAAAAAAAAACAAACCACTTAAAACAGTATAAAAGTACCTACCATCAAAAAAAACATAAAAATATCTGAGTATAAAATATATATGCTGAAATATATAAAAATGGTAATACTTTTTAACCCAACATGTGAAAATATATAAAAACAGTCAAAAATATGGAAATATTAAAATTAACTGCAAATAATGATAATATGAACACACAAAAAATATAAATAAGAAAGTATTTATTAAAGTTTGTTATTTGCCACCAAACCAAAAACCCAGAGCACAATTCCCTGAATAAAACAAGTACGGTTGGGCGCCAATGTGTAACGATAAGACTACCAAAGAGAATTGAAATACTATTGTAAAAATAATACCTCAATCAACCATGGGAGCTTATCGTCTATACCTTGCCTAGCTCAGTATCTCAAGGGTGAGTTCGTCTTGTCTTAAACTAGGGATTGAACCTGAGTTCTCAGTTGATAGCAAATAAGACAAATTTTAACCAAACATATTTATTTAAATGAATAAAAAAAAAACAATAATTAACCCTGCCAAAGGTTAACAGTTAATAAGTGTTACTTATTGCTTCGATGGGCTGCTTGTGTTTTCTAGCTGTTGGGTCCTCCAATTAGAAGTTGTGGCTTCTGGAGAGAGAGCTGCAGTCACACGTGGCTGTATGTCCTAAGTTTTGGTGTCCAATAAACCAATAAATTCAACAACTCCAATTAAGTTTTGATGTGTCCAACAAACCCAATAAAATATCCAGTAAACCAATAAAGTTTTGATATCTCCAATAAACCCAAGAGAATTTGTAGACCATAAAAATGAGTCTTATAATAATTTTTGCCTTCTTTTATAAATTTCAAAAAGAGGCAAAAAATAATCCCACTACAGAAAAGTTGTTTTGACAGAAAGTGGGAGACTGAATGAAGTTAGCACAGATGTCATAGGATGTTGCTATAGATATCATGAAACTAGCTTGTCAGTCAACACGGAACAGAATAGTCTGCCGAACAAAAGTGAGAGGGCGAATATTTATTCTATGGGACAGAAAGAGAGAAAAAAAAAATAAAGACAGAGGAAGAAGAGAAAAAACATGGGGCGCCAACTATTTTTATAAATAAAAAATAGTAAAAATTAAACTGAAGATAAAGAAATTAATAAATTAAACAAATTAAAATGAAATAATTATTTAAATATAAATTAATAGAGATGTGACGTTTATAACGTTACAAACATTTTTCTTTAAATGAAATAACAAAATGTGTTAAAAAAAGATTTAAAACAAAATTTGTATATTAAAAACTATTCGTTGTCACCCGTTAATAATGGTACATTAGTAACAGGAATGTCATTAATAAAATGAGCGTAATCTTGTGAAATAATACCACAATTTAAAATAGATAAGAGGTTCGTCTTCTTTATTTGGGATACCGGCAATCTGTGAAAATATTTTTGGGTTAGTGCTAATGACTTCCAAGTTTGTGGCTTTCCTCTTAGTATATCTTCCTTGTATCAGAAACATCTATGGTTAAAAAAGTATCATCATACAAATTGTATTTATATTTAATTAAAAAAGGATCTTTTTTCTCAAAACGAATCCATTTAATTTTCAGTCACTGAACCTTTTCTTTATCTGTATTTAAAGTATTGCGAGGAGTCATAAGGTCAGCAAGTTACTGTAGATCATAAAAATCGTTGAAATTTAAATTATGTGCACAGTATGGTTTAGGTTTTACTCTTGCAGCTGAAATTAGCACAGACCACTCTCTTGTAGAATAGATTTTTTTATGCTTTCTTGCTCTTTCGATTGTGGCGTGCATTGAATCAGCTTCCAAGTAGGAGTGCCCTGTCTCCATAAATTTTAAATCGAAAACTTCCAAATGTTTAATTGTATTTACTGCATAGAGCAATGCGGCTGATACATACTTATTCCTGTTCTGGCCTCCACATGTATCACTGAATGTAGAAACATGCGTCACAGTTTCCGATAAGCTATACAAGTATTTAAGGAGACACGTTCCTATTTCTGTACTGCCTTTTTTCCCATGGGTTTCGTCCCATACATAACAATGACCTGTTCATCTGACGCATCAAAAATTGTAAAATTATATACATTTAGCTTTAACTTATAAAAGATTTGATTGTCTCCCGCAAATGGAACTGACAAAATTGCTTGTAAGTCAAATGTTGCGGCTCTAAAAGTTTGTCCTTTTTCTCTAGCGGCTCTTTCCATATCTTCAGATTTCATCTGCATTGCATCCTTTTCTCTCTTTGTGTGACTGTCAAATTCCTCTTTTAACGGCTCCTTGTCTTTAGCAGTATTACATATAAGCATTACACTTAAAACACTGGTCCTTTTTCAGAATGAAAAAATCCAATGCTGGGTCATATTTGTGGAATATCTTCTGATAAACAAATTTAGAAACCTTAATCACGTTTCGATTTTCACAGAAGCCAATGTCTAATCTGTACATTTGGGATCAATTTAAATCTGAAGACAAATACTGTTTCGTTGAATCCCGCCGACAATAGTGTGATTCCACATGTGGAAAACTATCAATGTGTTCCTTGACAAGCAATACATCTTGTTCCTTTGTAACATTATGAGGTCTTTTACCTTTTCTTTTATCAAATCCAGTGTAGGTGTGAGTATTACCCACATTTTTGATACATGTTTCAATTACCCGATGGGAAATGCTAAATGTTTTACAAAAAAATTTTAAACACACTCGAATTCTCAAGCCTTCGAAGTTTTTTAAATAAAAAATCCTTGAAGTTTTACGTCTTGACTGTTCTACGTGTTGTTTTCTTCTTTTTATTGGAACATCGGTCACTAATGAACTCAGATATAATTTTTGCTTAATATCATAGTCGTCCATTTCCCAGTATTCGCGACAAATAATTATTCTTAGTTCTTCAGTAATATTTTTTTCACATTTATACCTACATTTGGTGCAGTTAACGGGCAAAGGCTTCTTTTCTTCAACTGTTTTTTCACTCCTGTTTATATATTTCTTTTCACAATGGACCTTTTCCATAAAAACTTATTACCTTGTTTTCTCTTCTTTGTTTTATTGTTTTGTTGTGCGAGCTCTTCCCGGTGTTGTTCAAGGGGCTCTTCCATTATCTGGTCCTCATCTGAGCTTAATTCTGAATCTGAAGGTACGTATGACTCACTAGAATTTTTAAAAGGGTCTCTTTTACTTTCACTGTCTTTGTTTAATGCAACCGAAAACATTTTTGCAGTCCCGGATGTGCTAGGAAGCTCACTTTGTAATCTGCTCACATCTACAAACAAAAATTACAAATGTATAACATAGGGACTATTAGTTACCTAAATTAACCATTTTCATTATTTATTTCATATTATTTATGAGGTTTTCTCTACAATTACTTGATATAATACTACTTACTTGATATACTTTTCGTGGATAGAATAACCTCAGACGTAATTTTGGAACTTTCCTTTTGGTGATGGAAATTATAATGGAATCTAGAAAACAAAACTTTTACTTTTAAAATTAAACATGTCTTATAAATAACGTACTAGTTTTCCTTTGCATTAATGCCAATTCTACCATTTTTGCCACCCTGAAAGTCATTTTATTACAGAAAATCAGGAGCACGCACTAAATACTTTTGTCACCCAGTAAACAATATTGTATAACCTCAAAATTAACACTTGTAAAGTGGTAGTTGGATAAACCGTCAAAGAAATGCATGCACAAATGTGGTAGGTGATTTTACAACATGTGCATACAGATTTTAAATGTGAAGTACTTATACTGAATGGCAGATGGCGTTAGAGGTATTTAATTTATGGATTCAATCTACCAACTTTGTGCACAATAATTCTGTAGTTTTAAATATACTTACGTGATACTTAACTCATTTTTCCTACAGATTGCACTTACAACATTTGTGCGCTACACCATCGATATATTGTAAGGCTCAAAATTATATCTGTCTAAAACAGTTGACAATCTATTAAAAAAGTTGTTTACATTTTCTCTATTAAAATTCATGGCTCGTGAAAGGCTAGTAGCTTGAGGTGTACGAAAACTTAAATTTGGATTTCGTCGCATAAAAGGAATAAGCCAGTCTTCACTTGCATGTTCAGTCGTGTTCCATTTTTCGGGGTAGGACAGTCTGTTACACTTTGCAAATTGAAAAGCTAACTTGCGTAAATCTTTTGTGGTAAGTCCGAAATACAAATCTACAGTAGTGTTGCAGTATTTAGCAAGCTGTAACTCCATTTCATCATTAAATACTCTGTTGTGAAGATTGTATCCAACCAGAAATTGTGAGTTTTCAGCTAACGATTTAACATAACGATATAAAGAATCGTGACTCATACCATAATCTTTGGTCACTTTTCTAAGATTGGTTAGTATCTATGTGCTTTCTAGCTGCTTCGTCATAAATAGCTATTGGTGGAACACCCTTTCCGTTTTTCTTGGCCTTTGCTTCATCATTTTTCGTCGATCTAAAAAATAAAGGACTCTATTAAATAAGAATAGAATAGGTGTGAATTGTAACATGTTACAAACGACACCGCATTGTGTTACAATCGACACCAAGTTAACCTATAAATAAGAAAGATGATTTTTGTCTACATTATGCCCTTCGTAGAAAAGGTGAGCTACAGTAAACGAAATTAAAGATGTTAAAAAGATTGGCCTTACCTTAAAATATTTTCAAGTTGAGTTTTGAACGGCAAAATCAACAATTTGTGACGCAACTAAAATGTACTTTTATGATGAAATACAAACATGTGCCTCGAACTTGTGCAATAGGTTACGGCTAACTCTAAAACTACAGTCGTTGGTGTGAGGCAGATATCCGTCTATGCATATTAGTGCGTTTTGATTTATTTCAAAAGATGGCGCAAATATTACTATTGTTACAAACGACACCTCTTACAATTGACACCAGTGTCTCCTACTACGCAAAGGCAACTCCGCATCTTGCACACATGTATCTCGATTCGCTTCTTTTTTTCTGGTCTTTTCTGTGGCTACAAACGACACATCGCTTCACAATCAGGTATAATAATTTCATATAAAGGGTTTATACTTCTGTTTTTTTTTCATGTTTATATCTAAAACAGGATGAAGAAATAAGTGCACAATAAAAAAAACAATTATTACTAATTTATCTATCAAAAGTGCCCCTATAATGGTAAGTTGATAATCAGCAAGATATAGCCTTTCTGAAAATTGGCATGTGCGTTAAGAAGAGACAGATCAACCATGTAGAAAAATAGCTTTTTATACCATGTTATACCTGTGCTATCAGAGTGGAGCCATATTCTCTTTTAATATGTAGGCCGGGCGATGCCCGGTTGGGTGGCTACGTTCATCACGCAACCAAACCCCCGTCATCCGAAAACCGGCCCAATCCTGCCGGTCTGGGGAGTAAAGTAACAGACCAGCAGCGTATGGCCCTTTATGGCCTGATGTTTGGCCAGATTCTTTAATCGTCCGAGACCGACCTCCCCCTCCGTAGTTCAACCATCGCCAAACGCACTATTGCGGGCTTGAAAAAATTAGCCTTGCAGCAAAAGGGCTGCTAAAAAAGTTTAAAAATAGTAATAAAAATTGAAGTAAAATGGGACATTCACAGACATAAAAGGACAACACAAACATGTACGTAGTCATAAGGTTAAAAGAAATTCCTAACTAGACGAACGTAGATCCCGCGATAGGAAGAAGCCGATAGTGATATTTGAAAAGAATAATAAGTTTCATAAGTCATTTATGCTAGGACCTCATAAAATGACTATGAATATGGATGCTACCCATAATTGCCTTAGTGATAAAATTGCGGACGTCGAACCTTAAATGGTTGAAAATTCTGAGCTTTCTGAATGTGAAGAACCCTGGCGAAGTCCGTTTCCACTATAGCCGTCCTCAAGTTTCTGACTCAATTCACGTGCGATGAATGCTGAATTGCCTGATGTTGTTCTAGTCCATTTAAGGATTTTCTCCCAGAGACGTGACATGTATGGTAGACTGAGTGTTATGTACGACGTATCAGTAGCTGAGGATCTCAGTTTCGTCAGTCTCCGTCTCATAATAGCCGGGACGTGCATGGTCATAGCCATGACGCCCAGGCCACCCTCTTTTGTGGAAGCGTGAGTGTAGGCATCAGCGCACGTACGATTGAGGGACAGAAACTTCCGAACGGCTGTACGTACGGACCTGTCAAAGCCCTTCAACGTTTTCATAGTGATGGTAGGACTCTGCAACCAGCAGTTTTTGTGCTGGTTTCAGCCCCGCTCGCTGTATGCGATCGAGCTGTGTCTGCAGCTCGCTGAAGGCCAGCCTGGTCTGTCCTAAAGCATTGTACCTTCGACCTAGGTATCCAACCAGCTCACTCGGTTGCAGCTGCCGAATCCTGTCGTTTTCGACGGAAAAGAGGGAGCGAGTTACGCAGTAAAAGTGCTTATTACCACGGTTAACATTAATCAGAGTGGAGCCATATCCTCTTTTATTTTGCAGGCCGGGCGATGCCCGGTTGGGTGGCTACGTTCATCACGCAGCCAAACCCCCGTCATCCGAAAACCGACCCTCTCCTGCTGGTCTGTTCCTCCCCGTTCCGATCCGGAGAGTAACAGACCAGCAGCGTATGGCCCGATCTTTGGCCAGTATAATCTAGCGAGCCGACCGTCCCCCCCTGCAGCAGAAACCAACGCCACACGGTAAAGTGGGCTTGGAAAAAATAGCCAGCAGCCAATAGGGGCTGCTAAAAAGTTTTAAAAATAGAAATAAAATTTAAAAAGTAGAAATAGGACGACACAGACATAAAGGACGAAACAGAACATTTACGTTATCAGTTATGTAATTAAAACTCTAACTAGATGAACGTATGCCCACGATAGGAAGAAGCCGATATGTGATACTCGAAGTGTAGTTATCATAAGTTATTCATGTTAGGACCTCATGAAATAACTATGAATATGGATGCCACCCATAATTGCCTTTGTGATAAGGTTTCGGACGTCAAACCTTGAAAGGTTAAAAATTCTCAGGACACGAGAATTTGATTGACTCCAAGTTCCGCGAGCACCAACGATTAGAGGTGCCATGCAAATTTGTTTCCCTGGATATCGAGTCTGCATGGTCTGAAGGAATCGAGGCTCAGTGTACAGTGCTGTTTTATTCGCAGCAGCTGTACTTAGGGGTTCAGGACCCTCCCAGCTGACGGCAACGTCCACGACAATTACCTGCTCATTCAGATGTGCGACAAGGTCAGGTATCTTCAGAGTCCCATCTGCGCATCTGATACGCGGCTCAACCTCGCATGTCCACCCTTTCTTTTCAACTGCCTTGCGCAAACACGTAACGAGCTGGTCATGTCTCTTTATGCGATGCCAGTGTGATGCGGGGCATTTCTGTAGTACGTGACTTGGGCTCTCGTTACGTTCGCATCCCTTCCGGCACCGTCTTTCGTGAGGTGGATTTGAAGGGACGCCTCCCGTTGGTAAGAGATTTCCTCGCAGTTGAATAGCCTTAACGAAGTCTCTCCCCGACCAGTAGGGCGGTGGATTGCTTATCCAGGCCGAGCTTTCGGAGTGTGAAGAGCCCTGGCGAAGTCCGTTACCACTATAGCCGTCCTCAAGTTTCCGACTCAACTCACGTGCGATGTATGCTGAATTGCCTGCCGATGATGTCCATTTAAGGATTTTCTCCCAGAGACGGGACATATATGGTAGACTGAGGGTTATGTACGACGTATCAGTAGCTGAGGATCTCAGTTTCGTCAGTCTCCGTTTCATAATAGCTGGGACGTGCATGGCCATAGCCATGACGCCCAGGCCACCCTCTTGAGTGGGAGCATGAATGTATGCATCAGCGCACGTACGATTGAGGGACAGAAACTTCCGAACGGCTATACGGACGGACCTGTCAAAGCTCTTCAACGCTTTCATAGTGATGGTGGGACTCTGCAACTTATCGATGTATCTCGGGAGCAAGTAGGTCTTCAAAACCAGCAGCTTCTGTGCTGGTTTCAGCCCCGCTCGCTGTATGCGATCGAGCTGTGTCTGCAGCTCGCTGAAGGCCACCCTGGTCTGTCCTAAGGCATTGTACCTTCGGCCTAGGTATCCAACCAGCTCACTCGGTTGCAGCTGCCGAATCCTGTCGTTACCTACGGAAAAGAGGGAGCGAGTTACGCATTAAGAGTGCTTATTACCACGGTTAACATTAACCGTAATAGCGGCACTCTTACCAGCGTTTATCGACATCCCTCTTTTCTCAAAGAATTCGACGGCTGTCCGAAGCTGTTTGGTACCATCCTTGGCCGATTCGGATAGCAGGATTAAATCATCGGCGTAACCCAACACCGAGATCTTCCTGCCATCTGCAATAGGAAGGCCAGGCCCGCCTGCCTCGAGCTTGCATATCACTCATCGACCACCATGTTGAAGAGGTAGGGCGACAAGGGATCTCCCTGTTTGACGCCTCTACACATCTTGATGGAGTTCGTGAACTTGCTCCCGACAGCGACTCTCGCATGACAATTCAGATACGAGTCCGCCACATACCGCTTAAATGAAGCGTCTAACCCGAAGCGAGTCATAGCCCGTTCAATGGATCGTTGCGATATCGTGTCGAAAGCTTTTCGTAGATCTATCGAGATAATGTTATAAGGACGAAGGCCTCTTCTTCGTTCTTTGATGACCGCTTGAAGTGTCAGATTGTTTAATAGAACACCATCTACCTGCCGAAAGCCTCTCTGAAGCTCGTGGAAATCTACCTGCCGAAAGCCTCTCTGAAGCTCGTGGAAATCTAGCACCGCAAGCCTCTTCCCAAGCAAACGATGCAATACACTGACCAAAACCGAAGAAATGGTTATCGGACGCCAATTAACTACCTCCATTGGATCGCAACCCTTTGGTATCAAGGTGGTCCTGAAATCCCTTAATACTTCCGGGGTGACACCATAATGGAGCATGGTATTATAGACTAGCATCAATTTCTGAACGGGTACCTTACGCAGCTCTCGGATCTTAAGTAGGTCAGGACCTGCTGCATTAGATTTCATGGTTGTAAGGCCCCGAGGATTTCCGCTTCTGTTACAGCATAGCTGATCAGTAGCGGGTCCTTTTGATCAGAAATTGGTTCATCAGCTGTTGGCGATCTTGATGAAAAGATCGTCCGATATTCCCTTTCCACAGTCTTGATCTCTGGGCATGCATATCGCTGCCATAGAGAGGCTTGTCATATATGATTGCCCGAGCCAGAGCGGATCTGTCGGTATTGTATCTAGTCTGGGTCAAGCGGTATCGTTGAGCCCTTTGAGATGGCGTCTATTTTCAGTAGCCGGGGCGTTAGAAGCTTTCGATTTGCGTTGGTTTGGCGGCACTTGTTGTTTACGCTTCCCGGCACTCGCAGTAGTACTGACGGTGATATACTCATTTAACATAGACCTGACACCCTCACGATGTCGCTCAGCGTTTGCGTATTGAGTATATCTAAATAACGCTTGTTCTTCTTCCGACCATCCTGTTCTGGTGTTAAAATAATCGTTCATGTAAGAGGCAATCGTCTCACGGTTTCGCAACGGAACGGGCTCTTCAACTTCGGGGTTCGGCTCATCAGCGGACAGTGGGGTGTCGCTGGTCCGACCGGCGTTGTTGAGCCTGGGGGACGAGAGGGTGGCCGATTCATATGAGTATCCATACCGGCCTGTGTGGTGAAGTTTGTACCACAGACGCAGACGACCATCTCGCACGATGGTTTGTAGAGTAACTGTACGAGTAGGAAATAAAACTTACTCGCCACTTAGATATTTGGGACCTACGTTACTCTAAAACTAAGGCTTCCAGGAAACTGGAAGGGTGTGTAGTCTTAAGGGAGTTCGAAAAATTCGACTGGTTAGTAACTACACTGTTGCGCTGACTCAAGGGTCTCAAAGAGACCGAAAAAGCTCGAATATGGCGCACACTACCAATCGGACACACCCTGTACAATCAGCAATCACTATTCGCAAATCGGAGTACGTGCTCTAAAAAGTGCCCGTATTTCCGATTCAACGAATATGGATTCCAAGCTCTACCAACGAGGAGGTTTGTACTAGGACGATTTTGTGGCAAAGATGAACACGACGTTCACCCAAACGCAAATATAACTGAAGAGCCGCTTGAGGAGATTTGGAAGACTCTTCCGCTCACTACTTCAGCCAATTACGTCTGGCGAACGACGAGCCAAGCAAAACCACAATTGCAGAGCCAGCAAAACCACAATTGCAGAGCCATGGTCTTTCTTACAGACTCACGTTGTAACTACCCATATTTTCGTTGTAATCTACAACATCTGGTTTTTGTATGGGCTCTTTCGTCTTGAAGTCTACTTTGTCTAACGTTACCATGCGATATTCATGAAGAGTAGTCAGTATCATAACATCACGCCTTTCCATCCATTTCACGCAAAGCAGATTTTCGGCACATTTCGAGATAGATTCGCCTTAAGATAATGTTTGAGTTAAATTAGGCATCTCTTTACGATTAGCACGGACTGTACAGCAGGAATTAGTCTTATGTTTATGTAGATATGTACACAAAGTAGGGCTAGGGTACCAGTTGTCTGTATACCGTTTATGGCCTTTATTCAAATATGCTTTCATAAGATTTGCTACTACTGAGCCTGATATTTCAAGATCTTGGAACAGAGTAATGTCTGCCGAATTTTCAATATAGACAATAACACCTAATACATTTAGTGTCTCGCAGTCACATATTAGAAAAAGTTTTATTCCAAAACGATGGCGTTTGGTCTTTATGTACTGTTTAAGTCTCAAACGCCCCTTGAAAAGAACTAAGTTCTCGTCATTAGCAAGATTTTGAAATGGAGTGAAGTACTTTTGGAACCGTGTTGTAATTTTATTGAACACTGTTCGCAGTTTGTGAAAAGAATCACCTTTTTTTTTACTCAGCATTAGCCGAAAAGTGTAACATGCCAAGGATTGCTTGGAAACGATTCCTTGACATTATTTCGGGAAATATTGATGAACGAAGCAACTTATCAGTTGACTAGTTTTATCTTACTTTATTTTTCCATGTCGGTAGGCTAGGAACAAAACACTCAACAAGACGTAAAATTCATCAGTTTCGCTCCATTTATTTTTTTTTTATTTGCATAAACCTCTAAAGCATATTTGTGAGTTTCAGAGACAATAATCTCATCTATCTTTGTGTCCATAAATAAAAGAAAATAACTTAAAGCATCTGACTTATCTTCTATGGAGTCCAAATGTGCGCCGGTCTCTCTATCATTAAAATCGTGCACTACGGAAATAAACGGAGTTTTGTTCCATCTTAGAATTAAATTTTGTTTTAGGGCCAAATTATCTTGAATCACGTGAGGTGACTTATTATGGCTCTTCATCGGAGTCTAACATCGCGACAATATCGATATTCTGGATATGAAGTTACATCTTCAAACTTGACTAGGTTGTATCTTGCGTTGATATAGTTGACTGCTCCGAAGATTCCGACGATAAATCTGAAATATTAGGCATTATTTTAGTTTCGTTTATGTGGACTATTATCTTATTTTTATTCTTAGGATTTTCAATTTCTATTTTCCCATTTTCTAATATTTGCGTAAGTGTATATGGTCCGGTATAATTTCTATTTAATTTTCCTCCGCGAGTTTCTGTTTTCTATAAACTTGTGATCCTAAACGAGGATCTTTTGAGTTTCTATCTCTATTTCTTTTTTTAATTATGTTTACTTTAAGCTTTTAATTTTCTTGTTATATACTCGAGTAGTGTTATTTTGATGTACATTAATATATTCAGTATAAGCTTGTGCTGGAATAAGTCTCATGGTATTTTTACTGTCTGTATGTCCCGATACTAATTTGAAAGGTGTATTGCCAGTTGCTGTGTGTTTAGTACTATTATAGGCAATAAGAGCATAAGGCATAATGGAAATATTATCTGCATCTTTATCTTTTTTTAGTAATCTTAAGTGCTCAGTTAAGGTAGAATGAAATATTTCTACCGGGGAATTGGATTCGTGATAATATGGAGTAGTATAATATATTTTTATTTGATGCGTTTTTAGTAATTCATCTACGTCACTTTTGAATTCTCCGCCTCCGTCTGCAACAATTTGCTTCGGTATTCCGAAAAATGAAAAAAAAATGTACTAATTGTTGACACGCTGATATCTCTGTACCAAAATATGGTAACGCTTGGCCATATTTGGAAAATTTATCTATAATTGTTAAAAATCCGATTACCAACTTTATAAGTGTCTATATGTGGTACTTATCTCAAAAGGCTTGGAGGGTGTGTGGGTTAATATTAATGATTCTTTATGTGGATTTCTATTATACGAGTAGTTTAATCTCTGGTATATTTCACATTTATCTATATATTATTCTACACCCTTTTTCATTGATTTTCAGTAATAATTTATTTTTAAAGCTCTAAGAGTCTCTGAAATTCTTCGATGGTTCGTTTTGCCCTCTTAATTTGTCTTTCTTCTGGTAATACATTATTAACTAATTTTGTACATTCAATCAATTTTAATTTTGTAAAATATTTACGCCATACATTCAGAAATATTGGTCGTAATTCTAGAGATAAGAAATAAATGTATAAAGTATTTTTGCACGCATTTTCTTTTAGGAATAAGGTCTCACTTTCTTCGTCAGCTGAAATAGTAGCTCTTATTATTTTATGTCCTTCAAAATTCTCGCATTCGCGTTTTAAATAATTTGCAAAAGGGGCTCTTTTAATGATAAGTTAATCGGCTTTATTGTTTATTATTTCATCTAACAATGAGAACCTATGTTCATTTGAAGATTTAGCACTATGCGCTGTGTCTGTGTCTGAGTTATCCATCTCAACGTTTTCATTGTTCTTATTTCCTGTTGATATTATTTTATTTACTTGCAGGTGTTCTGTAATCTCATTGTTATCGAGAATTTGCAAAGTTTCAATTATTACATTTTCATCAACTATTTCTGGGTTAAATTCAGCTAAAAATTGATCGATATCAAATCTATGTCGCCGGGATTATTTATATTTGATTCTGTTTCAATTGCATTAAATTTGTTTTACCGGGTTTATATTTTATAGTATATGTAAATTCTTCCAATTTTAATCTCCGTCGTAATAATTTAGAGTTGGGTTCCGCTAAATTAGATAACTATATTGGGTTCTATTGTCCTCCGGAGGCGTCCGGAGGCATCAAGGAATTTGGATATCGGTCAAAATACTTGGGAATTCCAAGGTTGGCCAAATCCAAATTTCTAATTGATTCGATGCAGGGAAATTTCACTTTCGCTACGTAAAACAAAGGATTTGTTTTACATAAAAGCAGGTAGATTTTCTCTCATCGATCAGTCGAGCTTGCCTCTTCTACTGTAGACCTAGTCGGTGCTATTATTGTTCCTACTAAGTTATTGTTTTATTTCTGATTTCTTATATACCATTTTTATTTTAGCATTATTGTATATTCAGACCTTTTCAGGTTAGAATATTACTTTGATCTATATTTGTTCATATACTGATTGTTTGATATTTTAATTGGTTATTTTGATTGTTTATTTTTCTTGTATTTTGTGTCTAAGTTGTTCTTCCGTAAGTTAAGAACACTTAGAAATATTTATCTTGCTTTTTTCTATTTTATATTTTGATTTGTACTTTGTCTAAGTAGTTCTTTCCGGTAAGTCAAAGAACTCTTAGAAATATTTCTCTGAATATTTGACTTGTTATTTTAATTGTTTGTCTAAGCCGTTCTTTTCCGGTAAGTCAAAGAACTCTTAGAAATATTTGCATAATCATTGTTGCATTATTATTTCCGATATTTTATCTAAGATATTTTTCTTAAGTTAAGAAAATACTTAATACATTTGTTTCTTTCATTTTCTATTTTATGCTAAGTTGTTTCTTCCGTAAGTCAAGAAACACTTAGCAATATTTTCACATCTTTTCTATATTTGATTTTTCTTATTTTCTTTTATAAGTCGTTTCTTCCGTAAGTCAAGAAACACTTATAAATATTTGTGCATTTATTTTACTATATTTGATTCTCTTGTTTATTTTCTATTCTAAGTTGTTTCTTCCGTAAGTCAAGAAACACTTAGACATATTTCTATAATCTGTTTCATTTTTGCATTTCTCGTTTTATATTTTGAGTATTTTATTTTTCCACTCTAAGTCGTTTCTTCCGTAAGTTAAGAAACACTTAGAAATATTTCCATATTTTACTCTCACATTTACATATTTCATTTATCTATATTTCTGTCCTAAGTTGTTTCTTCCGTAAGTCAAGAAACACTTAGAAACATTTTTTTCTTTGCATTATATTTTTATACCATTTAATTTAATTGTTTACTAAGTTATTCCTTCCGTAGGTCAAGGAATACTTAGATCATTTTTACCTATCTGTTTTCCATTTTTGCTCTGTTACTTTGTAACTGTTCCTTGGAACCGTTACCTATAACAGATATTTGTCACTGGAACTGTTATTTATAACAGCGGTAGTATTTAACCTTTCTACCAGCGACAAACCAAAGATGGTGAATACCCGATCCAATTCCGGGGATAGGAAGAAGCCCGAAGAGCCGGCGATGGGTCCTACAGGCCCAAATGCCCCCTCTCGGCAACACTATGGTCACATAAAATTTCAAAAGATCTGCATATGGTAAATAAGGGGGATATTATATTTGATGACCTGTTATTTGGAACACAACTGTACACTCCTTTCTTAACTTTACTTATTATAATTGTATTTAGTACTTAGTTGAAGTTGCTATGAGACTACTTCATAATTACTGATACGCATCAACTTGCCATCTTGACGTTAATTTAGTTCTGATCCCCAAGATAAAAGTCGTTGTCTCTTTTATAATAGTCCTTGCTACAGTCAGCAGTTATTCATTAGTGGGTCAAGTTTGTTTTAAACAACCTACGACAACTTTGCGTTCGCGATTCACAATTCTGTTGACTTACACATTCTAATCGAGGCTTTTTTTATGAATGTCCTCGATTCGAATTATTAAACATATTTTATATAAACAAATGCGAAATGTGTTACACGTTCCTTTTAAATTTAATCTTTTTATGAATTGTAATATTTTAGGGATAATACCACATGCACATTCAATTGCTAAAAGTTCTTTTTCTATCGTAGAATATTTTGCTCTGTTTGATTAAGAGTTCTTGAGGCGTACACTACGAGTAAATCATTTGGGACTTTTTCTTGTGACAAAATTGCACTTAAGGCTATATTTGAAGTGTCTATAGTTAATGGTTTTGAAGAATCTGGATATTTTAAATAGCGGGATTAATTAAAAGTTTTTTAAGATGAATAAAAGATTTTTTAAATTCTGGAGTGTGTATAACTTTTGCATGTTTCTTTAGACACATAGTTAGAGGTTTTGCTATTTTGGCGAAATTTTGGATGAATCTTCTATAATATCCTGCTAATCCTAAAAATGACTTTATTTCTGTTTGTGTAGTAGGCTAGGAAACTTTTTGACGGCATTTATTTTATCTGGAATAGCAGGTACTTACATATTTTATACACTGACACTGAATTTAATTAGAACTATTTAATAAAAAAAAAGTTATACCTGAAATCTGCTTCTATTTGAGAAACTTGAGATGAACTATTACTTGCTTCTATTTGAGAAACAAAAATGCAAAAATGAGTTTTTCTTGCGTGCTTTTATTTGAGAAGACGAAGACGAATTGCCTTAAGGGTAGTTTGGTTTGAATAGTTTAAATCTGAACAATTTACAGGCGCAGAAGATAAATACAGCAGAAAGAAGGCATGCCATGCTGATCGTATAGTATTTAATTTAGTGAAATGAAATTGCAATATTTTTATCATTATAGTTTATTTATTAGACAAGCCATTGTAGAAAGAATAATTTTCTACAGTCATTAATGATTAAATTTTTGGAAATACGATAACTATTTATATCTTTGAACCATTTTCGAATGTCTGCTTCCGAAACACAAGCTCTCACACTACTTACTGTTTCACTTGTTCGCTGCACAGTTGTTGGATGTCTTTTTTAGGAAAGCCTAAAATATAAAGTGCTATTTTAGTCATCTCTATTTTACAAATATCCTTTATTACCTGATTACCTTGAACCAACTCTCACCAGGTCTGCTGGTTTTAAAGCGATTAGGCCGTGGATTTTCAGTCAAAAATGTTTAAACACTATTTAAAATTTCCCCTCGTTTCCTAGGGAATCCTTTGGTTGCCAGCTCTTCTATTCCCCTGAACAAAGAAAAACAGTAATTTATCACAGTTCAACATCTTACTTAACTAAATTAACTTTACCTTTCAAGATTAGACTCTTCTGTTGCCGAAAGAATTGGATTTGGACCGCATGTGTCTTTATGACCAGGATTTTTGATTTTAAATTCCCTCGTCGATTTGAGTACACCGTATTTTTTGCCGCATTTCTATATGTCACACTGTTATTCTTGACTTTATTTACGGCAGCTTCCATCGATTCCGCATTATATTCATTTTTTTTATCATGATTGCAAACTAAAGTCTAACCATTTTCGAGATGAGCGGCAACAAAATATAAACACGCTTATGCACGTGATAGGAATTTGAAGATCTATTGTACAGAGTTGCAATAAGCCAAATCGTTCATATTTTAATTAAAGCCTAAATTATATTTAATCCTTACATTTTGTAGTACAGTTTTTGGAGTTATGTATAATAAATGTTGTTTTAATAATTAATAGTAATTGACAGTAAACAATTTTCTAATTTAAACAGTTGATAGTTAATAGTAAACAAATTTTTAAAAAATCGTCGGCCTAATTTGTTATGCTGCTAAGTCCATTTTTGCATAGTTTACAGGAGGGAGAAAAAACTGAATAATACTTTTTCTTTTTTACATATCAAGATTTTAAGGATCCCGTTGGTTCCTACGATGATTCTAGACATTTTGTAAGTTTTAATTCTTGAGTACCTAAAGTACAGTGTAAAAAAATCAAAAAACAATAACTAGGCAGTTTTTCGTTTTAAGGTTTAAATTTGATTAAGGACTTATTAGTTATAACACTTAAATGAACATAATGACATTTCAATGTGATTTTTAGTTAAGGTTTATAATAAAATAATCAGATAAATACAGTATATATTAAAATATTTATTATCAAATGTTTAACAACAGAATCAGTCTTTAAACATGAAACAATATTATAGATTATTTTATAAACAGTAACCAACATCGTATTAAATGTTGTAAGTATTCTTCACTAGCTACACTTTTATCTTAACCATTAAAATCACAGTCAATATTAAAACTTAATCAAAGTTAATATTAAGAGACAACTTATTTAAAAGAAAAATTCTTGAAACAAAAACTAAACTTTTAAAAATAATTAAATTCTTCACAAAAAACAGTCTTCTAAACACTCTAAATTCAAAGGAACATCAAAATAAATTGCAAAAATAACCTACTCATGAGGTAAATCATCATAATATTTGTGATAGTCAGATGGAAGAGTCTTTTTGATTTCCTGCAGGTCTTCAAACTTCCGGAGGGTGATTTTATGTCGATTTTGGTGCAATTGCGTTAAATCACTAGTCTTATATAAGAATGAAATCGTGAAGATCTTCTTTGTGGTAAAGGTTGCCATTTGTCCTTATAAAAAGTTTCATAGAGAATGGATCCATTGCTTTCATAACGTAGAGCTCGAATGTCGGTCACCTTAGGATCTCCTTTGGTGGATGTTCCTGGACGAATGCTTTTAAAAACTTGTATTTTTTCAAATCTTTTTAAGTAAGTGTGTTCCAAATATTTTACAACATATGGGGCTGGTAATTTTCGGGCATGTTTAACAATAGAAATGTATTCAGCTGGTACGTTTATGATTTTATTTTTAAGCTGAGGTTCTATCGTGGAATGCATAGAATCCACCTTCATTTGGGTGTGACCTACTTCTAAAAATGTTTGTTCAATAGTAATATTTGTATGCTTTAACACAATATTTAAAAGAGCATTGGATAAAATACAATTTCGATTTTGGTATGTACACCCGTCACTATAAAGTATAATTGTTATATTTTGATCTTTAGCAATATTAAATATTACATTGTTTTCTAAAAAGTCTACCCAAATGGAAACAAATTCTTCGGCATTAAGTCTGCCTTCTACTTCATTCCAAATAAAACAATTGACCTCTTTGTTTTTTAAATTAAAAAAGATTGTGAACTTGTAGCTTAGTTTTGTAATACAGTGTACTAACATTCGATTTAGGTGCCATTAACACTGCCTGCAAATCAACGGTAACGGCATAGTTTTCTCCCTTTTTGTCTTTATCTTTTTCTTCTCTGGCTTGGTTCACTTTCTCAATATGGTCTCTGTGTTGCTTTTCTGTAATTGGCCCTACTTTATAACAGGTGCATTTTTCGCACTGGTCTTTTTTAGGTCTGAATAGTGCAAAATTTTTGCCTTCAAATTCATTTGAAAACAAGGCTATGGAAAGAGGTTTTATATTTCGGTTTTTGCACCAATCGTTAACGTAAAACTGATAAGGACTTTAGTTTCTATTTCCATTCTGGCAATAAATATAACTTTTGAGATGTTGTTCGACAATAATGCACTTCCATTACAGAAAGAGAATCAAAAAATTTAAATGATTGTTTGGGTTGCGAAGCCACCGATTTAGATGGTTGATTGTGATGCCTCAATATTCTAGGAGGCTGTATTGTGAAGTCCTTTTTCCAAGTTTGTACAGTCCACTTCCTAGATCTAAAGTGTTCAAAAACATCATTCGACATACCTTAACCTTTTCATTATTAACTTTTAAATGATAAATAAATGTATTAGCTCTCTTTGTTATCTCTTTGGTGTTCCGATTTCGTGGTCGCATTGTCTCAATAGTGGTTACACATAAGTTGAGGCTTTTTTTTCTCCACAGTAGTGTGTATTAGTATGAGCAAAATGAGGAGGGGGTCAATGAACCGAGGCCGGTCTAGACAACATTTAATAGGGTTACTTAAAATAGGGTGGAGCGAATTAACCAATTAAGATTGTACACAATTTCGTGGTCAAAATGACTAATTATAACAATAATTAATTATAAATTACCCTAGAGTAATCTAAAATAGGGTGGGGAAATATATGATATTATTGCACGCAAAATGAGGAGAAGCTATATAGAGTAGGGTACGGTAGGAAAAATGTGTATAAGAAGCCAAAACTTGCACACATCAATCAGAATTTCAAAATGAGTGCTATATTTCGAAACGTATTTTTGGGTGAACGTCGGTTTTACCTGAATCCATCGAACTCAAAATTTGTTTCTGTTTGTCTAGCACATGAATTGAATTTTGAACCGGTAGTGTTCATCAGTGGTAATAAACAAGATCGTGTTTTATTTAGTGAAACTGAGTGGTTAAACTTTCTATCATATAAAACTGTAATTGACAGTTTCATGGGAGGAAATTCTCAACAATCAATTAATGATGGTAAAATACAACTAGAGTTCATGCAGCTACCACAAATGTCAGTTGTAAAAGTTACCAATGGTGAATCACAGATAATTTTGGGTGCCAATTCCATTGCGTCGTTATGGATACTACTTCCAATAATTAATTACCATTTGGAAACTTTGAAAAAGGATAAATTCACCAGTTCCCTAGAAATACTAAAGTTGGGGGTTGATTCAAATGATCCTATTAAAACCGGGCTACAAATAATGGAGCCAATAAAGAATATAAATACAACAACTTACGGTATGGCGTTGGAGTTAATTCACAGATTTCCAGAGCTACTCAATGATAAAATTTAGTGAAAATGTTCGTATTCACTACATTGAAGCAACTTGTTCATGTAGAACGAAGTATTGGGAGTTTGTGGCTGCTGACAGAGTAAGATTTCAACATAGAATAAAAGAACTTGCTAAAATTATTAATCCTGTATTGGATGTTAGGCATAGAAATAAATACATTTTGTAAAAAATTTAATATATTAAATTACCCCTTCCACTGTAAATTATTTAAGTTATATGTAGGAACAGATCCTTCACAAATTAATAGTCACCATGTGTCTGGAAGATAAGTCAGACAAACTGAATAATTTTTATAGCAGGTTATCCACATTTAAAAACTGGAGGGGGTTGGTTCCCTCGATTGAGTTAGCAGTATATGGATTTTACTATCTACAAAAAGAAGATATTGTAAGGTGCTTTTGGTGTCATGTAGAAATTTATCATTGGTTATCTACGGATGATGTTTATAAAGAACACATCAAATTCAGTCCAAACTGTAGTTTTGCACAAATAATTCACACCGAATTTTCTAACCACCAGAAAAATTATAGATCAACACCAGACATGAAAATCGAAAACAAATTTTCTAAATACCAGATTAATAAAGACATAAAAACCAAAAACACTCAACTAAATAGAAATACAAATTTATATCTAAATGTGCTTCTTATTTTTGTGCATTGTATATTTTTCTTATTGAGTATCTGTATAAGTAGAAAAGAATGTAAAATATAATGCAATGTTGAAGATGTAAACAAAACTGTGTATGTTGGATTATTTATCCTATAAGTAAAAAAAATAAAAGATTTTTTTGTAAAAAACAGTTTTTATTTTAATATTATAATACATTATTTTTATTAATCCATGAATTATGTGTAACATCCATCCCTAACCATTTCACAAACACCTTGTTACCCTTTCTTTTCAATACCTTCTCTACTAAGTAGATATCAGGGTACCGGGTTTTCTTTAATTCTTCGCTGTAAAACGCTCCTTGAATTTCTTCTTTGCGTGAATCTTCTAGTAGGTAAGTGACTGGATTTGTCTGCTTAACTTTTCTTATTTTAAAAATCTCATTTGTCCAATTGGGTAAATAACCCTTTGTAAACAAATTTCTAAATCTCGAAATCCGAACGTGATCACCAACTTTGAATTTATGTTTCTTGGGGTCAATGATTTTAAGGTAATTATACGCAATTATTTTCTTGGCATTCTTTTCATTAACTTTGCTAGGAATAGCACCTGTGGTTGAATGTATAGTGTTATTGTATTTTTTTACTATATCAGGAAGAATATTCAACCACTTGTAAGTACCTTGCAAGCTGAACTGCTTCCACAACATTGATTTTATTGTTCTTATTACTCTCTCTGCAATGGAGGCTTTTAAATTCGAGAATGTACTGTAATGGTTAATATCACGTGACATCATAAGCTCACGAAACTGTGAATTGTAAAACTCCTTACCCAAATCTGTTTGAAGGTTTTTTGGTGGCTTCTTCATTTGATTCAAAATTTTTTCCATAGCTTTAGTAATTTCATTCCCTGTTTTTCGTTTAACCGGTTCCGCCCACACAAATTTACTAAACGCATTAATAACAACGAGAATATACTGGTGTCCATTATTTACTTTGACATAAGGAGTCATTATAGCTAAATCTGCTTGAATCAGATCGTTTAATCCTTTGATGATTACATGTCTCCGTCTAAAATTTTTTCTTGCCGGTTTATGGAGTTCGTGTATGACTTGTGATTTAATGTTTGACATCTTGTTCTAAAGGACAACGAAGGGTCATATATACTACAAAAGACGAATCTTTTTCTAGTTTAAATAAAATTATATCACCTTTAAAAATCTTTACTCCTGGTAAGTCATCATATTTATACTCTGTGTTAACCGATTTCGAGTTTATTATAACTTTTCCACCTGAAACATTAATTTGTACAAAATCAATAGTACCACTTAGTGAAAATTCATATGAAAACAAACCACTATCCAACATATAATATTCTTTGTTTAAGTTTGTTTTTTTTTGTTCCTTTGAAAGTTAATACACATTTACTATAGAAAGAAGAAGGATCACACACAAAATATAATGGCGAGGAAGATAGATCAGGAGTTTGACAATTTTTTAAAAAATGACTTCCAAATCTATTTATAGGCATTATTGTATTATATTACCTTCTCGAAGTTCTTCAATTATAGATATAATTTCATTTACGTGTCCGTCGTTACCCGCAGCTTTTGATGCTACAAGCAGTCGTAATCTATCTATAAGTTCATTAAAATCATCGAAGTATTTATACTCTAATGGGTTGCCACTATATTTTCTAAAAAGTGCACCACCCTTTTTTTTTAAATTTTTAGCTAAATTTCGGGTAACAGGCCCTTGTGCTAAATTTCCGGGGAGTGAACTTAAACGAGTTCTAAATGATTGGGGTCTCGTTTCCAAAGCTGGTTTAATAATAAAATTATATTTATCTTTTATTTTTGATGGAATACTTTTTATAGGCAATTCAGGATTATTGTTTCTATATATTGCATTTGTTCTACGTAAAATATCAACATACTCATTAACATCTGTTTTTTTAAACGATTGGGGGTTTACTTTGAAAAGCAACTCATAAAGACCCGGTGTTCCCTTGTATCTTATATTATTAATAATCAAATCTGCTCCATCAAAATCAATTATGGAATCTCCGATAGAAAATTTTTCTGTTTCCAAGTCATGATAAATTCCTAAATCGTGGTCGAAATCACCTTTTGTGTCTTCGATGTTAGCTTTAATATATTTCTTTGGTAAGGGTGAAGTATAATTTTCGTAAAATTGATTCATTATATCTGGATTAGTAATCATCTGATTAAATTCTCTAAGCGTATCCTCAAAATATCGATTAATACTCTCATCCGTGGTATTCGCTCGTCCTTCTGACTGAAAAGTTTCTTCTGGTTGTTGTGTGAATACTTCTTCTTTTGGAATAATAGATTCATCTCCAAAATTAGTAGGTGTTTTTGACCCCCCAGGGAGTATACTTGTATTTGGAGAAGAGTAAGCTAAACGATAATTAGATTTTCGCATTTTATACCTTTTTGGTGTGCTTAATCTCAATGGTTCTTGAAAAGAATACTTTGGTTCTTGTTTAATAGATGGAACGGTTTCTAGTTTATGCAAAAGTTCATTAAGTGGTTGAGTAATTGGTTTATAATTTTTTTCTAAAGCAGATTGAGACTGAACGATGTCATGTTTTAAACTGCGATACTTTTTCTTTAACGCTTGTCGCGATAAAAGCAGTTTTCGTGTAACTTTGGGATCCATTGTGTATTCTAACCCCCTTTTACAGCCTTATATACTTATCGAACCCACAGCGATATCGACCCGTTGATTTGGAAGAGTCTTTATCAATGACTATAAATCCATATCTATCTTTCCAGCAAAATGAACACAAATCTTTAAACTGTAAGAAAGTCATATCAATATTTACGTGATCATCAAAGATATGTTTTAAATTTGTAAAGTCCTGTTGAAAAACTACAAGTAAATTAGAATTATCTCTAATTAATTGTTTTGAAATTGCACTATATGTTTGACATAAATAAAAGCAATCTAAGTGTTTATGTCTTCCGTAACAATAATAATTTTGTATAATTTTTTGGTCACAGGATGGAATATCATCAAAAATAACTACCGAATTCTCTTTAATATCATCTGGAGGTGGTACATTAGATGAATCATTATATTCTTCATAACCAATTTCCTTTATAGGCTCAATCAAGTTTCGCAAGTACATATACTTTGGTTGATACAACGATTTGGAATATAAATAAATATTTTCAAATCTAAAACCATTTGGATGTTCAATTAAAGACAATAATACGTTAGTCTTGCCACACCCACTTGGTCCAACAATTAAAACCCTTTTGACACCATTAAAGAGATAACCATGTTTTACCTGAAGTTCTTTGGTAATATCATCGTGGTTTGTAATGGGAAGAGAGAGGTTTTGTGGTTCAATCTTCATCGCGAAAATGAGTTTAAAATATTTGGGTATATATAGCCCAACACCTATATATATATATATATATATATATATATATATATATATATATATATATATATATATATATATATATATATATATATATATATATATATAAGAGGCAGACCATGAAAAAAAAACAAACTACAAAAAGAAAAGGACGTGGGTTATTAAACTCACTCATTAACAAGCTCCCTCTAGAGCTACATCTTCCAGGATATTCATATTGTGGACCAGGAACTCGTTTACAACAAAGATTAAAGCGAGGGGATAAGGGAATCAATAAACTAGACGAGGCTTGTAAACAGCACGATATTGAATACTCTAAAAATACTGATTTATCAACCAGACACGAGGCGGATAAGATTTTAGAAAACAAAGCTTGGGATATTGTAAAATCGAAAAGGACCCCGTTTGGACAAAAAGCAGCTGCTTGGTTTGTAACAACAGCTATGAAAGGAAAACGAAAGTTAGGAATGGGCCTTAAACGCAAAAAAGGTGGTTCCCTTCGTAAAAGAACATATAAAAAAAAACGAGTAATTAAAACACCGAAAAAGGGTGGATTTTTGCCCATACTTCTACCTTTATTGAGCGCACTCGGAGCCGTCGGAGGAATGGGTGCAGGAATTTACAAGGCCGTTGGAGATGCGAAGGCTAATCGAATGAGTCTTGAAGAACAAAAACGCCATAATATTGCCATGGAACAGAAAGGCAAAGGATTGTATTTAAGACCGTATAAAGGGTATGGATTATACTTAAAACCTTATTCAAAAAACTAAACCTCCCTCATCACGCTTTAACAAATACAGATATAATAAAGTATGGTAAAACATTACCATATTTTAGAGGTGTATTCATGAGAGATATGTTACCTAAAAATATTTATAAAAACGAGTGTGGTGTTATAAATTTAGATTCAACAAGTGGTGAGGGGACACACTGGGTAGCCTATGCAAAATCTAAATCTCAAGTAATTTACTTTGATTCATATGGAGACTTACCCCCGCCACAAAATGTAATCAAATATTTTTTAAGTAATGGTGATGTACAGATATATTACAACTACGATAAAATCCAAAACGATTCATACAAGTGCGGTCATTACTCACTAGATTTTCTATTCAGCTACTATAAATAGCAAAGAATGTAATATGTTTACGTAAAATGTCTTTAAACTTTACGCTTACTGGAAGCTCTTCAAATCTGAGCTATAATTTTAATCCTCCGATTTACCTTGAAGATGAATTCGAATATGAAATTGGTCTAACCAGTTTTTATAGTTTTAATACTATTCCAAATGTTGATGAAAGCAATAACGTTTTTCTTTGGCAATTCAAAAATTTAACCCATACCTACAAAATACCTAAGGGCTCTTATGAATTAGATGATATTACAAACCTTATTCAAAAAAATATGAAAAAGATTGATAATGATGCGACTTTAGAAATTACTCCACAATTATCAACTTCTAAAGTTGTTATTAAGAGTAACCGAGAAATATCATTTCTCCCAATGAATTCTATCGGGGTATTATTTGGTTTTAAATCACGACTACTAGCTCCAAACCAAACACATGTTTCAGATAAACCGGTGGAAATATGGGGAGCAAACACCCTGTGTGTTGATTGTAACATCGCTTCAGGATGCTATTTAAATGGAAACCCTGTCCATTTCATTCATAATTTTTTTCCATTGGTACCGATTGGGTATAAAATAGTGGACGCTCCTCAAAATATTTTGTATTATCCAGTTGGCATCAAGACAATTACCAACCTTACAATAAAAATTATTAACCAAGCAGGTAAACTTATTGACTTTGGAGGAGAAGAAGTAACTGTAAATCTACATCTTCGAAAACGTATATAATGGTTCTAGTTTTTTCTGACCTACCAAAAACATATATAAGGAGATCTCCTTCTAAAATAATAACATCATCTAATCGTCGCTTCCTACAATCGCTAGGATTTAAAGTTTTGGTATAATGGAAATTCTTCATGTTACTGGTCAACCTTTTAATGACAACACCATTGAAGAATATCAGTTTCACACATATCAACCATACATTCCTGGGAAATTGGGTTATAATGATGAAATACGTATTCCTATTCAAGATTTAGATGCATTTACATATCCAGCCAATAGTTATCTTTATATCGAAGGACGCTTACTCACACATGATAATCACACACCAACAAAACTAAAATTTATTAATAACAGTATAGCTTACATGTTTCGCGAACTACGTTATGAATTAAATGGAGTAGTAATTGACTCGTACGTGATGTAGGATTGGTATCAAGTATTAAAAACTACCTGAGTCTCAACGAAAATCAAAGCCTGCAATTGGAAAACGCGGGTTGGTTTCCAAAAATGAATAGAATGGAAACCAGTAATGAAGTCCCCAAAAACAGCGTGTTGGTGGATTCAAATGGACACTTTAACGTATGCATACCTCTAAGACTCCTATCAGGGTTCTTTGAAGATTTTAAGAAAATTATTATGAACATGAAACAGGAATTAATACTTATTAGATCAAATGATGATATTGATGCTGTAGTAAGCATAGATGAAACCGAACGACCAAAAATTGATATTAGTAAATTATATTGGGAGGTACCACATGTAACACCAAGTATACGAGAACAGTTACGACTTAACAAGATTTCACATACAAATCAAGAATTACCTATTAAATTTCGTTCTTGGCAAATGATTGAATATCCTGCTCTAAACAACTCTACTCGCCATACATGGTCAGTGAGGACTAGTACAAAAATAGAAACACCTCGTCACATTATTGTTGCTTTCCAAAATAACAGAAAATCCAAATTGACAAAAGATATGAGTAAATTTGATCATTGCACTTTAAAAAATATTAAAGTATTTTTAAATTCTGAAAGATATCCCTATAATGATTTACAATTAGATTTTAAAACAAATAGATTTGCGAAACTTTATGAAATGTTTGGCAATTTCCAAGAAAGTTATTATCACATGGTGCTGAATCAACCCATATTTAATCCTCATGACTTTAAAATGATTGCTCCACTCATACATATTGACTGCTCTCGCCAAAAAGAATTAATTCAATCGGGATCAGTCGTGTTACGTATAGAGTTTGAGACAGATGAGCCAACAACCTCTGATATCTCGGCTTATTGTCTAATATTACACGAGAAAGAATTTACATATAATGCCTTAACTAAAATAGTAAAACAATTATAAATCGATATTATTATGCTTGACAGGTTTGCTTTTTTATTATATTTTTATACCGGGGCATGTGTTGAGATTGAGGGGAGATGTGCATAATGTATGAGGAGAAATGGTATCTATAGTATTATATGTGAGTCTCATGCGCATGACTAAAAATTGTTTTATAAATACAAGTTAGATACCGCATTAACACACTCTTTAAAATGTGTCTAATAGTAGATGTGCAAGGTTTTAATACCGAAAAAAATAAATTTATCGCAAAAGAGCTGGCATTCTATGATGGCAAAAAAATTAGTCATTATTTTTTCAAACCACCATATCCAATGAGGTTGTTGAATCCAGAGTTCCATAAACAAGCTGTATGGTTAATGAATAATTATCATGGTCTTAACTGGAATAATGGATTTACCCCACTACATCAAGTTCGTGATATTATCCAATACTTGACAAGTAATGTTAATATCGTTTATGTTAAAGGAAAAGAAAAAGCTCAGTATATAAAAAAGTATAGTTTGGCACCAGTAATGGAATTTGATGAACATCCAGCTTTGGAGAAAATGGAACCTACATGTCCTTACCATTTAAATAATATTGGTGTATGTGCACTATCTAATGTATTTAACTTATACAAAAATTTTATTATGCAATAAAGATTTTTTCTTACCTAATGTTTTATTTAAGTAATAAAAATACCTTATTAAAAAATAATACTTTATTAAATAATTACTACATTCAAACGATATAAGTGTTAGTTAAATTTTCCAGCGCAAACCTGCATAAACGACAACTGGATTGAGCAGGGGCAAATCCTTCTAGCTCTGTTCTCCATTCGGGACGATTGAAGTGTACAAAACATGGAAGTCGAGCTCGAATTTCGAAATCCTGTACAAATTTCTTGGGTAGTAGATACCAAGCCTTCAATAGTTCCAATGGGTCAATACATTTTCTAATGTACGGTATCGTAAAGCTTTCCAATTCTGTTTTTGTAAACATGTACAACGGTTTTTGTGGATGCTGATTCATCACAATTCTTTTCGGACAACATTCCATTATTGTTAAAACGGTTAATGTTTTTAAACACCAAGTCTATCCACTTTTGCTCCTCGACTGTAGAAATGAAAAATAGTCTATTTTCTTCTTCCGGTGAATAAACTTTTCCACTACGCAAGCGCATCACTTATACTAAGTCTTGAAAAGTTTTTAAACATACAAAGTTTATTTTGATATTCCCTTTTTAACTGGTTAATAATTTTATGTAACTTTTTAACATTTCTTGTTTTTTCGTAAAATAAAATATCGCGTTTTATTCTTTTAATATCTGCACGAAACTGATCGACTCGTTCACGAAACTTTTTTGAACGCATACTGTTCACATTAACGAGCTTTTAAAACTCTTATATCCCTCTACTCTGAGTGACTTGCAGACCCCCACTCCTAATGATATAGTAACACTAGATTGTACCACATCCCCCACGCATCGCAAGTCCCCCACTCAAACTAATTAGCATACTTATAGTATAGTTTTGTGTTCAAAATATAAGAAACAAGAGGAACATGTCGTATAAATATTGTGATAATTTGGATAATCAACCTAGTGGTGACGAGTGGGATATATTTCCGACACTCTCTTTTTATATTGTACGACAAAAGCTGTGCCTTATTTGTCGTAAAATGTCTGGAACTAGACTTATTCCAAGAAATTTAATATTTAAAGGGTGGAAATTGGTATTTGAATTTTGCACATTTTGTAGTGAAACTAGACCCATGGGATTATCTCATCGAAACGTAGGATATCGTGATGGGTTATTGGAATCTCCACCACATAAATGGGACTCCCCACGGCCTGTGTTAGATTTACTATAAATAGATGTTAAAACCTTGGTAGAGATTATTAAAATGGTATCATTAGACTTTATTGTTTTACAAGCAATTCTGGGAAATCTGCTTTTAATCCAGCAACCAATCAATGTTAGGGAAGTTTTTGTGTGCTTTGACAGTAATGGTACACTAAATGAAACATGGCCTGAGACATGGTCAAGAATGGAATCATATCCGGGAAACCATTTTTTACCAACTTTACAAGCTGAAATACCACTAAACAGCACTAAATATAAATTGCGTTTTAGACATATGAGTGGTAGAAGCAGTGACTCCAAATGGTTAGAACTTTATAATGAAAGATTTAAAAAGGATAAAGTTATATCTCCAATATTTTATTATATAGCTATTTGTTCTACTTTTTCTATACTTGCGGTATTAATAGAATTTTTTAAGATTTTAAATAAAAAGATTTGTTTATATACATGTGTTTTATTGATACATATAAATATACAATTATTATACAAAATTTACAAATATGAATCATATTGAAAGGAATTGACTTTAAAAAGTTCATCCAAAGGAATATTTTCTAAATCGGATAATGCCGGAGCGTCTAGCAGCTTATTCCCAAATGTTATAAGGTCATCTATATTACCATTATGTGAAGTGATTAAAAAATGCCCCCACGCAAGTGTTTTTACGTCACCGTTTATAACATAGCGTTTGTCATCCTTAGCAGATAGTGCAATTTTATTTCTAAGTTCTGTATATATGGTGTGTAAATTAGACACAAATACATACATTTTTCTAAATATTACACCACCTTTTTTTACTAACAGAACGTAATCACTCATTTGCAGTTGTGTTTTGGTTATGTGTTTTGAAATGCCTTTTGCTTTTTTTATTAGTTCATTTGCTTCTATACAATAAGCTTTAGCACCTGTACCATAAAAACATTTAATGGGTATAGATGCAAATTCATCTTTCATTTTTCCTAATATTGAAGGGGTTTTCGGTATCCCGTGAATATTATAAGTCGGATAGTTGGAGGTGTCGAAATGTTCTAAATTTCTTTTCATATCCGCATAGAAATTGGGGGTATATATCTCCATAATCAAGGAGTCTGTGTCTGTGTATAACAAGTTTGCAGCTTCTCCATACTTCTTTTTGATGTATCCATAATAAAAATCATATATCACAATTTTCGATAAATCTAAAATTGTAAATCCAACATAGAGAGGCTTATCGTAAACTATTTTGGTTTTACCCAAATGAACCGCAACCAAATTTTCATTAAACACAGAACAAGACTTGAATTCTGGTTTCGAGATAAGTGCCCTGGCTCCCAACGAATTTGTTTTGGTTTCCCAGCGAGTACAAAGGCGGATATCCTTTCTTTTTTCAAGATTCTCTAAAGTTTTTCCGAATATCGCATTATTTAGCAATTTAAAGAGATCCCGCTCAAACTCGTTTTTGGCTTTGTTTCTAAGTGATGTGTTTAGGTCAATATATTTTTTTAGCCATGGTGATTGCGAAAACTCTAGTATACGATGAATCCTTTTTAGAACCAGACCATACTTAAGACACTGTTTAAGATTGCGATAATGAATGACGTATTTAGTTTTATTGTTGAGATTTGGTATAAGTTTAGGATATTTGCTTCCTGGTGGTACCATGCTTTCGGGGCAGAATGGCATATCATTATGTGCAGAATGTAAATGAGCTGGATATTCCAAATCTACTTCCAACACATACCCTTTATCCGCATCATCTTTCACCGAAAAACAGTTAAAGTTTTCAACATCCGTTACCCATTTGAAATGTCCATATGGAAGATATTGACACATGGCAGCACCATATAAATTTGTGGCATCTAGATACATGATGTAAGACTCGGGTTGTTGAGGATCAAAGTTGGGTACATAATGATTATTTGCCACTGCTTCTCTTTTACAACATTGTGCCACACCTCCTCGTACCCCTTTCTTTAAAAAGTGTACCATGTCAATGTCGGTAAGAAGCTCCAGTTCAATTTTGGTGTATCTTAACATGGCATCCCAACTTAGTGCAGGAGCTGTTAGGTAGTGACAAGGATCTAAATTGTATTCTTTGTGACATATGTTTCTAAAGTTCTCAAACACGTCAGCTAATAATAAGACATCTGAGATTAGGTACAACATAGCATAGTCACTAATAGATTTACAATCAAATGTGTTCCATACATCAATTGCTCTTGCATAATCGTCATCAGAAATGTCTTGGTTAGTTAGATTATTGTAGAAATTTTCTTTGGGCGGTAGTGTTTTTTCTTTGAGTTTGTCAAATCCATCCATATATGAATAAGGAAAAACACCCTTGCGTCTCACAAGTTCAAATTGTTTAGTATCTGGGAAATACTTTCTAATTTCTATACATTGCTCTGAGTTTAAAGTTGCGCTCAGAGTATCCAAAGATTTCGCCAAAAATCTGTATGAATCAACAAATTTCAAATAAATATATTTATGTGGGTCCTTTTCTACCAATATTGATTTAGAAATTGTTATATATTTTTCTTTGGTCTGGGCAACTACTGAAACTTTTTCACCAGCTGTTGAAAGCTCTTTAACAAATAGATGACAGTCATAATTGCTCATATTGTGTAAAAATACAGGTATTGAATTTGAGAGTTTGTAATTTATATTACAGGAATTATGAGCTGGCCCAAGATATTTTGAAGTTAAATGATGATGATCTCTTACTTTATGATTAAAAGGATTAAAGGGTTTTTTACACAAGTAACATTCAGTAGCGCTCACATGTTTTTCAAATTCTTCTTTTGTTAACGGTAACATTGGTTTAATATGTTTAAGGTGATTCGTGTATAGTTCATTTACTAAACACTCTAGTTTCTGTATAAATACTTTGGGAGCATCCTCTCCTTCATATTTTATTAGTTTTGAAAGTGAATCATCATAGTTGCATTTAAGGTAAAATGCAAACGAATATGCTTGGTGTTCAGCTGTTTTGATTGAATATGAGTTTCCATTAAAAGGTTCAGCATAATCTATGGGCTTAAGCAAACTTTCAAAGTCCGCATACACAACAAATGGTACAGGCAACATTTTTTGAATGTTGATAAATTTTAGTATATTTTCTGGCACCATTTCGCCAAACTTATTTATTTTAGGACTTGATGTGGGAAGTTCTGTGTAAATATGTAAACAGTCGCTCTTTTGGTGATTATTGAGCTTTTCTTCTTTGGTAAAGAATTGTAGACATCCATCACATAAATATTCTTTGCGAGTGTTTTTTGTTTTTTGACTTTTTACAAGTCTGACCAAGTCTAGAATCAGACAATAATGACTTTGTTTATCATTTGTTATAAGCAAAAGGTTTACATGAGTGGCATGACGATTACTTGTAAAGTAAAGTGGGCCAATTATTTCATATTGCCTTTTATTATTTACGAAATTGGATTCTAGCCCATAAACATTTACTGAAATATTATTAAGGGTCTCAAACTGTTTAATATCTTTCAGTTTCATCGGAAAGTCAATCCCTTCAAAATTTAACAAAGTATCATACGGTGGATATGATTCTGGTTTGCTTGGGTTGCCAACGGGAGGAAAAATAGCTGCGTTAACACTCCACGCAAAACACTTATTATCTCTGTTTTCGATATTTAAAATAGCATGTTTTCTTACTATGGGTATTGGGAGACGAATATATGTTGATGCAGAAATAGAGTTAAATTTGTTTATGTTAACATCTAAAAACATTATTTCCTGTAATGCCCAATTTGAATCTTTTTCTTGAAATTCTGAGGCTTGCGTCATCAGTGCTTTCTTAAAATCATCAAATGTTTCATCCATCTTAGTGCTAATAGATATAATTGTATTGCATGTGTTCATGGACTTGATATCTGATAGGCCACTATCAGGTTTTAGATAAAGACTAAATATTTCAAAATTTACCTTTATGATATTGTGCAGATGTAGATATTCCCTCAAGATGTTCAAAACTTTGGGTTTAACATCATTTAAAAATCCATGATAATCCATTTTCTTATTACTATAAAAACGATAAGATGCGATTCTGTTTTTAAACGCATGTGTTAATTTGGAAACACTGGCATCTATCACTTCCAATCCAAGTGGTCTTAATCTTTTTTTGGGAATATAATAATCCCCATTATGCTCACTATCACTATTCACATTTCTGTATTTACATGTTTTTCTGTGTCGGGAGAGGTTATCTGAGCGCGAAAACGATTTATTACACATAGTACACGTATTCATGATTCTCGATAAACTACTGAGGAGTTCCGCTTATTTGCCTTAAATAGTATAATGATATTATGAGAATGTTACCCCCACCATGCTATTTTCAGACATTGGTCATTGATCTTGAGTAGAACTGATGTTGTCTAGACTATTGCGTGTCGTTCACCCCAATTTTTAGAAATTAATCATTAATCTTAAATAGACCAGATGTTTTCTAGACACCCACATGTTCAGGGGCTTATTTAATTGACCCTTGTTTAGAAATTAATTAATCATAATTATTTCATAGTTCTAATTATTCACTGTTGACCAAATGTTGTCTCTAGAGACCAAAATGTTGATATAGTTCACCCTTTAGCTCTATTTTAGATGTGAGAAGCAGATAATTATAACACCCCCCTCCAATACATACCGAACCCACCTATCTCTACTACTTGAAAACATATAAAATGATACACTTGTATTTTTTGTGAATTAAAATGGTGTTAGAAAACGAATACCAAGCAATGGATGAAGAAGTTATAAACCCTTTGGATGCCATACTTGAATTAGAAGATAGTGACAATGTCTCCACGGATGAAAGTTTTGTTTTTTCGGTATCTACGGAAAATCTATCAGATTTGGAAGAAAATGAAGTGATAGATACTGATTCCGCCGAAGTGGACAACAAAATTATGCAAGTGGATGAGGTCAATAATGTACGCTTTTTGGCATACGAATGTAGAGGAACAGTTTGCTTAAGCCAACATTATTATATTATAGACAATCAAAGTCTGTGTCCATCGTGTTTTTTCGAAACTCTTAGGGGAGTACCAACATATATTCACACGAATCATGTAACGGAACATTCTAGTGGAACTGCGGATAATCTGAGTGCACGTATTTGTGCGACTTGTAATAAAAATTTATACATTTACTGCTTATCAAAATACTGCATTGTTTGCAAATCTATAACAATAAATACACCATTTTAAAAACTTTGTGTCTTTTTTTTTAGGCTCTTTTATATATAATATTTATCTTTTATTAGTTTTCATAAATACAGCGGTGGGAATATGTTATTTACCTGCTAGTAAAAAAATTAGCACTTTTGTATTGAATTTTAAAAAAATGAATTATATATTTTTGAATTGGTTATTTTTTTTTTCAAATTAGTAATATATGAGAAAATAATGTTTTGACAAAATTTCTGTAGATGGGGTTTACTACCCTTATTTAAAATGATTAGGTAAACATTTTTTTTCAAGTTTTGACTACACCTGTATTTGCGAAATAAGAATCCAAAATATTTTTTCTTAGTTTTAATAAATAAAGCGGCAAATAATTTTTTAAATTTATTTAATTTATTTTTTGGTATAATAAACTTAACTTTGTCAATGGTTAAAAGTGAACTTGAAACGAAAATACCAAAGAGGTACCTGGCGCTGCCTTTTCGGCATGCAGTTAACTAAGTTAAAAAAAATTAGCACCTTTGTATTGAATTTTAAAAAAATGAATTATATATTTTTGAATTGGTTATTTTTTTTTCAAATTAGTAATATATGAGAATATATTGTTTTGACAAAATTTCTGTAGATGGGGTTTACTACCCTTATTTAAAATGATTAGGTAAACATTTTTTTTCAAGTTTTGACTACACCTGTATTTGCGAAATAAGAATCCAAAATATTTTTTCTTAGTTTTAATAAATAAAGCGGCAAATAATTTTTTAAATTTATTTAATTTATTTTTTGGTATAATAAACTTAACTCCGTCAATGGTTAAAAGTGAATTTGAAACGAAAATACCAAAGAGGTACCTGGCGCTTTTCGGCGTGCAGTTAACTAAGGTATGTGGGTCAAACGCGGTCAGTTTGTGTGTGTATACTAGCTTAGTGAAATGTTTAATGCGGCCGCGATCCGACAAAGATATTATTTTGAATATACTAGTTAAGAATATAGACGCTTAAAGTGTTTATGTTATTTGATATTAGCTTGGTGCAATGTTTGTGTGTGATTTATTTTGGATTACATATTTTTAAAAAGGTATGTTTTTTTTCTTATCTATTAAACATCGCAAAAAAGAAAGTATAATATTTTGCTTTTAGAGGAAATAGTCATTACTTTTAAATAAATAAACGAATATGAAATTATATATAATATGTTAGGTGTGTGATTATTTATTTTGGAATACATATTTTTAAGAAAGTATGTTTTTTTTTCTTATCTATTATACATCGCAAAAAGAAAGTATAATATTTTGCTTTTAGAGGTAATAGTCATTATTTTAAATAAATAAACCAACATGAAATTATATATATATATGTATATATATATATATATATATATATATATATATATATATATATATATATATATATATATATATAGGTACCTATATATAAAATTTTGTACTGATTTTTACTTACGTATTTTGGAAATGAAATAAAAAACCAAAAAATGTTATAAAATTTTTTATTTTAGTACAATAATCCTTAGAAACTGTCAGTATTAATATTTTAAAAATAAAAGTAAAACTTTGTATTTTTAGAATATTTTGTTTGACTATATAAAATTAATAGTATTAATTTATTAATTTTATATAATTTAACATTCGACAAACACTTTAGAACAAGATATAACAATTAAAAATGAAATTATATTCCAATAGCACAAGTTTGAATGTTTTTTAAACTATTTTATAGTGAACTTCATGGCTATCCAAAAATGATTGTTTTTCACTAACAAAGTTTTTAATAAGCACATTATATTCTTCATCCTAGCTTTGCACACTAGATTGCTTGCATTGAACACAATTTGTCACCCCGAAACAGATTATATTATGATTTTATGGAATTTTTACACATTTAAACATTTAGGCACTTTTATTTTTTAGAATATGTTTATGTAATATTAAAGTGATATACAAAATATTATTCCACTGGTTTGCATGTGTAAATAGACGTTAGAATTTGATTACAGATTGCAATGTTCTTGTTGACACTAGTTAAGCTCTGTAGAGCTCTATCGCGTTTCCTTTCATACGCACTGATTTTTTTAATTAATACTTGTCTGTGAACTTCATGGCTTTCCAAGAAACGCTTATTTTCACTAACAAAGTTTTTAAGAAGCACATTATATTCCTCATCCTGGCTTTGCACATTTTTGTCGATTGTATCAAAATTAGTCGTCGTGTTAAGGTCTATTTTATCTGCATTATTTTGACCAGGCAATACACATTCTTCCATGCTTTCATCAAAGTCCCCTTCTTGAATGATATTTTCTATTTTTTTTTCTTCTAAACAGGTATCACCTTCATCTTCGCTTTCCGATGAAATGTTTTCATATTTGCTCTCGTTTGGAGTCGAAGATATTGTGACATGCTCTTCGAATTCTTTATATTTCATAGGTTGGTGATGACGGATGTCCCCCTCAATTAACTCCAGAGAAGAGTTTAAGACTTCTGCAAACATCTTTCCTTTTGGTGACTTTTTAAAGTGCGAAATAATCTTCGCGCTGGATTTTGAACTTTCTGGAACCGGCAACTTTACTTTCATTTTTATAATATTAATACCGACACTTTCTAAGGATTATTTTACTAAATTAATCTGCAGTACTCGGCTTTTTATAACTTTTTGAAAAAGTGGAAAGGGCAGACCAATCTAAAAGTATTAAAATTCCTCCCTTTTAGCACATTTTTTAGCGAAAACTCGAGATTTAATCCTTTATAGCATATGACCACACCATATATTGTTACAACCCTAATGTGCTAGTTACCCTATATGGATTTCAATTAAATTTTAATGGCCTTTTAATTATAATTAAGAGTTTTCTCATATTCTATAACACTTGTTATTTAGCAATTCACATATGTGTTGGCAACTTATCGTGGATCTAAATTTGCAAAATATTTACCATAATTAGAATAGGGGATCGCTTATACGGGCACCCTGTATTATACATATCTTGTATAGATAAAACTCCAAAACCTCACCCGCAAATATGTGGGTTCTACAATTGCGCTCGAAAAATGTTAATTATATTCACCCCATGTAATTTTTTTTTAATACTACATGTACCATCTGTTTGGTTTAAAAACCAGACAATATTTCCGTTTTAGAATTAAGCGTTTTATAACGATGGAATAGCAGATAACACGCTGAATTCATTTCTATTTAATAAATATCATGTGTTATGTATATGTATAAAAAGCAAAATGTTATAAAATGAAGTTGTTTGTATTTTAAACAATTTTATATAATCAACCTATAACGTTCTACGTCTTTTGATGCCATCTCTCCATGCTTCTCTGTCTCTCCACAACTCGTCTCCAGGGTGTTCTTCCATATCCTTGTCTATTCCTTCCTATCAGCTTTTTCTGAGTCTTCTTCTTCTTGTTGTGGAATTCGGGTCTCACGCATTCTTTGAACGTTGAACAGACAAGTTGTTTGGTTTTAATCTCATCAACTATTGTGTGTGTGACTTGCATTATTTCTCTTATTCTTTCATTTGTCACTCATTTCAGTTTTGATCTTCCCACAGATCTTTACCAGAAATCCATTTCAGTAGCTTCCAGCATTCGTTTTGTTTTTTTTTTCAATTGCCACACTTCACACCCATATGTAATTATACTTTTAACTACGGTGTTCTATATTCGCTTTTTACCGTTGTTTGTTAAATTGTTAAACAATTTTAAAGGATATTATAAAATTAACATTTTTTGCCTTAACAATCCTTATAAATATTGAAATTACGTCCATAACTGAATATAAATCCAACTGATAACTACATAATGTAATCAACAAACGCCAAAATATCAGTATTGTTTATAGACTACTCTAAATATTTTATTTGTCACAACCCGTAAAATAAAAAAGTAAAAACGTCTCCATTTTAGTTTTTATAGACTTTTAAGGTTTCCTTCCCTGAATATTTTGTTTTATTGGCTCCGTCCAGTGTTTCATCATTTATGATTTTTTATACCCGGCTATTTATATTCCGTATATTTACTGATCGTTTCTCCTCCATCTAAGATCAAGTTCTGACGATATTCATATTTGGTTTTTTTATTCTTTTCCATTTCTTCTTATACATATCATATATTTATTGATTCAAAATTAATATAATTTCTTTTTTGTTATTTGAGTTAATGGCCTTTTAATGTTACCTAAACGTTTACCCCAATTTAAATAATGTCAAATGAGGGTGCCAGAAATAATTCGTTGTCGTTAATTAAACTATTATCCTTTTCAATTTACTCAATTGGTTAGTCTAATTTGAATATTGTTGGGTGGGATTGTCTGCAATAATTAATGATGTAAAGTATTATAATTTATTTTTTGCTTATTTGGCGCAACTGGCTTTTTATATTTAATGGAGTTAATTAAACTAATCATAATATTCTGCGGGGTGGGTAGATTGACCAGTGCTTAATTGGCAATTGCTAAAGTATTTTTGACCACGATATTGTGTACAATCTTAATTCGCTTCACCCTATTTAAAATCACCCACCCTCATTTTGCATGCAGTAATATCTTATATCACCCCACCCTATTTTAGATTACTCTAGGGTAATTTATAATTAATTATTGTTATAATTAGTCATTTTGACCACGAAATTGTGTACAATCTTAATTGGTTAATTCGCTCCACCCTATTTTAAGTAACCCTATTAAATATTGTCTAGACCGGCCTCGGTTCATTGACCCCCTCCTCATTTTGCTCATACTAATACACACTACTCTCCACAACTCCACAATTATTTAAAAATATCCTTTCTTGAATTTTCATCTATGATTTTACATTTTAAAGTACTGTACTTTCCGATTTTACAAGTGCATCTTAATTTGATGGAACGAGCCTCTTTTGGTTTCATGTAATTATAGTAGTCTTCTTTCTTCTGTCTTCCAAAATAGCTTTTACCACATTCTCTTCTGTCTTTATTCTTTTCCGAAAACCATTATTTTTTATCGACTTGAAACCGTTTCTTTCGTTTATTACTTTTTATTATTTCAGAAAGCGAATCAGAATAAGGCACATGTTTATTATGTTTTGTATCACTATTATCTGATACAGGTGGATTGAGTACAACTTGATGACTGGAATTAACAAAAGGTAATATGCTTTCTTCCGGAGCGTGCATATTGTCTATAATGCTTGGCGTTTCATCTGGAGTATTAGAAATAGCTTGAAGTGAATATAGACATGGTTCATAACTTATTATTTCGAATGATTGAATCTTTTTCAATTTGTGACGGTATTATAATCAAATTATTTTCACTCGTAACTGGAGGAATATATTCTTTTTCAATTTGTGACGGTATTATAATCAAATTATTTTCAAAATATTTTATGAAAACATTCAAAAACTTCAATCTTTTCAACAGCCACCTTCACGGCGGACCATTGTCATTACGCAACTAAGCTCCCACGAGGATTTAGCAGGTTTTCGATATGTAGATTTGCTATTGGGTACAACGCAGTTTTTCGTGTACGGCTTTTATACCCAATAGAATATTGATATCGACCTTATTCCTTTATTATAAGGTAGGTAATCGTCTCAACTTTATGACGAGCTCGAAAAGTAAAATTGACCCACAAATGGACTTAGCAGGTTACCGCATTAGGCCGACGAAATATAAATATAATTTTGTACATTTCAAAAAAAAAAAAAAATTGAACTTAACCTAAATTAAAGTTATTTAATATTTTACAATATAATAATTACTATTGTAATACTAATTTCAAAATTGAATCTATATACATTCTTCTGTTCGAAATTTTATTATAAGGACATGTAGAAAGTATGACAGGACATCAATATTAAAAGTTTCAAATACGGTTTTCACAAGGGTTTAATTTCGGACTTGCAAGTTATTTCCCGGCAAAGACCGAAGATTATTAATTACACATTAAGTATTGTTACTCATTTTTATGTGGTTGTGTATTAGTATCATATCGTAAAACATCAAAATATGTCACAGAGGAAGTTGTGCGTGCACGTTTAGTAAATCGCAAAGCGACACCTACCGTCGAAAAGAATTATTAAGGCCCGAAAAATAAAGAAAACTGCACTAATTTAATTTAATATAATTTATTTATTTAATTTAAATAATTATAAAAACGGTTCATCTTTTAACAGCTTTTTCTTCCTCTTTAGAAACATTTCTTTTAACAGTATTCTTCCCATTTACAATGGCATTTGATGTGGATCGATTAGATTTGTGGTTGCGCTGTTTTTAATTGTTTTAGTACCTGATAAACTTGGTACTGCAGAAACTGCTGTAGAACATCGTGTGTCCAGGAAATTAAATCTCTTGTTAAGGGCAAGAAATCTTTCGTAATCAGTGTCTTCAAGCTTGTCCATAACAGCACAGGAAAGAGGATAGCCATCGGCTTTGGTCCGTAAATTTGCACCGTTCGGCGTATAAGCAAGAGAAACAACAACGTTCTTGTCCTCACTTCGATCAAATGATCTGACGTTATAAAAGAATAAATACTTGGTCATAATAAGGACATCATATTGGGTCAAAGCCTTATCAAATGGCGATACAAGAACTTTAGCAGGAATGTTTGCCATAATAAAACGAAATATATACTACGTATATTTATTAAAATTCGCTATTTATACAATTCAGGTTGTGTCAATAACATAACAAATTTTCATTGCTGTATATCATTGCAAGTCAAATGTTATATAGTATTCATATGTAGGAGTGGGCTAAACGAGTATTTAGCAGTAACAGTTATACCTGTTACAAGTATTTTTTAATACCTAGTAGAAATACTAGTTACAATATACCTGTTACCTTAACAGGACGAGAAAATATCTGTAACAGTTGCGATAAGTTTTGGTGTTGTTGTTAAGGGTACCTACCCGTTATCATTATCCTATTTAGATAATAATATTTAATAAATATACCTATAATTATAATATATAATTATTGTTATAATACAATAAGTATTTGTAACATATTTTTTATTTAGTAATAAGGAAAACAACATTAAAAAACAAAACAAAAAATAGTTTAAATCAAAAATGAATCAAGACAATCTGTTACATATTCGTATTGTAATGAATTTATTAATTATAATTTATTATATTGTTCTTATCTTAATTTACTAAAGGTTTAATATTTATAACACTTACGAATTTAATTTATTTAAATTTTATTTATATTAATTTATCTAACAATAATTTGTATATCCGAGCGTCACATTTAAAATACCCGATCGCGTTCTCTTCTTTTGAATGTTCCCCCTCAATGAAAGTTCCGTTAGTATATATGAAAACAGCTGTTTCTGGAAACCCATCGAATAAATTGGTATTTCGCCGAAAGGTCTATGATGAATCATCCACGACTCGAATTTTCCAAGCAGGACAAAAATCAGTCTGGGGTCTTCGATGAGAGATCGCCGCACTCTCAAATAACTACAACGGAAAAGAATTAGTCAGAAAGAATATTTACAGTTTTGGGTCAGAATTTATCGTAACAATATTTAAAAACATCAACTCCTTAACTTTTTTAATTGTCAAACGTATTCTTCGTTCCGATAATATATTTGCTGCCGTAGAAAATAATCGTTCACATGAAACAGAGGTTGCCATAATATTGCACTTAATTTTCACCAAGTGAGCTAGATTTGGATAAAAGTGTTGGTGATTTTTCCACCACTCAAGTGGATTTTCATTTCTTCCAATAGGAGTCTCATTCATGTACCTTTGAACTTCTTGAATTGCAAAAGATGTTGAGGTTTCTCTTGGTTTCACTTTGCTCATTTTATCCTGATATTCATCCCAAATTGAAATTTTTTTGTGGTTCTAATAACGGTTCATGCTCTTTACCTTGGGTATCTTCTAATATATCTTTGTTGTTTTTATTAATAACAGCAGTTACAAGCTCAATAGCATGCTTTGTAGTCATTTCAGCAGTATTGTGTTGGGTAAACATGTGATATTTATAACGTGGATCGAGAAAAGCGCATAATGCAAAAGATTTGCTCTTTTCTAAATTTGAAAATATACTTGAAATTCCATCTAACATTCTTAGCAACATGTATAACTGCATCTTTTTTTACTATATTTGATAATTTTATTAATGACCTGCGTAATCCATCCGTGATGGGTATGATTTTGCTAGCATTTACGTACTGCTCACTACTCATTTCTCTCGTCACCTCTGCACATGGCTCAAGTATATCACAGAGTTCTTTACAGATATCCCATTCCACAGGTGTTAGAGGAGTAATGTCGTTATTTAATAAAGCTACGACATGTTCAATAGCCTCTTCTAAGATTATAAAACGTAACATAAAATATGTTGAGTTCCAACGAGTTACCACGCCTTGTAATAATCTTTTCGGCTGTTTAACCCGGCATCCGACAGGTGAATTTTTTTCCACTAACAGACAGGTGGGGTGTGACAAACACCAGCAACTGAAAAAGTTACAGAATTAAAAAAAATAAATTAAAGACAAAAGAAAAATTATTTTATTTATAATTAATAAAACAAATATGGCTAAATTAGTAAACAATACGAACTTGAATAATGACTTAAAATCTGTACAGTCCTTACAATAGATTTGGACATTCTCAAGACAGGGTTAATCTCGCAAGCCTCGCATGAGTATTTGGTTTTTCTGTCACGAACACGAGGACACTTAAAACATCTTCCCTGCTGACCTGGTCTCCTTCTCTTGGGTACTGGCTCTGATTGTTCACCCAAAACATGTCTTATAGAACTACGCAGTTCTCGAGTTAACCTCGGATTTGTTACTCTATTCGGTTGATTATCTTCTATTAATTGTTTTCCTAACTCTTTCAGGAAAATTCTCCTAGCAATTTTCACGTCATTATTGTTCACTCTGTAAATTATTTGGGCATTAATTTCTGCGGTATTTACAAGGGAGAAAAAGATTGTTAGTGGCCAGCGGCGAATCCGACGTGAAACACTGTAAGATGCGGATATTCCATCCACGACATCAACACCACACTTACTAAAATTATAAAAAGATACTATCTCAAGAACTTTCTTCTATGTATCACCCACCGAATTATCATGATGGATAGATGACATCAATAATGTTACTTTTCCCTTTTTTGAGTGATAGAATATTAGTGTACAATTTTCTTGAAACCCAAATAGTGTAGAATACAAATCTTATTGCGTACATTTAAAAATTTTGGAGGTATGTGTGGCTTATTTTGTCAACCGCAGTGAGTTTGTGAGTATTTCGTAGGTTTTCGAGGAGTTCGTAGTTGGTATACCAGTTGTCAAACGTCACGTTCCATTTTATTCCAGATATCTGGGCACTAGACGGTCTACAATATCTCTAGGGCTATTGCTTTGTCTAAAAGGTCCATCTGGCTGCTGACCAACATAAACCTCCATATTTACAAGGTAGTATGTACATGCATCTATCAAAGCGTGTACTTTTATACCGTACTTAGCTGGTTTGTTCGGTATATATTGTCTAGAACTGCAGCGGCCACGAAACGGCTCCGATTTTTTGTCGATTGTTACATATTGAGAGGTGTATAGGCGTTCTTGCAGTTATTCACGAGTCGGGGTCAACAATTCCTCGAATATGTGAAAATTTGTCCGGTTTCAATCTGTCTGACCTGTTCTTTTTATGATCAAACAAAAGGCATGAAATTAAAAACTCGAATCTTCTTTGACTCATTGTACACCGAAATATGTCCATACCTGTGCCATCCACATTCCATAGCTCACACAGACGACGATGATTATTTCTAAATGCACCGGCTAAGTATAAGAGGCCAAGTGCAGTTTTTATTTCTGAAGGATTTGTTTCTCCAAAGTGATTTGAATCTATCCATTTTTTAGTCTTTTCTCTTATTCTTTCATTAGTGCATGTAACAATGTCAACAATCATTTGTTCAGATATAAATAACTGAAAACATTCGATAGGAGTTCTGGCGGATTTAGCATACGTTTTAACACCAGGTAGATATGTTATAAGGTTTTCAGATCTTGTTCTAACGTTTTTGTTTGGTACAGCTTTCAGCCATTTACTTCCATTTTTTTCCTACAAAGTGGGCACTTACATTTGGACTTCCATCTTCATCTGAGTTGTCTGTAATATCTGGAACGTCAACATCTTGAAGCTGGTCAGAATAGTCACTATTTTCACTAAAATTGTCTATTTCTTTGCTTACTTCCGTATCACTCTTGTCAATACATTCATCACTGTCTATTTCATCCCATAAGGCCTGAAGGCCTGCTTGTTCTCGTTAGTAATTCATTTTAGCGTAAACTAATAAAAAAATATGTTAAAATCTATAATAAGTATTATTCACTTACCATACTTACTTATTTATAGGAGTGAAACAAAAAAAAATAATTCTGCAGAATGTACAAAATACGACACGTGGGGTCTGACCGCTTTCAATCCAAATATACGATATTGATGGATATTCGATAGAAAGCTATCTAGCCGCTGTTGCCACTACATGCAAAATTTCCGTATGTTTTAGGCGCTTCATGGTGTACTACACCCCACCTGTCGGATCCCGGGTTAATACCAGTTTATTCTTGGTATTTTATTAGCTTTAGAACTGCTACATTACTTCTTTTAAAATAAGTAACAATAACTTTAACTTTTTTTATGGTCCACAAGGAATTTAAGTTCATGTAGTTGGCTGTATACAATATATAACAAAATTTTTTATTAAAAATCCTTTATAAAAAGGTATATAATTTAAAAACCCAATCGGGCTATATCACAAAACGTTTTCGGAATCCATATTCCATCATCAGAGCACTAGGTGGGTATACCTGTATTGAGCCACTAAATATGTGGGTAAAAACCCGTTAAAAATTGTTATTTAAGTTTAGTTTACATTATATGGTGATACATTCTATGATGTTACAGTTACCATTGGATTTGGTAATATGGCGACGTATGACTCCACGTGAAGTTGCTGGTCCTGAGACGATGTGTCTACGAGGACTTGATGAAAGCAACACCCATAATGTTTCCACTTCAATATTTCTGTTACAGCGCTTGTTATATTAGCAGCATTGTCTGATATTACAAACGAAATTTTGTCAGTGACATCCCACTCACCTACTACTTTTAATATTTGTTGTGCTAAATTTTCTAAGGTATGAGAATCTGTAAGTACTGAGCAGTCTAACACAGTTTTCATCTGAAAATAGTCGTTTATGAAATGACCGGTTATCCCGATATAACTATCATTAACAGACGACGTCCAACAGCCTGTTGTGAGGTAAATGCTATGTGCCCTCTCTTTTAAAACAGTTTTGAGATCATTACATTTTTCTTCAAATAGGGATGGCAAAAGCTTGTTTAACAAATATTTTCGGGAAGGAATATTATATGTGGGAGCAACCACATTCATTAAATTTTTAAATCCTTTATTTTCAACTATTGTAAAGGGCTGAAAATCTCATGCAAACGTTTTCATTATAGCAGCATCAATATTGACTTCTTCATTGACACTTAGCTTTTTTGGAATATAAGTAGAAATTAAAGTTTGTTTTTTACGTGAGTAGTTAGAAGTTACCTGCGGTTGGGCTGATTTTTCTTGTTGAATTAATATTGAACTGCAAGTATTACTTTGACTTTTAATTGTACTAGAAGGTCTACTGGTAACTTTTGTTGAACATGATGGAATATTTATCAAATCTGCTTCGTTCGTATTAGACTGCATTATTATTATAGGGATGTCTTCATTAATTTGCACCGGTTGTGCTGAATGTTCTAAAATAACTGTTGGATGTTTTCTCTGAACATGTTTTTTCAAATTAGACACTGAACTTTTAAAAGACAAATTTATTTTGCACATATTGCAAGTCGCAATCTCATTATTTATTGGATTAAAAAAATTCCACAAATCACTTCGGATCCTCCACGTCTTCCTCCACTTCGGATCCATTATGTTTGTTTTTAAATTAACTAATTTATAGTCCACAAAACACAATCTTAAAATTTACGCAGTATATAATCTTCAATAAACAATCCCAATAACAAAACAACGTAAACTAGAAACTGCTAATAAAGTTAACTAATGACACAAAATAATCGCCTTCGTACAATTTTGACTCACTTCATCTACCAGGAACCAGACCAGACAATACAAAAAAATATCTTAAACTATCTTATCACGTCTAGGAAAAGTCCCGTCGCATTGTTTTCTATTCTTAGTCGGCAATTTCGGAATTTCGCCTCTATTGAATATTGTATATTGTTTTATTAGTAATCAGTATCAGAGCTAAAGTGTCCATATTATATATTATTGAAATACTCTAGTGAAACAAATATCTAGTAACTCCACCATAAAATATTTCTAAGTACCAGTAACAGGTATATTATATATTAAAAAAAAAATTTTTTAAATCCTTTATAAAAGGTATATAAGTTAAAAAACCCAAACGGGCTATGTCATGAAGACAAAACGTTTTCGGAATCCGTATTCCATCATCAGTATCCTAAAAAGTATATAACCACTTTAATTAAAAAGAACATGAACTTTAAATTTTGACCAAGGTTAATTCAAAATGTGGTTAATACTTACTAGGTGAACATGTTTTGAGCCACTAAATATCTTTGTCGGCCGATATGCGCTCGACCGTTTTGCGCCCTTACCTGAAATCGGCCGGTTTGCGCTCTAACACTTTATTAATGGAGATGTATAGCTAATTATTTTCTTATATCGACCGTTTTGCGCTCTCTTGTAATCGACGTTTAATTTTATTCTACCATAACGATCAGGTAACGGTTAGGCTAGTAAAATTAGTTTTAAAAAATCATAAAACTATAAAAAAAAATAAAAATAAACCATCTTCCCTTCACACTTTCATTCGCTCAGGACTGTCATAGTTTATACATAATATAAACATCGGCGTGTTTAGAAGATTTTTTTTTCGTTTTTCTTTAATTTGTTAATTTTTTTTTGTTTTTTTTTTAAATTTTTTTTGTTTCTTTTTCGTTTTTTTTTTCAAACTTTTTAAACAGTAAAATACAAAAAATTTTTAATATTTAAATAAATAAATAAATTAAAATAAATAAAACATTGTCTATTTATTGCAGCTTCTGGATATATGCGAATGTCCTTAAACACAACCTTAAGTCCCTTGTATCTTTATATTTCTGTAAAGTTTTGGATATTCTTTCATCAAGATTAATTAATTGCGCCGCTTTCCTTCTAGATTGAAAGTAAATCGATCATAAAGGTGGTCACAATATTCTGCTTCTTTAACCAGGCACTTCACTAATTGGAATACATTGGGATGTGGTCTTATTAATGTATTCAGACGATGATTCCAACCTTCTAAAACGTTATTACTGCGATGTCTTTGATCATGGCAATTCCACATTTCCTTGGTAATGTGAGTATTTTCTAACCATTGTTTGACAAAGTAGTCATAAAACTGTTCCATTTTTTCAGAAATAGGAGAGGTTTCTTGAATGCATAACCAGCCATCATCGATATCTTCTATGGGTAGATACGCTAACGCAGTACACTGCGTTAGCGTATCGAGTCTGAGTCAGAATCAGAATAAGGCAGAAGTACAACTTGATGACTGGAATTAACAAGAGGTAGTATGCTTTCATCCGGAGCGTGCATATTGTCTATAAGTGAATATAGACTTATTATTTCGAATGATTCATTTGCTGAACTATTTATATCCTTTGAAATCAAAATATTAGTGGTTTGGAAATCTTTTTCAATTTGTGACGGTATTATAATCAAATTATTTTCACTCGCAACTGGAGTAATGTATTCTTTTTCAATTTGTGAAGGTAGTATAATCAAATTATTGTCACCCGTAACTGGAGGAGTGTATTCTTTTTCAATTTGTGACGGTATTATGATCAAATTATTTTCAGTCGTAACTGGAGTAATGTCAACTGAGCTTGTACAGCTAGGGTAAGGAATGTAAGAACCAATTTGTGGTGTCATCCCTAATTGATATTACTGTAACTGAACATCTAAAACGTATACTACTGTATTTGGATCACAATTTGATGTTAAACCTAGAGATTGTGGTTTTTGACCTATAGCTTTATCTATTCCATCTTATTATCAGATTCTAATGCTTCTAGTTTCTCAATTTCTTCATTTTGTTCACCATCAGACGGATTACTTATGTGATCAATTTCGTTTTCATCGTCGGAGTCCATAATTTCGTACTCATCATCTTCGAGTTCCTGCCAAAGTGCCAATAGTTTGGCTTGTTGTTTTTCGTAATTCATTCTAGAGAAAAAAAGTTTATATGTACAACAAATAACGCCACGAATTAAAACTGTCTTAGTTACCTTGCGAATTAAAATTGTGTCGTCGTCACCCAGGTGTGCTCTAATCGGATTGCAGAACACTGTGTTCGCTTTGACGATTAACTTACAACTGAAATTGGTTCAGAATACCCAACGGCAACATGTTTAAGGAAGCTATAGGCAACCAATAAAACATCCGTGTATTAACACATTGGTCGCCACGTGACCCTTATGGGGATCATAGTCTCTTATAGTCTGGTGCATGTGACCCCTATGGGGATCACACTGCCATTTGAACTTGGGTACATGTGATCCCCATGGGGGCCATACGACACTGTAGTAATTCTGTACATGTGGCTCGTATTGGGATCACGTTTCAATGTATTTCTTTTGGAGAAAATGTTTGTAAAATAAAGAATCATACAATTTACAAAAAAAAACTATGAAAATCGAACTAACAAAACTAACAATACAATGCTTATAATAAAACTAAACACTTCTTAGCACATTCAATTCATGCATGTGACCTAATTTAAGGATGTTTTTCATTGAAACAAGAAAGGCAGAAGAATTTGTCACAAGATGAACATTTGGTGATGACTTTTTTGGTGTGAGCTGCAGCATATTTACGATCTCATTCACGCTTAAGACGTTCATAGCAACCTGTGCACCTCCTCTTTACTTTTTGATAAAGTTTCTCAACAGCTTGCAATCTGTGTTCTCTGGCAGGTAGTGGGGCTGGTGTAAAGGGTGCTTCTTCGGTAGGATAGAGAAGTTCTTCAGCAACCTTATGCCTGAAATCCGTCACACTAAGCTTATTATTTGGATTGTTTGCATTGTAAATAACAAATGCATTTACCATGGTTGTGCCTAGTATGCAATCCAGAATGAGACGGCGGTACCATTTGAGAGTTCTCCTCAAGCACGGAGAGTAAGCATTCATCTGGTCAGAGATGTGCTGAGCACTAACACATCCCTCTTATCTTTCCATTTACAAACGGTTACTCCATGGTTTGACTGCTGAGCTTTGATCTCGCCTTTATTTAGTCTAGAACCCACCACTGCAGCAGGATTGCCTTTTCGGTTAGACCGCAATGTTCCCGTAAGATGAGTATTTCTCATGAGCAGTCTGGCTGCCAGATTGACACTGGTATACCAATTATCAGTTGTCAAATACCTCCCAGAATCAAGCAAAGGGGCCATCAACTCAAAAACAACACTATCAGATACGTTTCCTGTCCTTTCTAGATCTCTCCCAGTGTAGACTTTATAACCGTATGTGTATCCACCGGCCGCACAAAGTTTAAACACTTTGATCCCATAGCGATGTCGTTTATTTGGGATGTATTGGCGAAAATGAAGCCGGCCTCTCCACGGTATATTACTCTCATCAATGCAGACATGTTTCCCAGGAACATACGCGTTTTGGAAGGAATTTTTTATGATATTGAGAATAGATGAGATTTTATGTAAACGATCATTGGGCTGCCGGTCGTTGTCATCCGCGAAATGTAGCATTCTCATCAAAATTGCGAATCTATTTCTCGACATGACCTTGCAAACTTGATTCTGGAAAAGTCTGTTTGTTGACCAGTACCAATTGATTTTACTGTACTTACAAAGTCCCATCCATATCAGAAGTCCAAGTAGTGTTTTTATTTCACTCACAGTTGTGTTTTTCCATGCATTTAGTCTAGAGGTACTATTTGGATTGGATCCCAATACTTTTTCAGCATATTTATTGGTCTCTGTTACAATAATATCCAGAACGACGTTGGAAATGAAGTGTAGAAAGTATGCAGCTGGGTGCCGACCTTGAAGTTCCAACAAAATATCATTTTTGAATCCAACATTTTCCCCAGGAGTGAATTCAAAGTATGGTGGGTCATTCTCAACAGGCCCCCAGGTGAAAGTCAAGGCTTCTTGTTCATGAGCAACTGGTTCTGCCGCTAGTTCTTCATCTTGTGCAAATTCTGGCTCCTCTGCGAGCTGTTCAACTCGGGAATGAGCTGGTTTCTGTGTGAACTGTTCAACTCTTCAAGGACCTGGTTTCTGTGCGAACTGTTCAAGTCGCGAAGGACCTGGTTTCTGTGCGAACTGTTCAACTCGTGAAGGACCTGGTTCCTGCACAAGCTCTTCAAGTCTTGTTATTTTTGATTTTGAACCAGTATATTCTTCGTTACTTGTGTCTCCTCCACTAGAGTCGTTACTATCACTATTAGGTTGAATGTCAAAATCCGGATCTGCATCTGAATCGTCTATAGGTTCAAGACTATCATCACTTTCCTCAATTAACCTCTCGAGTTCTTCCTGTGTCAACGGTTTTGATCTGTTAGATTTTCTAGACATTTTACGGAATTATTTTAGATATTAGATAACTTTAAATGTTTATAGCTTTATTTAGATTAACGAATTGTTTCCTGTGATCACTCCCTGAAACAAGAGAAACATAATGACATAAAAGCACATACATAGGGGAAAGTGAGGCAAAATGGTCTCTCTAACTATTTTTTAGGCTACACATAACAAAAAACGAAATAATTAAGTTGTAGACTGTTGTAGTTGTAGTAATAAGTTGTATACCAAATTTAGACTAGTTAGTTTATACTAAACTAGACTTTATATATTAAATGTTGTAGACCAAGGATTTTTGAATAACCTGTTGCCTAAAAAAAATAACGATAATTTGCTGACATCTCCTTTATGAATAAAGTAGTCTACTTTTAGTTCATTTACCAATACATTTTGATTTTTGGCACTCCTTTTTAAAGTACTCAAGGGTAGATTATAAAGCCTAGCAGCTCTTTTAAAAGGCATACCGTTAGAAATATTTTCCAAAGCAAATTTCATAGAATTTGGATCCAATTGCTGTCTTGTCGTCTTCCGAATATAAGTTCTAACCATTATTTTTGTAAAGAAAATATAACTACATTTGATTGTTATAAAAAATATTACTATAGGCTAAGCAAGGGTAAAATGGTCCCGGGGTCATTTTGCCTCACCATGGAGGGCCCATTTTATCTCAAAATCGGATCAAATTTAAAAACTAATTTACGTGAGTGACTTCTGATAATTAGAGAAATTGTAACAGATCTGAAATAATCAGAAAAAATACCTTTTTAAACTCCATTAAAAAAAATTCTACTTACTTTAATTAAAACGCCTAAAAACACAATTTTTGCGAGCACGAAGTTAGCAGTATCACGTGTGTTTTTATAGGTTATATTAAAACTAGCTTAATACGTCTCGCGCATCTTCACAACTTCGTACATAGGTGGCGCTAGTAGTACTAAATATAATAAAGAAAGATAAACGATGGTTGTATTCAAATTATGAGAAATAATTTAGGGGACCATTTTACCTAGGGGGGCCATTTTATCCGACTTTCCCCTACTCATTTCAGCTGAAAATATCTGTGATCTCCATGAGGGTCACGCGGTATATCAATTCAAATTTAAGTTGTGGTACCGCGTGACCCTCATGGAGATCACAGGAAAATTAGGAATAACCTGAAAAACAAAAGCAGATATATTTATAAAACAAAAATAATTATGATCTCTGAAGGCAAGTAGATAATATTTTTAATAAAAAAAAAAATGGAACATAAGGCCGAAAAAATATTGTTGACACTTGTACCCATCTGGTATCTGGTAACAAAAGCGTAAAATGAGGCTGGCGTCCAACGTCTTAACCATAGAATTATGCTAGTTCTAAGTGTGTTGGGGGTACCATTAGACCCCACCTGGGTGACGCCGGGTTAATAAATATCCTAGGGTATAATAAGCAGGCATTATAGTCTGTAACATACTACTGTATATAAAAAGCAAAATGTTATAAACTGAAGTTGTATTTAATTTTAAACAATTTTAAAGGAGTAAATATTACAAAATTAACATTTTTTACCTAAACAATATTTATAAATATTGAAATTACGTCCATATAAATCCAACTGACAACTACATAATATAATCAATAAACGTCAAAATATCAGTAACGTTTATAGACTACTTCAAACACTTTATTTGTCATGGACCGAAAAATAAAAAGTTTTCCTTCCCTGAATATTTTGTTTTTAATGGCTCCGTCCAGTGTTCTGTCATTCATGATTTTTCATACACAGGTATTTATATTCATTATATTTACTGATTTTTTCTCCCCGTCTAGGATCAAGTCCTGCTGCATCTTACCAATATTCATATTTGGTTTTCCTATTCTTCCCCATTTCTTCTTATACATATCCTATATTTAATGCTTCCAAAATTTTATTTCTTTTTGCTTATTTATGCCAATGGCTTTTTCAGTTTATCCAAACGTTTAGCCCAATTTGATTAATCTCAGATGGGGGGTGCCAGAAATAACTAACGGCGATAAATTATTATAATTTCTTTTTGCTTTTTTGATGCAACTAGGATTTTTAATTTACATAATTAATGATATTAATTTATAATTTCTTTTTTGCTTATTTGGTGCAACTGTTTTTTTTAATTTAATGACGTTAATTACACTAATCAATATTCTGCTGGCTAGGTAGATTGATTAGTGGTTAATTGGCAATTGCTGAACTATTTTTGACCTGAATATTGGGTAAAATCTTAAATTTTCCTCTCCCTAAAAGGATATGTATTAGACCAGATGTCTATACCGGCGGATGTGCCCTCCCATTTTGCATACAATAATATATCGTTGGCTTACAAGTGAAACACACTAAGTCAAAAAACATAGTTTTGAGATAATCGTGTTTTAAATTTTTTTTTAAACAGTTTAATCAATTTTCACGTTTAAAACTTTTATTCGTTGTTTTGTAATTATACCAAAGTTTTCATGAAGTATTAATAATGATTACTGACGAGAAGAAGTAAATTATACATTACCAAATTACTAATTTATATGACGACTGCCGAAAAGAAACAAGAAAAATAATACGCACAAAGAAAAGAAACTATGAACAACAAAAATATGTAGCTAATGGAGAAATACTGGCCCAAACCAGGCTACAGAGAATTCTATAAAACAATTTCCTCCGAGAAAAGAGGACGTAGAACCAATTCCATCCATACACTGAGAGACAATCAAGCTCGTGGCTTGAAAGACAAGGTCGGCAAGGTATTTTTTGTCTCCTCATATATAGGTATACCGTCTAATAAAGACTTCAATCATCATAGGATATTTTTTTTTTGTTTTGTGTTTTTTTTTTGTTTTTTCCTATAAATTGTAACCTAAACATGTTTATAAATTAACTCTAGTCTACGCTGTTTGGAAGTAGCAAAATGGGTTATAACGTCATCGTAAAATTTATTAGAGTTTTGGAGAGATTTTAAAAGTTTTTTTCTATTGACATTTGAGACAAGCTTGACATTCTCTCTTGTTTCATGGTGTTTCGACAATACGTTTTGATTCTTTTGAGGAAAGAGAAATCTCGTTAATTTGAGGTAGACGTTGGTAGTAATGGGAGAATTAATAACAATAATTTATTAATTTCCGTAACAGTTTGTTGTAATGAATTGCAGTAAATATAAAATTGTACATATCTTGTAACTTATCCCACCTTCCAAAAATATTTGGATCAGCATATAAAACTTTTAATTCATTTTCTAATTTAATTTTATAAAAGCATGATGGATAATTTTTAATTAACCTGTCTAATAAATATGTTGGAAATTCTTTGGCGTAACTTTTATATTTTGAATCGTCAAAGAGGTCAAAAATTGGCAAATCTTCAAAATTCGAAAAACGAGTATCTATTTGCATAATAATAGTATCCAAAATTTCAAAACATACTCGTTTTGCGAGATCTGTTTCTGTGTCATGCCTTTGTCTTTTTTTTGGGGGTTCGAAAATATCAAGCGAGTACAAAACTTTACTGCGTATATACTGGAAATTACTACCATTACGAAAATCTCTGAGGTTTTGCACCAGTCTTATTATTCTATTTTTGGAATGAATAATGTCAGTTAATTGATTTTGAACAACATTGAATATCAAATCGGTTTGGTTAAACACTTTCTTAAAAATATTTAAAAGTATGTTAAAAGAGTAATCATTTAATAAAGTTTTCAAACCGATTGCTTCACGGATCGAGATATCATCACTTTCAAAATCGCCGCATTCAATAAAAAAATCAAAAACTTCCAAAAGCTGTTCACGAAAATCTGCTACAGTGAAAACTAACCGATACAAACTGTTGGCATTTTTTTCGAAACAAACCGTTCTAAAACATTAGTCCGTTTAGGCGAGCTTGAGAAAAATGAAGCAAATCCGCTTAAATTGGCAAAAAAAAAGACGACATTCTTTAATTTTTTTACATGTATCCTGCAAAACTAAATTCATTCCATGCGCATGACAGTGAGTAAATAAAGCTTGCGGTGCAGTAGTTTTAACTTTTGCCGATCAATTCACCAGACATCACGGCAGCGCCGTCATAAGTTTGCCCTACCAATTTATTTTTGATATCAAAAAATTTTAATTTGTCCTTTAAAACACCAAATGGCTTTTACTCACGTCTGTAAAACCTAAAAACCTCTCATAAATTTTACCACGTAACGCGTATCGTACAGCAATTGATAATTGTGAATAACACGATATGTCGGTAGTTTCATCTACTTCTAGTGAAAAGCAAATGGTTTCCTGAATCTAAGATTCAATAACGTTACTCAAAATGTAACTAATTGATTCTATTAATTTATTCTGGATTGTTTTAGATACACCGCTAAATGTCTTCGAATCAGAAAGTAAATTAGAAAATTCCAAATAATATTTCTTAAACATTTTTATTATTTCTCTATAATTACCTTGATATAACGAATGCTCCGATTCATCGTGACCCCTAAAAGCTCATTCCTGACAAATTAAAAAAAATTACAATATCAATTAAACGACGTAAAACTGCGTGATTACTTTTTACAATTTCGTAATGTTTAACAGCATTTTCACGTTATGTAAAGCCCTAAATAATTCCTTTAAATTATCGTAACCAGATTCACACCACGGATTTTGATGTTTGCCCCTATTTGTCGAAAATAAAATGCAAGGCCAACAGAAAAGTTGGCTTTTTATTTCATTCTCGGTAAGCCATGAGTACTTGCTGTACCAATTATCTGAAAATTATCTATTACTTCCCTTACCCCCCGCACTAATATTTATAAGCCGGGACATTTTAGGCAAAGGACGCCCCTTATTTTTAATAACAATTTGTTCTTCGTATGAAATGGACGAAAACCCATTTTGCAAAATAGAATTTACAATATTAGATTTATCAATGCTTACAGTTTCTTAAAAAAAAACCTTCTAATATATCAAAAAACCCTTTAACTTTTAACTATTTACGGCAGACGTAACGTATCACAGTATTACTTTAGAAAATAAAAATAAATCACAGAAAGAAAGGCTAGTTCGTGCACTGAATATCACTTCACTTCACTAATTAAGTTCTTATATGAAATAAAATTTCATCTAACGCGAGCAAGGTACAGTTCGCGACCAATCACCAATCCAAATGAAGCATCGGCAAATCTAAATTTGCCGTACTTGGTAATTCAATTCATATGGAAAGAAACGTATGTTTGGTTGCTAATCAACTAATATTCCGTTGATATTTATATGTAAATCGTCAATGTTGGGATCGGGTTGCCGAAAACCCGAAACGTGCCTTTTTAAGAATTCACAGGCGGATGGATGTCTCCGATATCGGATCATTAATTTGAAAAGTATCTTACGCAGGGATCACTTAACGCTCAGATTGGACGAATCCTTTTAAAAACCATGAATAAAATTTAGTCTGGTCGAATTCTTTTAAAAACCATGAATAAAATTTAGTCTTTATTATCTCACAGATATTTTTTTATTTCACAGAAACAAATGACATCAACTGATTACCATCCACAAATAATTATTGAAATACTGATTAAATTAAATATTAACAAAATCTATAATATCTATAAAGGTATGGGTCAGCACTGCCGACCCTGACCGGCTGCCACAGCAAGGCCGTATGATAATCGACGCTAAAGAAGTAACTGAATAATGGAAAGAGTATTTTAGGGACCTTCTAAACATCATACAGGAAGAACAGCACAAAGAAGAGATCTATATCACAGCGGACATGCCCGTCAAAAATCCCTCCTTGGAAGAAACCCAAAAGGCCTTAAATAAGCTGAAAAATCACAAAGCGCTGGGTACGGACGAGATACAAGCAGAACTTCTGAAATATGGGGGAGACGCACTACATTGCCAAATCCACCAGCTAATAACGCACATATGGTTAGAAGCAAGGATACCAGCACGCTGGAAGGAAAACATAATAGTGCCAATTCACAAAAAATGAGACAAAACAAAATGCGCGAATTATAGAGGAATTTCACTCGTAAACACGGCATATAAAACCCTCTCAAACATCATAATCCCTTATGCTGAAAATGTCCTAGGCGAATATCAAGCCAGTTTTAGGGCAAACAAATCAACAATAGATCAACTATTCGCGCTGAGACAACTTCTAGAAAAGGGATGGGAGTATAACAGACCCATACACAATATTTTCATAGATTTTCGACAGGCATATGATAGCGTAGAAAGAAGCCAAGTATGGAATGCCATGGCGGAGTTCTCAATACCAAAGAAACTCATTCGGATGACCAAAATCTTTATGGAGGGTGGAATATCTAAAGTACGTGTAAATAATAAACTGTCTAGCAGCTTTGAAATCAACAGTGGACTCAAACAGGGTGATGCGTTATCTCAACTACGTTTTAACCTTGTATTAGAGAAAGCCATGAGGTTGGCCGAAATAAAAACAGAATTGCTATCGGTTCAAGGTCCCAAGCTATTACTCGCATTTGTGGTAATATTTAGATCGTCTTGTGTTTTTTCGGCATAAGGTGGTTGCTCTTCCATGCTTTCAATAAAATCGTCACTCTGGATAAGTTTTGTTTCATTACCTATTTCTTTTTCGTCTCCTTCGTCTTCTTCATCGTCAGATGATACGCTATCGTATTTTAGGTCGATTATTGGGGTGGATGAAACCATAACTTGCTGCTCTAATTGTTTCAAGTCCATTGGCCGGTGACAACTAAAATCTCCTTCGGTCAATTCTACACTGGAATTTAGGTTAACTTTATTAAATTTTCCCCCATCCACGCTGGTTAACTCCACTTCAGTAAATTTTTCTCATTTGGGGACTTTTTAAAATGTGAAATAATTTTTGCACTTGATTTCGAATATTCAGGTACTGGAAACTTCACTTTCCTGTATGAACTAATTTTAATACAACTAATAGCCACACTATTTTGCCATAGGTTTACAAGTTAAAATCGACGTCAGAGTTTGGTTGCATATGCCAATGTTTTTATTAACTTTGTCCAAACTTTTTTGCCTATCGCGTTTTTTTTCGTAATCACTAATCTTCTTAAATAGCACAGCCCGTTGACTCTGGTTTTCTTGTAAGTAACGAATATTTTCTGTTACAAATGTTTGAATTAGTCTGTCATATTAACCATCTGCAGTTTTGGCAGTTTTGTCAATATTATCGTAATTTGTGGTAATATTTAGATCCTCTTCTGTTTTTTCGGCATGAGGTTGTTGCTCTTCCATGCTTTCAATAAAGTCGTCCCTCTGAATAAGTTTTGACCCATTACCTATTTCTTTTTCTCCTTCGTCTTCTTCATCGTCAGATGATACAGTATTGTATTTTAGGTCGATTATTGGGGTGGATGAAACCATAACTTGCTGCTCAAATTGTTTATAGTTCATTGGCCGGTGACAAATAAAATCTCCTTCGGTAAGTTCTACACTGGAATTTAGGTTCACTCCATTAAATTTTCCCCCATCCTTGCTGGTTAACTACACTTCAGTAATTTTTTTTCCATTTAAGGACTTTTTAAAATGTGAAATAATTTTTGCACTTGATTTCGAACATTCAGGTACTGGAAACTTCACTTTCAGTTTAGAGTATTTGACAGAACCTGTATGAACTAATTTTAATAAAACCAATAGCCACACTATTTTGCCATAGCTTAACAAGTTAAAATCGACGTCAAAATTTGGTTGCATATGCCAATGTTTTTATTAACTTTGTCCAAACTTTTTTGCCTATCGCGTTTTATTTTCGTAATCACTAATCTTCTTAAGTAGCACAGCCCGTTGACTCTGGTTTTCTTGTAAATAACGAGTATTTTCAGTTACAAATGTTTAAATTAGTCTGTCATATTCATCATCTGTAGTTTTGGCAGTTTTGTCAATATTATCATAATTTGTGGTAATATTTAGATCGTCTTCTGTTTTTTTGGCATGAGGTTGTTGCTCTTCCATGCTTTCAATAAAATCGTCATTCTGGGATCAGTTTTGACCCACTACCCATTTCTTCTTCATCGTCAGATGATACAGTATCGTATTTTAGGGTACTTTAGGTCGGTTATTGGGGTGGATGAAACCATAACTTGCTGCTCAAATTGTTTATAGTTCATTGGCCGGTGCCAACTAAAATCTCCTTCCGTAAGTTCTACACTGGAATTTAGGTTAACTCCATTAAATTTTCCCCCATCCACGCTGGTTAACTGCACATCAGTAAATTTGTTTCCATTGGGGGACTTTTTAAAATGTGAAATAATTTTTGCAGTTGATTTCGAACATTCAGGTACTGGAAACTTCACTTTCAGTTTGGAGTATTTGACAGAACCTGTATGAACTAATTTTAATAAAACTAATAGCCACACTATTTTGCCATAGGTTTACAAGTCAAAATCGACGTCAGAGTTTGGTTGCATATGCCAATGTTTTTATTAACTTTGTCCAAAGTTTTTTGCCTATCGCCGAAACAGGTTTTAAAATTTTTGTGAACAAATATGGCGCGACTGATAAACCAAAAGGTAAAACGTTAAATTGAAACATTTTTCCATTGTACTGAAATTTTAAAAATTTACGATGTTGTTTATTGATTGGTATTCCAAAGTAAGCATCCTTTAAATCTAGAGAGACCATGTAGCAACCTGGAGTAATTAAACTTTTTACAGACCTGTAATCATCTAACTTAAAATGTGGAGCTGTAATATAAGAATTTAATCGTTTCAAATTTAAAACAAATCTGTTTCCTCCACTAGACTTCGGTACTAGAAAAATGTGGATATAAAGCCTTTCTTATTTGAATTACACAAGATTCTGGCAAGGTTTTAAATCAAATGGAATTTTGTACCCCTTAATAGCTTTCAAAATGAAACGATTTCGAGTAACTTTGCTCCATTTTGCTACAAATCTCCGAAGTCTACCTGCATATTTTACCTCTAATTGCGACGTGGTTGTTTCCTGGGATATTGTGCCGTTTTGTAATATTGTTTGTTCTGCCTTCTGCTGTAAAGCTTGTCTCTCCCGTCGACGAAGAACTGACTTCTTTTTTCTTTTAGGTAGTTTCCGTAACCCAAGTTGTTCCTGTCTGGATTGAACCTCATCCTTCCTCGCTGAGGCTGCAGCTTCCAGTTTAAAGACGTCGATGAAGGTTTCTTCACAAATGCTTTTAAGTCAAAACTAGATTTCTTTAAAGCCTGTGCGGTTTTACACCTATTGGCAAGATCCATTCCAAAAAGCTCTTGATCTACTGGACCAACCTTGGCTATTTTCCTCATTTCAGGATTGAGCCTAGGTTCTAGCTCATGTCGACGATGGAGAGATATTAAATATTGGGAATGTGTAAGGAGCTTCGCAGCATCTGCCAAGGGTCCAACACAATCCGTAATGCTGTTTGTCGGTATTTTTAAGATCTGGTTAAAAGCAGCTCCGAAGGCACTTAAACCCTTACCCAAACAAGTTTGTATGTGCACTAGGTAGGAGTCTTTTTTAATATCCTCACTAGAGGCTAGCAACTTTACTTGCTCATTCAGTTTGGGAGGGGCAAGACTTTGAATATTGTTTGGGTACGGCCACTCGGTCAATAACTTGTCCCTAGTCTCTTTTGGTAGACCGGATGTGAGATAGCTCGACCAACGTGAGACAAGTTTTGTATCGAGATCTATCCCTTGAGAGGTTGCCTTACTTGGGTCCTCCCCTAGGGCAATATTAATCAAGTCAGACTGTGCATTCTCGTCTGTGTTTTCTTCCTCTGAATCCGACGAAGCAAGGGGGTTGGCTCTAACCCTCTTAAAACGGCGAGGGAATCTGACTCAGAACTTGAACCAGAGTCTGAAATAAACGAAATGTCATACTCTGATAACCAAGAAGTGAAATAAGGAAGAAAATAACCAAATAAATAAACAAAAAATTAAGATAAATGAAAATCCGATGCTATATCCATGATATATATCACAGATACCATATACCGTTCCAGAAAAGTCTATAAAAAGATCAATACTTGCACAAAACATTGTAAAGCAAGTCGTTAGATTTTATTCTGCAAATTATTTGTACCTGCTTGCTAAAAGAAAATAATGTGTTATAAGGCCTATAAATAAGGTAAACCCTTACACACTGTTATGTAAAAAAAAATTAAAATAAATAAAAATTCGAATGCTATATCTACGATATATGAGGAGGTTTCAAGCAATACCGAATAAATCCACTTTTTACGAAAATTTTGTTAGTGGCCAATATCGGTTCATTTCGTTAAATTACACCATATATAAAAATATATAAGAGCAAAAACGAATAAATCCTACTGAATTTTAATGGTGATATTCATGTTTGCATGCAAAACCGAATAAATTCATTTTTTGTTCAAAACCAAATAAATCCACAAATGCGCATTTCCTACTTTATCTTCTTATGCAAATGTTTCATTCGAACAATAGATGGTACTAGGGAGGCATTAGAGATATTTTGTCGTTGATTGATTCGCCACTGCATGTTTACACATTGACTGGAGCGACCGCGGGTTTTTTTGTTCAGTAAGAGGTTGTCAGTAGTCTGTGAACTGGGTGTGGCTAAGTGTATATTATTTCTGGTTCAAACTGTTTTTATCGGGTTTAATATACATAGTTCGATACAAGTTTCGGTAACAGAGGTACTGTTAAATAAAGAATATGGAAGAAGATTTTTTGGGTGAGTCAGTAGCTGTGGAAGAAGCCAATCAAGGAAGCAGAATAAGGGAAAAAGCCCCGAAAAAGCTAAGAGGAAAAGTTGAAAGGTAAGGTTATAAGGTACTTATAGATTAGTAGGTATAGCTCATTTTGGGATAGAGGCAGGTTTTTCAAAAGGTCCTTTTATAAATCGTAGACTAGTAAATATTGTTTCTCTCTTTCCAGTAAAGTTAATAGTTGTTAAGTAATTGGATTTTTTGGTTTATTAAGGGGGTAGGCGCAAAATCTTGATCCAATGTTATTTAAATTTATTCTTTTTTTTTTCGAATTCTGAGAAAACTAATAAATATTTTTGAAAAATTTAAACGTAGAATGAAAGTTTGCAGAATGTTTGTATTTGTATCAAAAAAGCATACGTTACTTATTTTGCGTTATTTCTAATTCCTTTGAAAGTTTGTTAATCCTAAAAGTAACGGGTAAAATCATTTATTATTTATGTGTAATATCAAATTGGATCGAATCGAATATAATCGAATTTATAAGAAATATTCACTTCTGTCGGCACTCCGCAAGTGCCACGCTATCTTTTTTTCTTTTTTAACCTTATGTATTTTATTTTAGGTACCAAGATCCAGATCCAGACTTAAAGAAATTTAAGCGTCCTTGCTCACATGACAATAAAACATACCAATGCCAAAATGTTAAAACATCAGATATTAAGAATATAAGAAGTCAGCTGTATAGTGTACCAGAAAAAAGCATTCAAGATGTGAAACTTTGCCATATGATAAGCGTTTCCGGTACCGTAAGAAAGAGATATGTTAAAGATAATCCCCGACAAAGAACAAGGGCAGCAAACTTCTTTTTAAAAATTAAGAAAACAAGATCAACAGGGGTAGTTAAAGTCTGCAGGGCTTTTTTCATGGCAGCAACCGGTGTTAAAAACTACAGATTGTTTACATTATGTAAGATTGTTGACTCAGGAGACTGTCCCAAAGAGCGAAGAGGAGGGGACCATATTTCAACAAAAAGTTTGGACAATAGGAAGAAAGTACGCGAATTTGTTGGTAAATTGCGTGGCGTCGAAAGTCATTATAATAGAAAAAAATCTCGAAGAATCTATTTACCTGCCCATCTTAGTATTAGAAAGTTACAACGTATGTATAATGAACAGGCTGAAAGTCAGTACCAAGTTGGCTACCATATGTTTAGAAAGGTTTTTCTAACAAAATTTAACATTGGATTTTCGTCTCCAGCTTCTGATACCTGTTCCCAATGCACGCGTCTAAAGCATTTAATTAAATCGGAAAAAGACGAAAAAGAGAAAACCAATTATATGACTGAATATCGAGTTCATAAGAAAAGAGCAAAAGCATTTTACGAGCTTTCTAAACAAGAGCCAGAAAATTCCCTGACATTTTGCTTTGACCTGCAGCAGGTTCAACCCTTACCACGCACGCCAATTTCGGATGCATTTTATTCACACCAAATAAGCCTCTATTCTTTTTGCTGTGTTGGTATGAACTCCAAAAATCCAACGTTTTATATTTGGACCGAAGATCAGGCTGGGAGGGGCGCTACAGAAGTGTGATCTGCTTTGTTCGATTACCTAAAATCTTTGGAACTGGATAATATAACTCAGATTAGATTGTTCTGCGATGGATGTGGGGGCCAGAACAAAAATTCTCATTTGATTCATATGTTAATGTTTTGGTTGTTAAAGTATTCTCCTGATAATATCACAAAAGTTTGTATTACCTATCCAGTAAGAGGTCACAGTTTTATGCCAGCAGATAGAGTTTTTGGGCGACTTGAAAAAATATTTAGAAAGAATCCAACTATTATATCTAAAGAAGAATATATCGGTCATTATGCACAAGTCGGAAGTGCAAAAGTCGTAGGACAAGACTGGAAAATTTTTGATATCAAGGAATTACAAAATTACCTTAACAAGATTGTTGGAATATCAGACTTAAAAAGAATCTGTCTGGAAAAGACACAGATTCAAAAAACTAAAGAAATTAAAATTTTAATATCATGCTTTCAGCATTATCGATTTGAAGCCCAATCCGAACTTGAGCGCTCAATTTACAAAAAGGGAAAGTCTTTAAAAAATTTTTTGCTATCCGAAGTCAACCTGCGAAGTGCCATTCCACCAAAGAAGATAAAAAGTGTTCAACAACTTATGGAAAAACAATTTGGAAAGGAGTGGAAAAGTGACGAAAGTTTTTCGTGGTACACGAATCTTTTATGTGAAAATAATCAAGTGGTTGAAGATACTGAGGAAGAAGAAGAGCTAAGAAATGAGTGTGACTGTCTAGAAGAAGAGTTTGCACTTCATATTTAAATGCACTGTTGGATGTGCTATTAGTGTATCAAATGTTATATGTTTTTTTTTGTATTACTAATAAAAATAATACTTTTGTTAATTCTTGCTAATAAAGTTGTGAGCAAAATGAAATAAATCCAGTTATTTCAAGCAAAACCAAATAAATCCACTTTTGTTTAAATTTTCTTTTGCACTAAATATCACTTTTTTAAATTTATATTGTAGCAAAAGTTTTATTATGACTTCTCTAACAGTATTTGCGAACAAGATAAACAAAAAAATAATTACTTTTTGCGTCTCAGAAAAATCCTATTTTTCCAAAAATCGGTTTTAGTGGATTTATTCGGTTTTGCTTTAAACCTCCTCATATATCATAAGCATAACACAGATTTTATTAAACACAGATTTTTACCATTACATTCGTGTTGAAAAGGTCTATGAAAAGATCAATCCTTGCACAAAACATTCTAATGTAAATCTCTAATCTGCAAAATTTATTTTTGTATCTGCTTGCTAAAAGAAAATAAGGTGTTGTAAGGCCTATAAAAGATAAATCCTTACACACGATTACGTAAATGTTTTCATTATACCATCGATATTCGATATGTGTTCATATTTACGTAAACATCTATCAATTTTGTGATACAAGGCCTCTATGAGGTAAATCCTTGCACACCATTTTTTAATTAAGTCTGTGTATTTTACTTATTGAAAATACGGCAAAATATTGTGTAGTAGGGCCTTTAAAAAGGTAAATCCCTACACACCGTTACGTAGTTATCTCATAAAATATCTAAAGTGCAATGTTAACCTTATAATTTTGTAAACAAGCACACAAAGACACCCTTAGCCGCAGCCGGTTCGATGAGTAATGTTATATTTGCGTTGGAAAATTCCCAATAACCGTAACAAAATTGATTAAATTATGTACTTACATGAGGAGTTGTTAGCTGATAATTCTGTGACAGCATTTTGAAGGTCTCGTAGCTGTCTTACAATTTCCGATATATTATGTTTTCTTTTCGGCATTATTGAGCACTAACACAAAAAACACTTTATAGCGACTTATGCGTACGACACTAAAAGCAAGAATGAGGCCAGACCGGGTGTGACCGGATGAAGATTTGGTTTATTTACTTTCGACTAGTGTGTACTTCACTAGCAAAGCAGTGATGCCATTTGTGTTCTAGACTGATGGAATGAAGCGAAGTATAATTAGTATTTGGTTTTATATTAATAAATTGTGGAATGGTACTCACAGTAATTATTCGCTGTAACTGCACTTTTTACACAAATTTTTTATAAAAACTACTGACTATTGATATATAGAACAATCATGCAAAATTTCTTTGCAAAATAATTATTTTCTACAGAGTAATCGTGAAAATGTTCTGTTACAAATGTTGGAATTAGTCTGTCATATTCATCATCTGTAGTTTTGGCAGTTTTGTCAATATTATCGTAATTTGTGGTAATATTTAGATGCTCTTCTGTTTTTTTGGCATGAGGTTGTTGCTCTTCCATGCTTTCAATAAAATCGTCACTCTGGGATGAGTTTTGACCCATTACCTATTTCTTTTTCTCCTTTGTCTTCTTCATCGTCAGATGATACAGTATCGTATTTTGGGTCGACTATTGGGGTGAATGAAACCATAACTTGCTGCTCAAATTGTTTATAGTCCATTGGCCGGTGCCAACTAAAATCTCCTTCGGTAAGTTCTACACTGGAATTTAGGTTAACTCCATTAAGTTTTCCCCCATCCACGCTGGTTAACTACACTTCAGTAAATTTTTTTCCATTTGGGGACTTTTTAAAATGTGAAATAATTTTTGCACTTTATTTCGAACATTCAGGTACTGGAAACTTCACTTTCAGTTTGGAGTATTTGACAGAACCTGTATGAACTAATTTTAATAAAACTAATAGCCACACTATTTTGCCATAGCTTTACAAGTTAAAATCGACGTCAAAATTTGGTTGCATATGCCAATGTTTTTATTAACTTTGTCCAAACTTTTTTGCCTATCGCGTTTTTTTTCTTAATCACTAATCTTCTTAAGTAGCACAGCCCATTGACTCTGGTTTTCTTGTAGGTAACGAGTATTTTCTGTTACAAATGTTTGAATTAGTCTGTCGTATTAACCATATGTAGTTTTGGCAGTTTTGTCAATATCATCATAATTTGTGGTAATATTTAGATCGTCTTCTGTTTTTTTTTTGGCATGAGGTTGTTGCTCTTCCATGCTTTTAATAAAATCGTCACTCTGGGATCAGTTTTGACCCATTTACCATTTTTTTTTCCTTTGTCTTCTTCATCGTCAGATGATACAGTATCGTATTTTAGGTCGATTATTGGGGTGGATGAAACCATAACTTGCTGCTCAAATTGTTTATAGTCCATTGGCCGGTGACAACTAAAATCTCCTTCGGTAAGTTCTACACTGGAATTTAGGTTAACTCCATTAAGTTTTCCCCCATCCACGCTGGTTAACTACACTTCAGTAAATTTTTTTCCATTTGGGGACTTTTTAAAATGTGAAATAATTTTTGCACTTTATTTCGAACATTCAGGTACTGGAAACTTCACTTTCAGTTTGGAGTATTTGACAGAACCTGTATGAACTAATTTATTAAAACTATTTTGCCATAGGTTTACAAGTTAAAATCGACGTCAAAATTTGGTTGCATATGCCAATGTTTTTATTAACTTTGTCCAAACTTTTTTGCCTATCGCGTTTTTTTTTCTTAATCACTAATCTTCTTAAGTAGCACAGCCCGTTGACTCTGGTTTTCTTGTAAGTAACGAGTATTTTCTGTTACAAATGTTTGAATTAGTCTGTCGTATTAACCATATGTAGTTTTGGCAGTTTTGTCAATATCATCATAATTTGTGGTAATATTTAGATCCTCTTCTGTTTTTTTTTGGCATGAGGTTGTTGCTCTTCCATGCTTTTAATAAAATCGTCACTCTGGGATCAGTTTTGACCCATTTACCATTTTTTTTTCTTTTGTCTTCTTCATCGTCAGATGATACAGTATCGTATTTTAGGTCGATTATTGGGGTGGATGAAACCATAACTTGCTGCTCAAATTGTTTATAGTCCATTTGCCGGTGACAACTAAAATCTCCTTCGGTAAGTTCTACACTGGAATTTAGGTTAACTCCATTAAATTTTTACTTTTTAAAATGTGAAATAATTTTTGCACTTGATTTCGAACATTCAGGTACTGGAAACTTACCTTTCAGTTTGGATTATTTGACAGAACCTGTATGAACTAATTTTAATAAAACTAATAGCCACACTGTTTTGCCATAGGTTTACAAGTTAAAATCGACGTCAGAGTTTGGTTGCATATGCCAATGTTTTTATTAACTTTGTCCAAAGTTTTATTTGGCTATCGCGTTTTTTTTTTTCGTAATCACTAATCTTCTTAAGTAGCACAGCCCGTTGACTCTGGTTTTCTTCTAAATAACGAGTATTTTCTGTTACAAATGTTTGAATTAGTCTGTCATATTCATCATCTGTCGTTTTGGCAGTTTTGTCAATATTATCATAATTTGTGATAATATTTAAATCGTCTTCTGTTTTTTTGGCATGAGGTTGTTGCTCTTCCACGCTTTAAATAAAATCGTCACTCTGGGATAAGTTTTGACCCATTACCTATTTCTTTTTCTCCTTTGTCTCCTTCGTCGTCAGATGATGCAGTATCGTATGTTAGGTCGATTATTGGGGTGGATGAAACTATAACTTGCTGCTCAAATTGTGTATAGTCCATTGGCCGGTGCCAACTAAAATCTCCTTCGGTAAGTTCTACACTGGAATTTAGGTTAACTCCATTAAATTTTCCCCCACCCACGCTGGTTAACTGCACATCAGTAAATTTGTTTCCATTTGGGAACTTTTTAAAATATGAAATAATTTTTGCACTTGATTTCGAACATTCAGGTACTGGAAACTTCACTTTCAGTTTGGAGTATTTGACAGAACCTGTATGAACTAATTTTAATAAAACTAATAGCCACACTATTTTGCCATAGCTTTACAAGTTAAAATCGACGTCAGAGTTTGGTTGCATATGCCAATGTTTTTATCAACTTTGTCCAAACTTTTTTGCCTATCGCGTTTTTTTTTTCGTAATGACTAATCTTCTTAAGCAGCACAGCCCGTTGACTCTGGTTTTCTTCTAAATAACGAGTATTTTCTGTTACAAATGTTTGAATTAGTCTGTCATATTCATCATCTGTCGTTTTGGCAGTTTTGTCAATATTATCATAATTTGTTATAATAATTAAATCGTCTTCTGTTTTTTTGGCATGAGGTTGTTGCTCTTCCACGCTTTAAATAAAGTCGTCCCTCTGGGATAAGTTTTGACCCATTACCTATTTCTTTTTCTCTTTTGTCTTCTTCGTCGTCAGATGATGCAGTATCGTATTTTGGGTCGATTATTGGGGTGAATGAAACCATAACTTGCTGCTCAAATTGTTTATAGTCCATTGGCCGGTGCCAACTAAAATCTCCTTCGGTAAGTTCTACACTGGAATTTAGGTTAACTCCATTAAATTTTCCCCCATCCACGCTGGTTAACTGCACATCAGTAAATTTGTTTCCATTTGGGAACTTTTTAAAATATGAAATAATTTTTGCACTTGATTTCGAACATTCAGGTACTGGAAACTTCACTTTCAGTTTGGAGTATTTGACAGAACCTGTATGAACTAATTTTAATAAAACTAATAGCCACACTATTTTGCCATAGGTTTACAAGTTAAAATCGACGTCAGAGTTTGGTTGCATATGCCAATGTTTTTATTAACTTTGTCCAAACTTTTTTGACTATCGCGTTTTTTTTTTTTCGTAATGACTAATCTTCTTAAGTAGCACAGCCCGTTGACTCTGGTTTTCTTCTAAATAACGAGTATTTTCTGTTACAAATGTTTGAATTAGTCTGTCATATTCATCATCTGTCGTTTTGGCAGTTTTGTCAATATTATCATAATTTGTTATAATATTTAAATTGTCTTCTGTTTTTTTGGCATGAGGTTGTTGCTCTTCCACGCTTTAAATAAAATCGTAACTCTGGGATAAGTTTTGACATATTACCTATTTCTTTTTCTCCTTTGTCTTCTTCGTCGTCAGATGATGCAGTATCGTATTTTAGGTCGACTATTGGGGTGGATGAAACCCTAACTTGCTGCTCAAATTGTTTATAGTCCATTGGCCGGTGACAACTAAAATCTCCTTCGGTCAGTTCTACACTTTAAAATGTGAAATAATTTTTGCACTTGATTTTGAACACTCAGCTACTGGAAACTTCACTTTTAGTTTAAAGTATTTGACAGAACCTGTATGAACTAATTTTAAGAAACCTAATAGCCACACTATTTTGCCATAGTTTTACAAGTTAAAATCGACGTCAGAGTTTGGTTGCATATGCCAATGTTTTTATTAACTTTGTCCAAACTTTTTTGCCTATCGCGTTTTTTTTTCGTAATGACTAATCTTCTTAAGTAGCACAGCCCGTTGACTCTGGTTTTCTTCTAAATAACGAGTATTTCCTGTTACAAATGTTTAAATTAGTCTGTCGTATTCATCATCTGTCGTTTTGGCAGTTTTGTCAATATTATCATAATTTGTGATAATATTTAAATCATCTTCTGTTTTTTTTTGGCATGAGGTTGTTGCTCTTCCACGCTTTAAATAAAATCGTCCCTCTGGGATAAGTTTTGACCCATTACCTATTTCTTTTTCTCTTTTGTCTTCTTCGTCGTCAGATGATGCAGTATCGTATTTTAGGTCGACTATTGGGGTGGATGAAACCCTAACTTGCTGCTCAAATTGTTTATAGTCCATTGGCCGGTGACAACTAAAATCTCCTTCTGTAAGTTCTACACTGGAATTTAGGTTAACTCCATTAAATTTTCCCCCATCCACGCTGGTTAACTGCACATCAGTAAATTTGTTTCCATTTGGGAACTTTTTAAAATATGAAATAATTTTTGCACTTGATTTCGAACATTTAGGTACTGGAAACTTTACTTTCAGTTTGGAGTATTTGACAGAACCTGTATGAACTAATTTTAATAAAACTAATAGCCACACTATTTTGCCATAGCTTTACAAGTTAAAATCGACGTCAGAGTTTGGTTGCATATGCCAATGTTTTTATCAACTTTGTCCAAACTTTTTTGCTATCGCGTTTTTTTTTTTCGTAATGACTAATCTTCTTAAGCAGCACAGCCCGTTGACTCTGGTTTTCTTCTAAATAACGAGTATTTTCTGTTACAAATGTTTGAATTAGTCTGTCATATTCATCATTTGTCGTTTTGGCAGTTTTGTCAATATTATCATAATTTGTTATAATATTTAAATCGTCTTCTGTTTTTTTGGCATGAGGTTGTTGCTCTTCCATGCTTTAAATAAAATCTTCACTCTGGGATAAGTTTTGACCCATTACCTATTTCTTTTTCTCCTTTGTCTTCTTCGTCGTCAGATGATGCAGTATCGTATTTTAGGTCGACTATTGGGGTGGATGAAACCCTAACTTGCTGCTCAAATTGTTTATAGTCCATTGGCCGGTGACAACTAAAATCTCCTTCGGTCAGTTCTACACTTTAAAATGTGAAATAATTTTTGCACTTGATTTTGAACACTCAGCTACTGGAAACTTCACTTTTAGTTTAAAGTATTTGACAGAACCTGCATGAACTAATTTTAATAAACCTAATAGCCACACTATTTTGCCATAGCTTTACAAGTTAAAATCGACGTCAGAGTTTGGTTGCATATGCCAATGTTTTTATCAAGTTTGTCCAAACTTTTTTGCCTATCGCGTTTTTTTTTTCGTAATGACTAATCTTCTTAAGCAGCACAGCCCGTTGACTCTGGTTTTCTTCTAAATAACGAGTATTTTCTGTTACAAATGTTTGAATTAGTCTGTCATATTCATCATCTGTCGTTTTGGCAGTTTTGTCAATATTATCATAATTTGTTATAATATTTAAATCGTCTTCTGTTTTTTTGGCATGAGGTTGTTTGCTCTTCCACGCTTTAAATAAAATCTTCACTCTGGGATAAGTTTTGACCCATTACCTATTTCTTTTTCTCCTTCGTTCTCTTCATTGTCAGATGGTACAGTATCGTATTTTGGGTCGATTATTGGGGTGAATGAAACCATAACTTGCTGCTCAAATTGTTTATAGTCCATTGGCCGGTGCCAACTAAAATCTCCTTCGGTAAGTTCTACACTGGAATTTAGGTTAACTCCATTAAGTTTTCCCCCATCCACGCTGGTTAACTACACTTCAGTAAATTTTTTTCCATTTGGGGACTTTTTAAAATGTGAAATAATTTTTGCACTTTATTTCGAACATTCAGGTACTGGAAACTTCACTTTCAGTTTGGAGTATTTGACAGAACCTGTATGAACTAATTTTAATAAAACTAATAGCCACACTATTTTGACATAGGTTTACAAGTTAAAATCGACGTCAAAATTTGGTTGCATATGCCAATGTTTTTATTAACTTTGTCCAAACTTTTTTGCCTATCGCGTTTTTTTTTTTCGTAATGACTAATCTTCTTAAGCAGCACAGCCCGTTGACTCTGGTTTTCTTCTAAATAACGAGTATTTTCTGTTACAAATGTTTGAATTAGTCTGTCATATTCATCATCTGTCGTTTTGGCAGTTTTGTCAATATTATCATAATTTGTTATAATATTTAAATCGTCTTCTGTTTTTTTGGCATGAGGTTGTTGCTCTTCCACGCTTTAAATAAAATCTTCACTCTGGGATAAGTTTTGACCCATTACCTATTTCTTTTTCTCCTTTGTCTTCTTCGTCGTCAGATGATGCAGTATCGTATTTTAGGTCGACTATTGGGGTGGATGAAACCCTAACTTGCTGCTCAAATTGTTTATAGTCCATTGGCCGGTGACAACTAAAATCTCCTTCGGTCAGTTCTACACTTTAAAATGTGAAATAATTTTTGCACTTGATTTTGAACACTCAGCTACTGGAAACTTCACTTTCAGTTAAGAGCATTTGACAGAACCTGTATGAACTAATTTTAATAAACCTAATAGCCACACTATTTTGCCATAGCTTTACAAGTTAAAATCGACGTCAGAGTTTGGTTGCATATGCCAATGTTTTTATTAACTTTGTCCAAAATTTTTTGCCTATCGCGTTTTTTTTTTTCGTAATGACTAATCTTCTTAAGTAGCACAGCCCGTTGACTCTGGTTTTCTTCTAAATAACGAGTATTTTCTGTTACAAAGGTTTAAATTAGTCTGTGATATTCATCATCTGTCGTTTTGGCAGTTTTGTCAATATTATCATAATTTGTGATAATATTTAAATCGTCTTCTATTTTTTTGGCATGAGGTTGTTGCTCTTTCACGGTTTAAATAAAATCGTCCCTCTGGGATAAGTTTTGACCCATTACCTATTTCTTTTTCTCCTTTGTCTTCTTCGTCGTCAGATGATGTAGTATCGTATTTTAGGTCGACTATTGGGGTGGATGAAACCCTAACTTGCTGCTCAAATTGTTTATAGTCCATTGGCCGGTGACAACTAAAATCTCCTTCGGTCAGTTCTACACTGGACTTTTTAAAATGTGAAATAATTTTTGCACTTGATTTCGAACACTCAGGTACTGGAAACTTCACTTTCAGTTTAGAGTATTTGACAGAACCTGTATGAACTAATTTTAATAAAACTAATAGCCACACTATTTTGCCATAGGTTTACAAGTTAAAATCGACGTCAGAGTTTGGTTGCATATGCCAATGTTTTTATTAACTTTGTCCAAACTTTTTTGCCTATCGCGTTTTTTTTTTTCGTTTGGGTCGATTATTGGGGTGGATAAAACCATAACTTGCTGCTCAAATTGTTTATAGTCCATTGGCCGGTGACAACTAAAATCTCCTTCGGTCAGTTCTACACTGGACTTTTTAAAATGTGAAATAATTTTTGCACTTGATTTCGAACACTCAGGTACTGGAAACTTCACTTTCAGTTTAGAGTATTTGACAGAACCTGTATGAACTAATTTTAATAAAACTAATAGCCACACTATTTTGCCATAGGTTTACAAGTTAAAATCGACGTCAGAGTTTGGTTGCATATGCCAATGTTTTTATTAACTTTGTCCAAACTTTTTTGCCTATCGCGTTTTTTTTTTTTCGTTTGGGTCGATTACACAGGCCGACGAAAAATTTTTTTGTGAAAACTTTTTTTACTTTAATAGCTGATTTTTATTGATTTTTATGTGCTGAATCCAAATCTGGCCTTAGTTTTTTTGTATCACCCATAGTTTTTCTGCAATTTGGGTTTTTATGTAGTATACATTTTTATGTAGTTTCTTATGTAGTATAAATACGGTATATGGTGAAATTAATGAAACACTATGTTACATCATAATCATGAATATATTATTACAATAGGTTACTTGAAACAGTTATACATATGATATAATACAGGTTCCATTAGTCATCTGGGATTGGTTTGTATTTTCTTTCCCTCTTTTCTTTGAAACTTCTTGTGTAGCTTTTTCTACGATGAGTCGCCTGCTGAACTTCTCTGTGAAGTGACCAACAGTAGTCCCCCATCATGTTAGTGTTCCAGCGGCCCTGATAGCGTTTTTCCATCAGTTTAATGTCCTGGTGAAAACGCTCTCCTTGCTCCTCACTTATATCGCCCAAGTTTTCCGGGAAGTAATCAAGATGACTGTTCAGGAAGTGAACTTTCAGGCTCATCAAACATCCTAACTTTTTAAAGTTCTTTAACATGTTAGCAACAATAGCAACATATTCTGGATCTTTTTTATTCCCCAAGAACTTGGTAACCACTTGCTTGAATGACACCCATGCTTCTTTCTCATTTGAGGTCATTGTCGATTCAAAGTTAAGGTCTAACATCATTTTTCTAATGTCTGGTCCGACAAAGACGCCTTCTTTCAGTTTAGCTTCTGAGAGGTGTGGAAACTTTAGGCAGAGATACATAAAACATGGCCCATCTTTAGGCAAAGCCTTCACAAACTATTTCATGAGGCCTAACTTTATGTGAAGAGGTGGTAGGAGCACTTTTTTTGGATCTACGAGGTTTTTGCGAAGAATGTTCTTTTCACCTGGTTTTAAAGATTCCCTAGCAGGCCAGTTCTTTTTGCACCAATGTTGATCTCTAGCCCTACTGTCCCATTCACACAAGAAACATGGAAACTTGGTAAAACCACCTTGTTGACCAAGTAGCATACATGTTACTTTTAAATCACCACATATCATCCAACCATGATCACAATAGCCTATTTTATTCAGCACTATTTCTAGGTTTTCATAGCTTTCTTTCATGTGTACAGAATGACCAACAGGTATAGATGCGTACTGGTTTCCATTGTGTAATAAAACAGCCTTTAAACTTCTTTTGGATGAGTCAATGAACAGCCTCCAGTCTTCCTTTTTGAACTCAACACCAAATTCATTCATCAGACCTGGAATGTCTGTACAGTACACCAAATCACCATCTTGTTCAAAAAATTTTGAAAATTGTTGCTCTCTCTTTCTATACACATAAATGCTGGTTTCAGCACCCAACAAGTTCTTTTCTTTTAGTCTAGAGCCAAGCAATTCAGCTTTTTCTTTAGTTAAGCCTAGATCCCTAACCAAGTCATTAAGTTCAATCTGAGTAAACAATTTAGGCTCTACATTTTCTGTAATACATCGAAATTCTTCATCATCTTGTTCACCTAACTCAGATTCTACATCATAAGATGGTTCAGTTTGAATGGAATCCAAATCATCTGGAGGTTCAGGGACCGGCATATCTTGACCGTGTTTCACTGGTCGGATGGCAGACATAAGGTTAGGGTAGCTTATTACCTTCTTATTTTTTGAGTTGTGACCAGTTACATCAACACTACAAAAGTAACAATCATCAGAATGATTTCTTTGCTCTCTCCATATCATAGGAACTGCAAATTTGAAGGATTTTTTCTCCTTTTTTGACCATTTTCTTAGATCTTCAACACATACATAACATACCTTATGCGGCGCCCAAGATTTATCCTGATCGCCAAGTAAAGTTCCAAAGTATGATCGATAAACCTTTTTCACAAAGTCCGTAATGTTTCTTTGGTGTTTTTTAATCACAAACTCACCACAAATATAACAAAAACTGTCAACAGAGTTTTTACAACCGCGGTTAGACATTGTGTTGAGCACGTGTACAAAAACCGTGAAAGTGAGGTTAGATTGACAGTAAACAAACATCAGCTGTTAACGTTCAAATGGAATCTACCTTTTTTGATCTTTTAGTATGTTTCAGCAGTGCTACCAACACAATTTAAGTCCATTACCTCTACTTTTTTGATTATATTTAAACTATTATAGTATATGTTAAATTCTGTAGAAATCGCTTAATTAAAAAAATGTTACTACAAAATGTGAAGAAATTGTGGGTGATACAGCTTTGTAAGCATCATATTTGGATTCAGCGACCTGAAAGACATTAGAATAGGGTATTTTTAGTGAAAAAGTTTTTTCATCGTAATTATTGGGGTGGATAAAACCATAACTTGCTGCTCAAATTGTTTATAGTCCATTGGCCGGTGACAACTAAAATCTCCTTCGGTCAGTTCTACACTGGACTTTTTAAAATGTGAAATAATTTTTGCACTTGATTTCGAACATTCAGGTACTGGAAACTTCACTTTCAGTTTGGAGTATTTGACAGAACCTGTATGAACTAATTTTAATAAAACTAATAGCCACACTATTTTGCCATAGCTTTACAAGTTAAAATCGACGTCAGAGTTTGGTTGCATATGCCAATGTTTTTATCAACTTTGTCCAAACTTTTTTGCCTATCGCGTTTTTTTTTTCGTACTGACTAATCTTCTTAAGCAGCACAGCCCGTTGACTCTGGTTTTCTTCTAAATAACGAGTATTTTCTGTTACAAATGTTTAAATTAGTCTGTCATATTCATCATCTGTCGTTTTGGCAGTTTTGTCAATATTATCATAATTTGTGATAATATTTAAATCGTCTTCTGTTTTTTTGGCATGAGGTTGTTGCTCTTCCACGCTTTAAATAAAATCGTCCCTCTGGGATAAGTTTTGACCCATTACCTATTTCTTTTTCTCCTTTGTCTTCTTCGTCGTCAGATGATGCAGTATCGTATTTTAGGTCGACTATTGGGGTGGATGAAACCCTAACTTGCTGCTCAAATTGTTTATAGTCCATTGGCCGGTGACAACTAAAATCTCCTTCGGTCAGTTCTACACTGGACTTTTTAAAATGTGAAATAATTGTTGCACTTGATTTCGAACACTCAGGTACTGGAAACTTCACTTTCAGTTAAGAGTATTTGACAGAACCTGTATGAACTAATTTTCTTCTTCTTCTTAAGGTGCCATGCATTTCTGCGTAGGCGTCCACCGTACATCGTCTTGTCAGGTGAGATGTTAAATATTCTGGATTAAATAATTCTGTTTTTAGCAGCATTGCGAAGCATTTCATAGCTGTGGATTCCTGTCCATTGTCGAATATTGCGCAGCCATGACATTTTTTTACGTCCGAGACCTCTCCTACCCTCTATTTTCCCTTCGAGTATCAGTTGCTGAAAAGTGTATCGTTCTCCTCGTATAATGTGCCCCAAGTATGCAGTCTTCTTACTTTTTACATAATTAAAAAGTTCCCTATCCTGTAAGCCCGCTCTTCTGAGTACTTCCTCATTTCTGACCCTGTCCGTCCATGATATTCTGAGCATTCGACGCAGGCACCACATTTCGAACACTTCAAGTTTGTTAATGGAACTGGCCTTTAACGTCCATGCTTCCATTCCGTACAGGAGAACAGGCCACACGTAACACTTAAGCATCTTGTATCGGAGGTTGAAGTCCAATTTGCGATCAGTCAGAAACTTACGAAGCCTCAAAAAAGCATTTCTGGCTTGTTCAACTCTGCTCTTTATTTCATTCTCGGGGTCCCAACCCTCATTCAGCAAACATCCCAAGTATTTGAATTGCCTGACTTGTTCGATTTCTTCTCCAGAGACATATATCTTTGCGTTGGGGTAATCATTTCTACTTATAATCATTGATTTTGTCTTCTTGATATTTATTTTCAAACCCCGAGCTTCACTTGCAAGAGTTAGATCATTCAAAAGGCATTGAAGATCTTCGATGTTATCTGCCACTATGGCTGTATCATCGGCATACCTGATGTTATTAATAAATATGCCGTTAACTTTAATACCCTTATTAGAGTCTTCCACTGCTTCTGCGAAGGCTTTTTCTACGTATAAATTGAACAGCATTGGAGACAGTATACAACCTTGCCTTACTCCTTTTTTAATGGAGAAATCTTCTATTTCGTTGGAATTTTGAAGACGTACTGTTGCTGTCTGATTCCAATACAGATTGGCAATGATTCTTATATCCTTTGCATCCAATCCCAACTCTTGTAGGTATTTTATCATCAATTCATGTTTTACATTATCGAATGCTTTCTCGTAATCGATGAAACAGATAAAAACATCCTTTCTTTGATCTAAACAATTCTGTATCAATGTTTGCATACTAAAGATCGCTTCTCTCGTGCCAAGTCCATTTTTGAAACCAAACTGACTCCATCCACTGACCTCTTCACATTTCTTAAACAATCTAGTGTGAAGTATTCTCAGGAAAAGTTTCAAAAAGTGACTCATTAGGCTTATTAGTCGGTGGTCCTTGCAGAAGTTCGCACGTGGTGTTTTTGGTAGGGCGATAAATGTAGATCGAAGCCAATCTTTTGGAATCTGGCCCGTATCGTAGATGTCGTTAAAGAGCTTGACAATAATGTCTAGGTTTTCTTCATTAAGTAACTTGATTGTTTCTGCGTACATATCATCTGGTCCTGGGGTTTTGTTACTTTTTAATAGTTTGATAGCGTGTACAATTTCAGCTTTCAAAATACTTGGGCCATACAAATGGTCTCCCAGTTGTGGTGGTTTTTGTGTTCTGTCATCATTGAACAAATTGGCTGTGTACATTTTCCAAGTATTAAGTATATCGCTAGGGTCCGTTATTAATTCATTTTGGTCATTATGTATACCAGTGACTTGTTTTTTCTTGAAGACACCAGCAATTTCCTTAATTTTCTTGTGAAGATTGAAGCTGTCGCCGAGTTTATATAGGCTTTCAGCCTCGGCGCAAAGTGTAGTCATCCAGATCTCCTTCGCCGCTATAATTTCTTTACGAATTTGACTGTGTATATTTCGGTACCCTACTTCGTCCTGCCTGATCTTACACTGCCTGCGTTGTTCCATCATCTCTAATATTTCTTCTGTCATCCACTCATTCTTGGTAGTTGTTTTACTCTCGAGTAGAAAAGTGTTGTTCAACTCATCAAATGATTCTTTTATGGTGGTCCATGACTTTTCAACATCATTCTCAGTTGCCATATTAGAGAACCTATTGTTTATTTCCTCTGTGTACGCTTCATTTGTTTCATTGTTTTTGAGTTTTCTAATGTTTACTGATGCCTTCTGGTGTTTTCTTTTAGCTGTAGCGAGCCTCAGTTTGATATTTGCTACTAAGGGATTGTGGTCGGATCCTATGTCTGCTCCAGGTAATGCAGATACCTTAGTAATAGCATTCCTGTACCTTCTATTAATTGTCACATAATATATTTGGTTCCTTATAATGCCCTGATGTCCGTCTAAAGGCGACTTCCATGTGTAAAGCCTCCTGGGTGGTAACTTATACCAAGTATTCGTTATGACTAGATCTTTGTCTTGACAGTACTGTATCAATCTGTCCCCTCTGTCGTTTCTCTGACCAAGACCATATTTTCCAACTACGTGATCTACAGCTCCTTCCCCAACTTTTGCGTTGAAGTCTCCTAATACGATGTTAATTTCGTGATTCTTGGTCACCTTTAAGGCTTCGTCTAGCTGTTGATAAAATCGCTCTAGTTCTTCTTCTGGCTTGTCTGCTGTAGGGGCGTAGACTTGTATAATATTTATGTTAACTTTTCCATGCAACTGAATAAGTATGACTCTTTCGGAGATCGGGACAAAGTTCTTCACGGAGGCGCGCAAATTTTCGCTTATCAGAACTCCCACCCCATGTCTGTGGTGAGGGTCTGTGCTATCACTGCATGAGTAGTAAAGGGTTTTACCAGTAGTATTGATCATGCCTGTGCCTTCCCTAATGTGCCTGTGCCATGCCTAATTTTAATAAAACTAATAGCCACACTATTTTGCCATAGGTTTACAAGTTAAAATCGACGTCAGAGTTTGGTTGCATATGCCAATGTTTTTATCAACTTTGTCCAAACTTTTTTGCCTATCGCGTTTTTTTTTCGTAATGACTAATCTTCTTAAGTAGCACAGCCCGTTGACTCTGGTTTTCTTCTAAATAACAAGTATTTTCTGTTACAAATGTTTGAATTAGTCTGTCATATTCATCATCTGTAGGTTTGGCAGTTTTGTCAATATTATCATAATTTGTGGTAATATTTAGATTGTCTTCTGTTTTTTCGGCATGAGGTTGTTGCTCTTCCACGCTTTAAATAAAATCGTCACTCTGGGATAAGTTTTGACCCATTACCTATTTCTTTTTCTCCTTTGTCTTCTTCGTCGTCAGATGATGCAGTATCGTATTTTAGGTCGACTATTGGGGTGGATGAAACCCTAACTTGCTGCTCAAATTGTTTATAGTCCATTGGCCGGTGACAACTAAAATCTCCTTCGGTCAGTTCTACTGTTACGATAAATATATATATATATATATATATATATATATATATATATATATATATATATATATATAGGGATTCTACAGTATTCACTGCCTTCCCTCGCTCAACCGTTTCCATCTCTCTCTGTTGTAGATAAATATCCTGGCCTAAAAATAACTGTAAAATATTATGACTAATCCTGTTATGTTGTAGATTGTGCAAGACCTGAACGGAAGCTTCCAAAAAAACAACATTTCGAAAGTTCGAGGCGAGTCGATGGGAAATCCAGTTTGCCCTTACCGTCGCCGTCCGGTCTACTCAAGGTTTTAGATTTTTCGAGTCTTAACGGTACTGAGTATATAACAGGACATTTTATTTGGAAGAAGACAGTTAATAAAGAAAATTCGCGCCGGCGATATAAATGTTACGTTCGCTTTTTAATAAATTATGTATATTTAGTGATAAATAAATTAATATCAGTTATTGTGCTTTTTAATGAATTAAGATAAGAACAAGACATTATAAATTAAATAGACATTGAAATAAATATCATTTCATTGGTGTCAAAAGTGGATATAAAATAAATTGTGAAAATGACGACGATTTATGAGCTCACAGTTACGGATTTAAGAAGACATCTTGAAGATAGGGAATTAGCTTCTACCGGGAAAAAGGCTGATTTAGTCCAACGACTAAAGAACGCTTTAAAAGAAGAAGGTTTGGATCCGGAAACTTATATATTTGAAGACAAGCATGATGCTGTCCTCTCGTCGATTTCGAAAGTTTCTGGTGATGTAGCCAAAGTTTCTGGTGACATCGCATCATTAGAGAACAAAGTTTCTGGCGATATTTCGAAAGTTTCTGGTGATATCGCATCATTAGAGAACAAAGTTTCCGGCGACATCGCTTCTTTGGAAGACAAAGTTTCTAACGAGATTTCTTCGCTGGAAAGCAAAGTCTCTGCTAATATCTCTTTGGAAATCTCTAAAGTAACTTCGGAGATGTCTGCCCTCGACGATAGAATGTCTTCGTTAAAAAACCAAGTTGCTGCCGATATGTCGGCCTTCGAAGAAAAGATTAAAGAGATGGAAAGGAAGATGGAGGAAACAGGGACAGCAGAGAGAGGAAACAATCCAATTACAGTGGAGATAAAAGAAGACGAGACGAAATTTAAGTTGGAGACACGGCCGAAATTTGAAGGAAGTGGAGGTTCTATTCATGTTAAAGTCCCAACTTTCGACGGAAAATCATCATGGAACAACTACATGAAACAGTTCGAATCAGCCGCAAGAGCAAATGGATGGTCTGAAAAAGAAAAGGCTGTAAACCTGACTATCGCTCTTCGAGGAGATGCCTTAGATGTGCTTCAGACCATAGCCGTAGAGGAGACCGATGATTTCGAACAACTGAAGAAGAGGTTAAATATGCGATATGGCCACGAACATTTGGAGCATGTATATCAGTCGCAGCTTAAAAATCGTAGACAGAAGAAAGATGAGGCTCTTCAAGAATATGAGGTAGATATTGCCAGATTAGTACGATATGCTTATCCAACAGCTCCCGAAGACATGATGGAAAAATTGGCCGTTCAAACGTTTATTGATGGTCTTCGTGATCATGAAATGCAGAGAACACTGCGATTAGCTCGTCACAAGACGCTGGTTGATGTCCTATCCGCCGCCCTCAAATACGAGTCAGCTACGCAGGCCTCTGGCGGGTACAGTAAAGTTAGGACTGTAAAAGAGGAAGGAGATGAAGATAAACTTGACCAGCTCGTTAATATGATGAAAAGCATGACATACAAGAAAACGAAAACCATCAGATGCTGGAATTGTGGCGAAATAGGACACGTACGAAGCTCCTGTAAGCACCCTAGGTACGACGCAAATCAAGAAACTCACCATCAGGAAAACTAGAACGGGTCAGCCTTAGGGGGGCAGCTTCGACCCAGAACTTTTCCAAAGACCCTCTCATACTAATAGCTTCTTTGAAATGTCGTGAAGATAGTGTATATGTAGATGGAGACATAAATGGTAAAAAGCATACGTTGTTGGTGGATACCGGAGCGACCAGAACCATTATACGCCCGACAGTTATAAACAGCCGAAAGAAACTGTTACCAACGAGGTTGCGACTTCGGACCGCTACAGGTGAAAATGCTAACATTCATGGAGAAATCCAGGTACACTTGGGAATTGGAGCAGAAAAGTTCGTCCATACTGTTATAGTCGCTGACATCGAAGAGGATGTTATATTAGGAATGGACGTAATGAATATGCATGGATTCCAATTGGATTTTAAGAATAAGGTAATCAAAGTTGGCAACGAGGAGGTATTTCTCCATCCACATAATGACAACACTGTGCAAGCAGCCATTACAGAAGATACAGTCGTGCCTGCAAGAAGCGAAACGATCATAGTAGCGCGGCTACAGGGAATTGTGGACGAAGGGAGACCTGTTATGATGGAGCTTTGGAACCACGACGATGAGGTTGGCCGTGGAATCATAATTGGAAAGGAATTGGTGACTTCGGCTAAAGAAATTCCTGTGAGACTTATCAATGTCAACGACTACCCAGTGACCATAAAGAAAGAGACAAAAGTAGGAACTTGTGTACCTGTGACATCCATAATCCGTCAGGCGACAACATCTGATAATTCCAACGACAAATTCGACCAAATGGTTGCAGTTGCAGGACAGTCTCTAAATCAGATGGAGAAAAGGAAATTAAGGGAATTTCTGCGGCAGTATCGTGATATTTTCGTACCGAAAGGAGGAAAGATGGGAAGAACTACCGTTGTTAAGCATAAAATTGATACTGGTAATGCTAAGCCAATTCGTCAAACAGCTCGACGATTACCACAGGCGAAGAGAGAGGAAGCTGAAACGATTGTTCAGGAAATGAAGAAAGACGGGGTGATAGAACCTTCTACGAGCCCATGGGTCTCTCCGGTGGTCCTGGTTAAGAAGAAAGACGGAACAACGAGGTTCTGTGTGGATTACCGTTTGCTGAACAACGTTACCAAGAAAGATAGTTATCCTCTGCCTCGGATCGATGACACATTGGACACATTGGCTGGAAGTAAATTGTTTTCTACTTTAGATTTGAAGTCTGGATACTGGCAGGTAGAAATGGACCCAGTCGATAAAGAAAAGACAGCCTTCACCACAGGATCTGGATTGTGGCAATTCAAAGTTATGCCATTTGGACTTTGTAATGCTCCTGCGACATTTGAGAGGCTTATGGAAAATGTGTTGAGAGGGTTATCTTGGAAAACATGCCTGGTTTATTTAGATGACATAATCGTCTTGGGGGAGACATTCGAAGATCATTTGAGGAATTTAGAAAACGTTTTTAATCGACTTAAAGCTGCCCAATTGATGCTAAACCCCAAGAAGTGCCAGCTATTTCAAGGTAAAGTCAATTATCTGGGTCATATAGTCAGTAAAGAAGGAGTGGCCGTGGATAAGGGAAAAATCGATTCCATTAAGGAATGGCCAAAACCAACTGACAAACATCAAGTGAGAAGTTTTCTTGGACTATGTACTTACTACCGGAGGTTTATTAAGAAGTTTGCAGATATCGCTAAGCCATTAACGCGACTTACAGAGGAAGCAAGAGAGTACCGCTGGGATACAGACTGCCAAAATGCCTTTGAGACCTTAAAAAAACATCTAATAACAGCACCAATTTTAGGGTATCCACTGCCAGAAGGAGAGTTCATCTTAGATACGGATGCAAGTAATGTGGGAATTGGAGGAGTGCTGTCTCAGATTCAAGGAGGACAGGAACGAGTCCTCGGATATTTTAGTAAAGTTCTTTCAAAACCTGAGCGGAATTATTGCGTCACGAGAAGAGAACTTCTAGCAGTAGTTAAATCAGTAGAGCACTTCTATCAATACCTCTATGGCAGAAAGTTTCTAATCCGAACCGACCATGCCGCCCTTAAGTGGTTGATGCAGTTTAAGAATCCAGAGGGTCAGATAGCCAGGTGGATCGAACGACTCCAAGAATACGATTTTAAGATTGAGCACCGGGCCGGAGTTAGCCACAGAAACGCTGATTCTCTTTCCAGAAGGCCATGCTCAGCAGAGTGTTCCCACTGCAACAAAACGGAATCCAAGGAAACAGCAGTGCTAAGAACGACGATTGTCAACGACTACTGGACGCCTACTAAGATCAGGGAAGAACAAGAGAGAGATCCAGTTATACAGAAAATCCGAAAATGGAAAGAGGAAAACCTTCGACTACCTTGGCAGGAAATATCAAACCTATGCTCAGTAGTTAAGACGTATTGGGCCCAGTGGGACTCATTTATCATCGAAGATGGCTTGCTTAAACGAGTCCTGGAAAATGATGACGGTTCAGAGAAGAGAAGACAGTTGGTGATCCCAAAGAGCAGAATAGCCGAAGTACTTCGTCAGTTACACGACAGTCCATCGGGAGGGCATTTTGGTGTAAGGAAAACCCTTCAGCGAATTCGGGAACGGTTTTATTGGATGAACAGTTCCGACGACGTAAAAGACTGGTGTAAGAAATGTACTATTTGTGCTACGAGTAACGGGCCTCACCGGAAAAGGAGAGCTCCTATGAGACAATATAATGTTGGAAGCCCGTTTGAAAGAATAGCTTTGGACATTGCAGGGCCATTTCCAGAAAGTGAAAATGGGGGCAAGTACATGTTGGTAGTAATGGATTACTTCACTAAGTGGGTCGAGATTTACGCACTTCCAGACCAGAAGGCCGCCACCGTTGCAGATAAGTTGATCCAAGAATATATCAGCCGATTTGGAGTGCCTTTGGAGATCCATAGTGACCAAGGCAGGAACTTCGAAAGTGATCTATTCCAAGGAATATGTGATAGACTAGGCATGAAGAAAACAAGAACTACCGCGTATCATCCGCAATCGGATGGTATGGTAGAACGAATGAATAGGACAGTTGGCAAGTATTTGAAGAGTCCTATTCGGACGCGAAATGCGACTACCTTGGGATCTAGAATTTGGGTGTCGACCTGGAGAAGATGTAGCAGGTGAAGATTATGTAATCGAATTACGAAGAAGAATGGACGATGTACATGAGTTGGTCCGTTCCCACCTTCAGATCGCTAGCGACCGAATGAAGAAACGGTACGATACACAAGCCGAAAAGGGTTGCTTTAAGAAGAACGACAAGGTCTGGCTGTATAATCCCAAGAAGCGAAAAGGTTGTTCTCCCAAATTGCAGCAGTTTTGGGAAGGCCCATACTTAGTTATGGAGAAGATCAACGATGTCATCTACCGAATAAGCAAGATTCCGAGGGGAAAGCCGATGATAGTACACCATAACCGGCTGGCGTCTTTCGAAGGTGACCACAACGTAGATGAAGAAGTGGAAGTAAAGTGGAAGTCCAAGACGTGTCTGACCTCACGTTTGAGGAATTCATGGGTGCCTATGGAGGTACCGGTAAGGCAAGGCATGGTGTTACCACTGAAGAAAAGCAAGATCTACTCGCGCTCCCCGATGACTACTCGCTGGTCCTTACCATCCCGGCCAGTATCAAAGACGCACCAGGGTTGGCATCCGTCTTTCGAAGGAAGTTTGGTCGAGTTGCAGAACTTCAATGCCAGGTGCCAGCTCCCGGTAAAACCTTGAAACTCCAAGATGCATCACGTTACCTTTTCTACCTGGTAACAAAAGACACTGCCCGTGACCAACCTACCTACCGAGATGTATGGGAAGCCTTACTTCAATTGAGAGAGCACGTACTAGAGTCCGACGTGCAAAAGTTAGCCATGCCAAAGTTGGAGTGCCGCCAATTAGATTGGAGGGTTATCCGAAATATGGTGGAGGAGATCTTCAAAGACACCGAAGTCCAGGTGTTAGTCTGTTGCAATCCGCATAGTTACTGGTGCGGAGAGAAAACCGTCCCTTGTCATTTTTATACAACTGGAAGTTGTAAAAGAGGGTCCAGTTGCCGATACCAGCATACAGTTCTGGTTCCAGTCCCGACAAGGTTCCAGGAGGAACCATCTTTTAAGAGGGGGGCAATGTTACGATAAATATCCTGGCCTAAAAATAACTGTAAAATATATTATGACTAATCCTGTTATGTTGTAGATTGTGCGAGACCTGAACGGAAGCTTCCAAAAAAAAAAACACATTTCGAAAGTTCGAGGCGAGTCGATGGGAAATCCAGTTTGCCCTTACCGTCGCCGTCCGGTCTACTCAAGAAGGTTTTAGACTTTTCGAGTCTAACGGTACTGAGTATATAACAGGACATTTTATTTGGAAGAGGTCAGTGAATAAAGAAGATTCGCGCCCGCGATATTTATTGTTACGCTCGCTTGTAAATAAATTATGTATTTTTAGTGATAAATAAATTAATATAAGTTATTGTGCTTTTTAATAAATTTAGATAAGAATCTTTTGATAAAGACATTATAAATTAAAGACATAACAATTAATAAATTCACAACACTACACTGGACTTTTTAAAATGTGAAATAATTTTTGCACTTGATTTCGAACACTCAGCTACTGGAAACTTCACTTTTAGTTTAAAGTATTTGACAGAACCTGTATGAACTAATTTTAATAAAACTAATAGCCACACTATTTTGCCATAGGTTTACAAGCTAAAATCGACGTCAGAGTTTGGTTGCATATGCCAATGTTTTTATTAACTTTGTCGAAACTTTTTTGCCTATCGCGTTTTTTTTTTCGTAATCACTAATCTTCTTAAGTAGCACAGCCCGTTGACTCTGGTTTTCTTCTAAATAACGAGTATTTTCTGTTACAAATGTTTGAATTAGTCTGTCATATTCATCATTTGTAGTTGTGGCAGTTTTGTCAATATTATCATAATTTGTGATAATATGTAGATCGTCTTCTGTTTTTTTGGCATGAGGTTATTGCTCTTCCATGCTTTCAA